>NC_048448.1:13026386-13629638 GCF_004353265.1 Vitis riparia | reverse complement strand
TGGTGACCAGGGGATGTGAGAATAGGTCAGCATGGAAAGGCTCGAAGGAGGGGATTTCTCTACCAATTTTTTTTAGCTCTTTGAAAGGAGCTCCTGAAGTTTCTTTTTTTGCATGGAAGGCGACTTGGAAGAAAATTTTGACACAGGATAAATTAAGAAGAAGAGGAAGGCCTCTAAATGACCCATGTTGCTTTTATAAAATCAGCCATATCTTTCTTCATTGTGGTATAACAAGAAGCTTATTTTTATTTTATTTATTTTTTTGATCCGCATAACAGTAAGTTTATTGCAACAGATAATTTGCACTTATCGGGGTGTCTTGGGTGTTGCTAAGGTTGGTTAGAGAGGTCTTATTGGGGTAGCATCAGAGTTTTGTGAGGAAGAAAAGTAGAATGGAGAATGACACCTCTATTTTGTTTTGGATGCTTTGGCCAAAGCTAAAGCATGGGAAATTTGATGGAATGGAGAGTTTGATTCAATTTCTTAAAGATGTTTTGTTTCCCCTTTTTTTATCGCTTAAAGGTGGTTTCCATGTTGATTTTTCACCTTTGTTTAAACTCATTATTTGTTTAAACTCATAAAATCAGCAATAGCAGAAAACGTTGATTCAGACTCGATGGTTTATTCTAGGAGGCTAAGCCTACCAATGCAAGAGCAATACCCAATCTCTCTTACAAACGACCAGTCCTCTACTCTAGAATGAGGTACATCTAATCCTTCTAATCTCTCTCTTCTTAATCATGGTTTTGACACTATCTTGATATTCCTATAGCTATTCGTAAAGGTTAATGTTAGAAGTTGTACTCAACATCCTTTGCCAAACTTTCTATCCTGTCATAGATTTTACCACCAATATAAGGCCTTTACCATTCATTTGTCCTCAAATTCAGTTCCTAAAAATGTACAAGAGGCTCTAAGTGATCCTAGGGGGAAGGAGGCTATAAATGAGGAGATGAAAACCTTGTGCAAAAATGAAACATGGGATATTATTTATTTGCTCAAAGAAAAAAAAAAATCAGTAGGATGCAAGTGGGTGTTCACCATTAAATACAAAGTTGATGGTTCGATTGAGAGGCATAAACCTAGGATAGTAGCAAAATGATACACACAAACCTAAGGAATTGACTACCAAGAAACTTTTGCACCCATGACAAAAATGAATTCAATTAGAGTTCTTTTATCCTTAGCAGCAAATCTTGAATGGTCTCTACAACAATTTGATGTAAAAAACACATTTTTGCATGGGAACTTGGAAGAAAAAGTATTTATAGATTTGCCTCTTGGTTTTGAAGGAAAATTCAACAGTGGAAAGGTTTGTAGATTGAAGAAATCATAGTATGGTTTGAAGCAGTCTCCTTGGGTATGGTTTGAAAGATTTACTAAGTCTCTTCTCAAATCTGACTATCACCAAAGCCAAGGAGATCATACCCTTTTTATCAAGCAATCACCTAAAAAGAAGATTACTGCACTTCTTGTTTACGTAAATGGCATAATTGTCATTGGAGATGACGTAGAAGACATGTAGAATTTTACGGGAAAGTTGGCAAAAGAATTTGAAACCAAAGATCTTGGAAATCTAGTTTGCCGGTTTACTTCATGTCTCTTTTCTTTTTGCCCAAAAAAGTAAGGCTGAGGTTGAAGAAGATTCAGAGGGACTTCCTATGGGGGGGAGGTGCTCTTGAATAGAGGCCACATCTTGTTAGGATGAACTTGGTTTGTCTGGAAAGAAAGAAAGGTGGTTTGGGGGTGAGAAATTTAGCTTTGATGAATAAAGCTCTCTTGGGTAAGTGGAATTGGCGCTTTGCCATTGAAAGTGAGGCTTTGTGGAAGCAAGTGATCAGTCACAAATATGGTGTAGAGGAGGGGGATGGTGTACTCGGGCCGTAAGTGGGAGGCATGGAGTAGGGCTTTGGAAAGCTATTAGAAAGGAATGGTTGGGTATGTATAGCAATTTAGCCGACTGCGTGGGTAAAGGTAGGAGAGTGAGATTCTGGAAGGATAAGTGGTGTGGAGATGAGCCTCTTTGCGAGTCCTTCCCTTCTTTATTTGCCATTTCCCTGGCTAAAGATGCCTGGGTATCGGATGTGTGGAACCCAGATGGTGTAGGGGATGGTTGGACCCCTCTTTTCTCAAGGGCGCTTAATGATTGAGAAATTGAGATGGTGGAGCGGTTTATGCTAAAAATCCAAGCCTTTAGAGTGCAAAGGGAGGACGAGGATAATGTGGTTTGGACAACATCTAGAAGTGGAGATTTCTCAGTCAAGTCGCTCCATTCTATTCTAGAGCCCGGAGGATCTGCTTTGTTCCCTTATGATAGTATTTGGAGAGCGTATGTGCCTCCTAAGGTAGCTTTCTTCGCTTGGGAAGCTTCCTGGGGCAAAATCTTAACTTTGGAGCAACTCCAGAGGAGGGGTACTCTTTGGTAAATAGGTGTTTTCTTTACCTTTCTGAAGCAAAAACGGTGGATCACCTTTTACTTCATTGTGTTAAGACGCGGGCATTGTGGAATCTTCTTTTTTCTCTCTTTGGTGTGGCTTGGGTTCTTTCTGGTTCAGTTAAGGAAACTCTCCTTGGATGGCATGGAACGTTTGTGGGGAAAACCTGTAAAAAGGCGTGGCAAATGACCCCCTTATGTATATTTTGGTCAGTATGGAAGGAAAGAAATTTGTCGGCTTTTGGGAATGAGGTGTTTTCACTCCAAAGGCTGAAACATTCTTTTGTATGTAATTTGTGGTATTGGGTTAGGGTGTTTATAGTTTTGAGCCCTTATTCTCTTGTTAGCTTTTTTGAGTGGCTAGGCTCTATGTAAGGGTAGGGGTTATTCTCTCCTCTTCCTTGGTTTAGAGTCTATGGGCTGCTTTTGTATACTCCTTGTATACCTAGAGGACACTAATTTGGTTGTTTGTTTAATATATTTCTCTTTACTTATCAAAAAAAAAAAAAAAAAAAATTGTGATAACAAGGCTGCAATCAACATTACTCACAACCCAATACAACATGATAGGACTAAATATGTTGAAATTGATAGACATTTCATTAAAGAAAAGATTGATAGTGGATTGATTTGCACTCCATTTGTTGCATCCAAACTACAACTAGTTGATGTGTTCACAAAGGGAGTTAGAATCCTACATTCAACTCTATGGTTGGCAAGCTAGGAATGGAAGATATCTTTGAACCAACTTGAGGGGGAATGTCAAAATCTAAAAATTATTCCTGATTTCATGGAGTTTATTTGATTTATTCCTGATTTTGTGCATATTTTGCGCATATTTAATTAGTTGATTATGTAAACTAAGGATGTTGTAATTTAGAAGATTTGTAGGAAGAATTTTAGGAGTAGGTCAGTTGTTTTATTTTATTTCCATTTATTGTACAAGTTTAAAAGTTGTATATATATTTGTACTAATTTTTCAAAGTGAATATAAGAAGATTTTTATTTTCCAATAGGGTGACACTAATATTTTGTTTCTTTCTAACATTTTGACACCCTTTATATACGCTGGCTATACTGGGGATGAAACATTCCACACCACACACCCCCAATTTTTTATCAGTGTCTGCAATATATTATGTACGCTTGCCTCTAAAAAAATGTATTTTATGAAAAGAATGAATTCATTTGTGTTTATGTTTTCTTTGTGTCTTTTGCCTTTTTCTTTTTCTTGTTCACCAATTTATTCTCTTCATTCTTTCATAGTCAAACAAAAAGATAGAAATCATAACATAACATAAATCTGGGCCTTAAGTGTAAATAAGGAACAGTGAAATAGTATATAAAATATCAAATTTATGAAGAGTTGAGAGTTCTTAAAAAAAGCATAAATTATTCAAATATACACGCTCTTCTATAATTTCACTAACAAATAACAGTACACAAATTAAAATTGACCAAAATGGTTTCCAAAACGTGTTGTGTTGATCATTTTCCAGTATGCTTAGCATTGAAGGATGTTCTAAATATCACACATAGAATGAACAAAAAATGTTTGATGATTGCGAATCATCTATCATTGCTAAAGAGTTATAAGAAACTCAAGGTTTGTCAGTTTGTTGGAATGAGTATCAAACAGTATATGATGCAAGCTGTCAAAAAATAAAGGAATAAGACATAAATGTGTTGGGATGTGTGCTAAATGAAATTGGTAGAAATAAAAATTTTCAGCTCCTAAATTTTAAGTTGCTAAAGCAATGTCATAGGGCTTGTTTGTCAACAAAAATGAATTTTCATTTGAAATTTTTTCATTTTTGAAAATTAAGAAAGAACATGTTCATTTTCAATTGTTCATCTGCTTGGATTTTTAAAAGCATGAAAAACAATATTACATCTTTTAAAAATTTTGAAAATTTGTTGCCAAACACCTTTTCTATGTTTTTTTTTCTTCCTGAAAACAAATGCAGTTCTTTACCACTACCAAACAAAGCCATATATTTGCAAACATAAACCATGATACACTCTACATATTGTACAGGAAAAACATGCAATACGTAAACATGTATCAATGATGCAGCCCTTTGCCAGTGTAACTAGCAAAGTTAATGATGTTTGATTAAGTGATGCTCACACTATGTACACTTATACAAATCCAGACAAACAAATGAAATCCTCAAATCACATAGCAATATCAATCAATCCAGGTGAGTGGACATAATTCTTTTGTTGGAGTAAAGAAGCCAGGAGAAGATGGCTACCTGAATGCATGTAAGTCTAAGTTAACATTTTGTAATACCCCCAAAAGCAACAAAATTTTCAACCGAATTGTCCAAAAAATATCAATGTAAACAAAGAAAACAACATCCTATTAAGTAAAATTATGCAACAAGAAACACCCAAGTTTGTTCAATCCCACGTAGATCAAATAATTATACGAATTATTACTAATTTTCTATAACCGTTTAATCATGTATAGACATTAACAACACTAGAATCCCTAAAAATATCCCCAAGTACTTTTTGGGGAAAAAATTGAATGGAAATTTGAACCCATTTAGCATGTTGGCCATTATTCTATGATTTACACGGATAAGTTTTAGAAGCAATAACAGTAGGTAGAGATATGCATACAGAATCCAAGAACTGACGAAATTAAGCCAAGGGAATTAGGGTTCGGGATTTTATAGAGAGAGAAAGGGGATTGGGGCATACACTCCAGAGCGCCAAGAGAGGACCTTGTTCTTATAACAAGCAATTTCGAAGCGAATACCCTTCTTTTTGAGACGAACCACCGCCACGTTCGTCAGTCTCTTTTGCCCTATGGGCTGCTGTACTACCCTTGACATCTTCCTTCCTTCTCTGCCTCTACAAAGTTCAAACCCTGGTCAAAGAGAGAGAAAATGGAGTTGGGGCATTGGATGGGGGCCTCGGATCCAACATATGACCCAAAGTGGGGCTGGGCTGGAATTTGGGCCGTTACCTCATTTCCACGCTATATCTACGGTCTACCTTCGTTCAACCTTTCCATCGTCTAAGAGGAAATTCTTCAAAAAAAATAAAAATAAAAAAAATCTTCCACTAAGGGAGCATTTGTTATATGGGAACGAGAAATGGAGATCATTATAAAATAATATAAAATTACCATTTTACCCTTAAGAATTTAAATGTTCTTACATATTTTTTTATTAAATTTTGATTATAAAATAATTTAAAATTACCATTTTATCCTTAAGAATTTAAATGCTCTTACATGTATTTTTTTTTGTTTTTTGATAAAATATAATTCTAAGGCTTCTTTTGCATGACAAGTTATTCAAATGAAAATTCATATATTTTAGGTTTGTGGATTTTATTGGATATAATGCTTACCGAAAATTAGAATGAAATTTACATTTTTATTTCCCTTTTTAAAAATTAGAAAAATATTTACTGGTTTTAAGAATTTAAATATAATAATAAATATATTTCTTCTATTTTTTTTATAAAATATAATTCTATAACTTCACAAATTATTCAATTCTTTTTTATTTTTATAAAAATAATATTTAAATATCATATATATTATTTTTTAGTAAAAAAAAACTTCTCAAAATTGATTTCTTTTAAAATATAAGGTTATTATTATTAATTTATTTATTTATTTATTGTTGTTCATATTATTATCAAATATTGGGATGAAAATAAATTATTATTTTCAACTTTAGAATTTTAAATTGGTTCAAACACTAAATGTATTTAATTAAAATTTTAAAGGAGGTCAATAAAATTAATCCTCAAAAATTGATTAAAGGAGTGGATGCAAATATAATTACCCGACATTTATCAGGTAGAGTTATTTTTCCCTTTTAACCAAATATAAAATGTTCCTAGAAGAAATTGAAGACCTTTTTCTGTTTTTGATTCCAAAGATTTCCGTAGCCCTAGTTTGAGGCAGCAGGACTGAGAAGTGAGAATGGTTTCCAAGTGAGCAACGATCAAACCTAGCAACCAACGAAGCTTAATCCCTGCTTGTCGATAATCGTCCGGCGGAGGCTTAGCGCTGTAAGTCAATTTGCCTTCTCCGGAGATTCACACCATGCGCTCTCCCAAACACAAAACTCAAAACCCCGTTTCCAAACCGGAGAGCGCCACAAATGCTACCGCCTCTTCCACTTTCTTTGATATCTACGGTCCAGAGGTACCCTCCTTCAATCCCCCTCTCTCTCCCTCTCTCTTCTTTCTCTCTCGATATATACATATATGTGTCAGTTGAAATTCTGATGTCTTGTCATGCGGACATGAAGATCATTTATGTTAGATTAGTGTTGTTTGATCAACAAATTTGAAGAAATAATCGTACTGCATGGTATGACGTTTCTTATTTAATGGAAAACAGAGTTTCTGTTTTCGTAAATTATTTTTACTATCAAGTTAAGCATATGAACCTTGGAAGTGTATTGGAAATTTCATAGTTGAAGTTCATGCCATCCTGGGTGCTTGTGCTGGGTTTTATGTTCGGGAAATTTCCAGATTTAACAGTGTATTTACATTTGCAACGAGATTCTTGTTAGGGCTTCTTCCATTTTGAATTCAAGGGACAATGCTGAAATCAGATGTCCAATAGCTGGTGAATTTGAAAACCGTGAAAGAATGCTGGATGATCTTCTGGTATATTTGTGGGCATGGCTCACATCTGGGCCCCGTGAACCTGTCAGGCATGTTTTAGGGAATGTGCCATAGAGTGTGAAGAATAGAGAGAGGGCTTATGCACAGTAAAATCTGGAGACCTAGTTAGTAGACTTGGGTTTGTATGCTTCAGCTTTCAGAAGTCTGGAAGTATTTATTGCTGTTGAACTGCTCTAAAATGTATTTGGTTACATAGTAGACAAAATTTTAAGGCAGGCAAGATTTAGGGTTTAGATTCAAGCTACAATGGCAAGAAACCAATCCTTGCTAAAAAGACACATATATAGTCTGCGAAAGAAGATGCGTATGCTGCCAAACATTAATGATGACATTGAAGGGTTAAATTCTGGAAAGACATGTGGCGTGAGGATCAAACTTTGGAAGAAGCCTTCCAGAACTTGTTCTCTCTTGTGGCCAACAAAGATGGATGGGTGGCAGAGGCTTGGGAGGAGGTTGGGGAAGGGGGTAGCTGGAGCCCTTGTTTTTCTAGACATTTCAACGATTGAGAGCTAGTTGAAGTGGAGACTTTGTTTCGGAAATTATGTTCTTTGGTAGTTAAAAGGGAAGTGAAGGAAAAACTAAGTTGGAATGAAAACAAGAGTAGCGAATTTTCAGTTAGATCTCTTTGTGGTTCCTTCCCTAGGGGACCTAGAGAGCCTTTTCTGGCCTTTTCTGGCTAGTATAGTGTGGAGGACTTGGGCTCCAATGAAGGTCGGCTTTTTTGTCTGGGAAGTGTCTTGAGGCAAAATTCTTTGTATTGACTATTTACTCCCTTTTTGGAGTGTAGTGGGTTTTGCATTCCCTAGTTAGAAGGAATCTGTTGGGTTGGCATGACTCTTTTGTGGGTAAAAAACTCCTTTGTGCTTGTTGTGGGCTATGGTGTATATAGAGCACCACATGTTGTCTATGTTAGATTTTGTAGATTGGTTGGACTCCAAGTTAGGCGAGGGTTTTGTTACTTCTTACTTTTTCGCCTTTACTAGGCTTTGGTTGTATACTTCGTGTGTACTTGCTACACCTTTTTTTGGGCACTTTTAATACATGCCTTCTTTTTGCCTATAAAAAAAATAATAAAAAAAAACTTAGCTTTGGTGGTGTTTTTTGATGCATATATGCACATTTGCAGGCTAAGGCTGATGTTGTTTTCAAGACTCCCGATGCTGACTCAACGTTGAATCTGCAAGTAAGTTTCCACTACTTTCTAAATTTCTTGAGATCTTAATTAATAGATATATAATATACAAAACAATTTTATTTGAGTTGCATTGTGAAACAGGACGTTCAAGGACTTGTAACTTGGGTGCTTGCTGAAGGATTCATGCCATCGTGGATTTTTATTAAAGTAAGGACCCTCCCCTCCGCCCCTGCCTTACATCCTCGTTATTGCCTTGATACATCTTGCACGTAGACACATGTTTGCATCCATGTACAAATGTTTGTATGTGCCCCCCATTTAAATGTTGTTCATTTTGTAGCACACCGCAGTTTCTTGTTCTTCTCCTTTTTTATTTCTTATTTTATTTTTAAAATTTAATTTAAATTTATCACATAATCTAGCTTCAAAAATTAGCAGTATAACTTGTACTGAGGAACAAAGGATAAATTAACCATTGTTTTATGTGCTTTTAACGTGGCTCTTTTTTCTTTAAAAAAATCATTTGCTTTATTATATTGTTTTATCTTCTTGAGTTGTGATGATGTGATTCAAAAGTTCTGTTAGATTGAGAACTAAATATTTTTCTTAGATGCTATGTTTCAATACATTTTGTTTCATGACTACCTCACTGGTATGTGATAGGAAAAAAATTGCATCCATGGAGATACTGAAATAACTTTTTGATGATGTGCAGAACAAACCCCTGATTCCAAAAGTGGTTATGCTCTATGTCCCAGGCCTTGATGCAGCTTTGTACATGTCACAATCTAAAATACTTGGTGGTTTGAAAGAATTCTGTGGCAATCCAAGGGCAGTTTTAGCTCTTAGGTTGGTAATGAACATATTTCATTTTCCTTTTTCTTTCCATCAAATTGCTATTTTTTATACTTTCCCATTGGTAACCATTATGTTTCATGGTGTCATTCTATCCTAGCTGTGTATCAGATAGAATGCAGACGATTGATGCACTCCTGACATGCAAGCTCAAAAGAAAGAGAAATGAAATTGATTCAGCATTGAAAAAACATGATCAGACATCTGAACAAGGTCTATTTCTTATTTGAAACTATTTCACTTGTTATGTTGAATGGTCAAATTATTTGTTTCTTAATTTTCTTGATGTCATGATTGAATAGATTTCTTACAATGCCTATCAATTTCTCAGCATGTGTACTAGTCCAGGATGTTATTAAAGTGGGCTTGTATGGTCATTTAGTTATGTTATTGTTTTTAGGAATATGCATGAGGTGAAGGTATCACAGTTATTGCATACCATAGAAGCCAGATGTGAGTTGCTCTATTTGCTTGTCCATCACAGAGTTCAGTGGATCTGCCATTTCCAAGTTTTTATGTTTATATTGTAGCCCTTAGCACCATGTGACTGGGAGCCATGTTTTATATCTTGTAACTTCTCTCACATTCCGGACTTCTCTGTGTTTTTTAGTGATTAGTTGGCTTTAAGTTTTTATATGCTTCTTAGTTATTTGCAATAGGTATTGCTCTTTTAATTTAGGCTGTACAATGAACAATGCTGGGTAGCATGTGTATTGCATTGACCTATGAGACAATTATATGAACTTTTTCTTTAGAGTCTTTCATCAATTTCCATTTCATTGCAACTCATTAGAATCTTTACGGTGCAGGAGGTTGTAGTGGTGGTTCAAATAATCCATCGTCCATGGAAGTTTTGAAAGATTTACCTTTCCCCATTACATATTACACACTCACAGCAAAGGAACTGGAAGATAATGGATATTGTCATGATCAACCAGGTGATGTATAATCACAAATGTTGATTTATTTATTTTCTCTGTATCTCAGTAAAACCTATTGGAGGAAGAAACGAAAACGTTGTACCTCAGAAAGATTTTCTTGTTTAATTGATAACTAGTTTCTTAATTGTTATATTTTGTAATGCAGGTTTTGTTTCAACTCTTCCTGCTCCTTCAGGATGTTGCCTCTATGAAATGTTGGCACTTGATTGTGAGATGGTAAGGCTACAGATATCAAGTATTGACTTGAAAAGATGAAAATGCTGTTGAATGAGGCTTTAAATTAATGCCTATACAGTACATGAAAGTGCTATCAATTTAGACTTATTTGAAAAGGTTGTACATGACCTAGGTGGCCTGCCATATCTGTTGCATACTTGGATTTGGTTGAAACACCTAAACTATGGCTTCTATGGGTTTAAAAAGGATTTCCTATTTGATTTAATTTTGTTGTGATGGATGAAGTTCTACTTATTAAGATTGGCAAAACATGATTTGATTCCTTCTATATGGACTGTTGCTCATCAAGAAATCATATATGAACTTCAATTCCAAAATTAGGTTATTTATTTGTTAATTATTGTCTGCACATGGGCCAACTTTGATGAGTTATTCTAGATTTCTTTCTGGCTATTAATCTTTATTTAGTATGCTAGAGTTATCTTCTCCATTTTAGGTTGCTTATTGTGTTTCACTTAGCACTCTGTTTCAGATGGCATGTTCAGGTTATCTTTTAGAAGGACAATGTCAGGAAGGATTGTATCTAATAAGAGTGATAATCTGTTAATGTTTCTTAAAACATTGTTTCGGTTTCAAGTGGTTCTACTCTTTGTATTACTAGGAGCAAATAAATCTTTTGGTGCTATATTCACAGTGTATTCATGTTTGGCTTGGTCAACAATCTTTTTTGTAGTGTGTCACAAGCGAGGGGTTTGAGCTCACAAGAATTAGTCTGGTAGATATTAAAGGACAGGTACATTTTACCATGTTTTGCTTTCTATATTGCAAAGGAATTGGTTTGACTCCAAAGTTTCTTCCCCCTATTATTTGCTTTTTTCTTTTTGGTTGGGTTGGGTTGGGGGTGGTGTTGGTTTGTTATTCATTCTGTTGTTTCCAATATCGTTTCAGCTACGAAAACCATTGTCCACTAGTGTAATTTCCTTATTCCAATCTCACTTTGTTATAGATAGCTGTCTACTTATCAGAAAAAAAAAAAAGAAAAAAGAAAAGCTAACTATCAATTGTGTCTTAACTTTTGCATGAACCACAATGCATAACAACAACAAAAACAGGAACAGTGAACAACAGATCCTTGACTCTCAACTATTGGGGTCTGGTATAAGTCCTTGTCTACCATTTGGCTCAATCTTTGGGCCATGTCTATCTATATTTTACATGGATAATGTGCACCTTATTTTCACCTGGACAATTTTTGTGATGTTTACAGCACTTGAAATATTCAACTTAATGGCGGACAACTCTTCTTTAATTAGTTCTGTAATGGGGTTATTTATATATATATATATATATATATATATATATATATATATATATATATATATATATATATCTAAATCTTTCATCTATTTTGGGGAAAGTATACCATCTCCTCTGAGGTTTGCTAAAACTATTGGGACCTTCCCTCACATTTGAAATAGGCCACTTACCTCCCCTAAGGTTTCGTTTTTTATCCTACCCTTCCACCAGTCATTGGAGCTGCTGGCTGCATGGCCTTAATGACATGAAATATTTTTATCATTTTACCCCTCAACAAATGCATAATTGTGATCCCTTAAATTTGTATTTCTGGTAAATCCTCTTATGAATGAAAGTATAACTATTCTATTAATGGAATTTGAATACCATAGTTGAAATTTTCATCAACAGAATTGGAAAAAGCATAAAAATCTCTCATATAGGATTTTGGAAAAATAGTCTTTTTTTCATAATTAGAATTTATAGAAATAGAATATTTTCTATTTTGGAAGTTAGAAAAACCAGATCTTGTTATAAATAGAATTTGAAAAAAAAATAAAGTTTTTAATATATGGAACTTCTGAAAAAACTGTTTTTTTTTTCATTGATGGACTGGTAGGAAAAGAAAACTGTTTCATAAATGGAAATTGAAACACAAGCTTCTTTAAAAATGGAATTGGAGAAAACATATTTTATTCATAAATCGAATAAAAGCATTTTTTTTTAATATTACTTGGATGATCTATTTTTATTGGATTGGATGCTATAGTTGTTAAGCTTAGGGTTAAATTTGATTTTTTGTTGTTTATTTTCTCCAAATGGTAAAGTAGGTAGTTTAAGAAATCTTAGATGGGATTATATTAGTCTGCTTAACTGCATATTTAGTACATGCCTCACTCCATATTTAGTGTGCCATTGGGACTTCTAAGTTGTAGTTTTCTAAAAGTTTAAATCCTTTTCTTGTGTCATTTTATGTTTAACTAATCCTGATTGGTTTGAATTCTTGACAGGTCGTGTTAGATAAATTGGTTAAGCCATCAAATTGTATCATTGATTACAACACTAGGTACATTTTTATCCAAATTATTGCTACACACTTTCTGGCTTTTAATTCCTGAACATAGAATTGATATAGATTCAGGTTTTTTTTTTTTCCAATGCCTATCCTTAATAACTACTATGCTGGGACTGGGTTATTTGAAATCTGAAAATTTTCAATGTAAAGCTTGCACTCTTTGGATATAATGTGCATTCATCTACTTGATATCTTTCTTCTTTATTGACTGTTTATCATGTTGCACTAACACAACGGTTCTGATGTAATTTCCTGTTAGTATGATTATTATTACTTTTTTTTATTTTTACTCTTGACAATTTTAGAAGAATTTTATTCTTCACATGCTTTAAAATTTATGGAGACCGAGTTGAAAGTTGTGAAGGAAAGAATCAGGGGCAAACTGATCCGCATCATTGTTTTCTGTGCTGGAGTCACTGTAGAAGATGGGGAGGTCTAGTGACATGATTTGAATGTTCTCTTCTGAACTTCTGAAAATTGATTGGGGATATTTTGGCCCAATGGGGATTGTATAAATTTTGATTTTGGAGTGGTTTGGTCTTTTAATATCATAAGCATTGGAGCTGTATAATTGATTTTGGGATGGAAATAAATGATTTAATGGACTCCTGATTTATTTATTTATTTTTCTTCCTTCCCTCATGTGGCATCATTTTATCAGTGTTTGGGGTGTACCTGTACAAAAATAAGTCCATGAGCCTTTTGAATTGTAACTTTTTTCAGGGGTATTTTGAGTAGGGGGTGTCTTGTATTTAATATCACCTCTCCAACTTATTTGTTCAAGAAGTCTGTGAAACACTATTTTTTATTTTTTGATAGGGAAGTCTGTGAAACACTATAGTGGTTCAATTTCTATATATCAATGTGTTGGTTGAAATGCTGTGTAAAACGCAATGAACTTATTAAATTTTTGTTGGACAACCAAATATCTCCTTATAAAATCCGTGCGTGTGTAAAAAGTAACTACATTTTCTTCTTTGCTATAAGGATTATATTGGACTATGCAGGTATAGTGGAATCACCTGTGAGATGTTGAATGGGGTGACTACAGGTCTGAAGGATGTTCAGGTTCGCTTGGATTTTGTTTCTCTTGTATTCCATGCCGATTAGGGTTACCCACGGATGTCTGCTGTTACTTCACTGATTCTTTCATGTTTAAACTATTGTTTCTTGATTTATTTACAGTTGTTTTCTATATTCAGGAAGATTTTCTGAAGCTCGTTTACAAAGAGACCATCCTAGTCGGACATTCATTGGAGAATGATTTGTTAGCTTTGAAGATCTCTCATGATTTGGTGATTGATACTGCAGTATTATACAAGCACCCTCGTGGTGCATCTTATAAAACTGCTCTTCGAGTGCTCACCAGGAGATTTCTTTCTAGGGAGATACAGGAATCAAGAAATGGACATGACAGCATTGAAGATGCAAGAGCTGCTATGGAGCTGGCACTGTTAAAGATCAGACATGGCAAGTCATTTGTTTTATGCATTCTCATGGTACCATTTATGTCAGAAATGAAGCTGATGGAGCATCCAAGGAGCAATTAGATATTGCTTTTCTTTATGAAAGATCAGGCTACATTTGGGTTTGCATCATATATTTGGAAAAGAATTGGATAGTTCATTAATCATCATATAAAATAAGAGGGTTAGAACAGATCAGTAATGATTGGCACCACCACCTTCACCATAGCTTTGTTTCAAATAAATATTTGAGGCCAGCTTTTGAAAAATATTCCATGAATCCATGTTTACCATTATTCAGACTATTTAAGGTCATGTATGCACCAAACATATTTGAGGTTACCATTGTTTCATAGCTATATCTGATCATTTGAGCTCACATTCACAGACTGTTCTACATTTCACTCTTTCTAGACTCAGATAGTGCAAAGTATGAGGTTTCTAGTCCTCCAGTACATTAGTCCTTCCATCCTCTTCTGAGTTTCGAGCTTGCTCGTAAGTCATAATTACTTCAAAAAGTTCAAACAAAAAGAAGTTAGATCAGATTCTCACCTAGTTTCTTGGAGGGGAGAGTGGAGCGATTTTGGGAGAAAGGGAAACAGTAGAGGAATTGTAGTTAGAGCCTAGGTAGGGAATGTGGCATGGCAATAGTGAGGTTGAGAAATATAGTCTAGATGATGAAGTTCTTGGCCCTTCACTTGAGTCCCTTTGGACCTTATACGAAGGCTTGGTATGGTTGCGCTAGTTGGATTGCAGTCCTGGACCAATGCCACTGCATGGGGTACCTGTTGTCAGTACTACCTGGGCACAGGTTTGTAGCCTGGCATGCAACTCATCAAGTAGTAAACTACTGATGCAGCTTGGGTGAGTCTTGTAATGACAGTGATCCTTAGCATGACATCAAACATCCCATTCTCTTGGATTGGCTAAAGTATAATAGTAGCACCCAAGGGCAGAGTCTATGTTGCTGAGTCCCTAACTCTAGCCACCAAACTATGTTCCTAGAAACAAACGGTGAGTTGATTTTTAAGTCCAACACTGCCAGGCCTGTGATGAAATTTCTTTCCAACCTGGGTTGGCATATGGCATCTGGGTACTATGCTAAAGCTTTTGAAGGACATTGGGAAAGTTTGTTCTCAGTGTCCACTCTTAGGACAGGTTTCCTCTCCATCGCAATTGGTTCTGCTTTAGGAAAAGGTGTCTGCCTTGGTCGTACATATCCAATGCTGATCATGTGGCATTGTTCTGGTCTGGAATGATATTGGGCACTACAAGTATATCTTGCCTTTAATGTAGGTGCCCAGGTGCCAGTGGCAAGTATTGCATGGGCTGTCCTTGCTATCTCTCATTCAATGACCTGCACATGCCTCATCTAAACAACTCATAGATCACATTGTATTTTTTTTTAATTATTATTTTTCCTATATATAAGCAAGCATGTTTTTAATCCTGAATTCCTAAATGTATGCCTTTGACTCTTTTCTTTATTTTTTTTCTGGAATTAGGACCTGAATTTGGTTCACCTCCGTCATTTATGCGGAAGAAGCTCCTTACAGTTTTGAATGATTATGGCAAAACGTCCTCTTTCATTGATGATATTTCTATAGTTAGGCGATACACTTCTGAGGCATCCCATGCGTTTCCTGTGGCTTCTGATGTTGAAGCTCTTTCAAAGGCCAAAAAGGAGGTAGATCTTACTAACTGGCCATATGCCTCCTTGCTTAATTTTTGGGGTTAATGACTATATGATCTTACACTTTTTTGTAATTTTATGATTGGAACACTTTCAACTGTTTATGTATATTTGTGGTTTTAGGTAAAGAATGATAAGGTACACTTTGTTTGGACTCAATTCTCAGAATTGAATTCCTATTTCAAGAATCAAGCAGAGGACACGGACAAGTTGAATGCAAAACTGGCAGAGATGATATCATTGCTTACTTGTAATAAGAAGTCTACCACACCAAAAGGCATCAAGTTTAGTGTGACTTCTGAATTGAAGGACATACTAACTCGCATCGACACTAGAATCCGAAGCCTCTACCATGAATTGCCGGCTAATACTATGCTCATAATTTGCACAGGTCATGGAGACACAGCCATTGTCCATAGGTACATCTTCATCAGTCCCACATTATTTCATTGCTAAGCATGCTTCCTTTTTATTTTCTTTCTGCATTTGTTGAGTGTTCGTCTAAAATGTATAAATAAATAAATAGAAGGCTAGAAACAAGGAATGCTATATGCAGATCAGAATGATAATTCCTAGTTGCACTCTTTGGTGTCCATTTATTTTTCCTATCAGATATAGAATTGAACCTTTTAACCTATGAAAAAAAGACAAAAAAGAAAAGAACCTTTTAATCTTCCCATGCTGCATTTTGATAACAAAATAAAATTTTTTTCCCATGCTGCATCCATATATCATCTCCATACATCGTTTAGTAACTTCAGTTCATTGATTGAGTTGAATGTTAAGTAAGTTTAAATCATAGCATTGAATTTGGCTGTGATTTCCAATTGAAGACCCTTGTTTTTTTTTTTTTGTTTTTTTCCAGTCAGAAATCCTCATCCTAGACTAACAACCCATTCTGCACTGTTTGGTTTTTTACTTGTTAAGGAGGCCATTGCATTGGGTCCCTGCTTAAACTTACCTTCCACATTGATACTTCTGTATTATAGTATACAATTTTAGGTATATGTAATGCATTTCGGTGGTTAAGGCTGCATTTGGTAGTTCCAGGAAAGGGTAAGTGAAATAGATGGTTTCCATATTTTACCTGTCTATCTTACTTAACCAGAAGATCAGAACTCTATTGAATGAATTCTTTAGTTGCCCAAAATGAAGGAAAAAATGGGTTGAAGAATCCGCTTTTCCAGAATCATATTACAGTATAAGCTAGCCATACATTTTGTCTGTATTCTGCATTAATGGATGTTATCTCGAAAAGGGCAGATGAAGTAGATGATTTCAGGTTTTTCCTGCTTATCCTGTTCAACCAGAAGATTTGGACTACGGAATGAATTTTCTAATTGTTCACAATGAAGGAAAGAGGGGTTGAAAAAAATATGCTTTTATGCAATTTTTGCTGGCCATGCATTAACCAGGAAGTATCTAAAATTTGCATCGCTAATCTTGTGTTGGAACTCAAGGAAATTAGTATTTTAGTGACCAATCCTTTAATTGTAAAAAATGAAGAGTATTATTTTTGTTTTAATCTTTTAAGGAGTCACTTTCCAGAATATAGGTAGGTTGTACACCCTTAATTTGCTCATAATATGATAGCTTGAGTGGCAATAGCAGCTATTCATAAGAGCAAAATCTCTAACTATTTCATTCATTCACATTTACATTGCAATTTGAAATCTGTGGTGATGATACATCCTGCCAGGCATGCATAAGAATCAAATACTTTTATTTTTTCCTCCTTGTTTGAATTTGCAGTTAGTCATTCTGGGTTTGTTCTGTGTCTTGTGCATGGATGAAGATTGAGGAAAATGCTCAGAGAGCAGATTGAAACCACAGTAAGCCGTGAGAAACTTGTAAAAGTCTTGGAAGAGCTCCAGGCCCAGGCTGAGGTAGCTTTGTGTTTTGTGGGTGTGAAGCATTGAGTATAGATTACATGTCTGCCTTCATGTTTTTTATGACTTGGGAATATGGCAGGGTTTTGTGAAGAGGATGGCAGGGAAATTTTGTAATTTTAGGTGATGATCCCTTTTTAGTGCCATCTTTTTCTCTCCCTTTTTGGGATGATTTTATGCCATAAAAGTGAATGTGGGGGAATTGTTGTACCCTGAGGAGACAATAGATTCAAGGGTTTGTTTCTATTTTATTTTTATTTTTATTACATCTTTTATTTTTGTATAATTTTATGGTATTGTCTTTCAATTTTATTCCATTAACTCAGCAGAATTTCATTGCAGTCCTGTCATCTTTATTCTTTTGTAATGATAATCTCTATACCTATACCATAAAGTGGATCCAGAATGGTCTCTGAGGTAAATTAAAATTAAAGAAGTTTTATGAGAAAATACATTAAAAAGAATATAAAGGAAAAATAGAAAAATAATAATAAAAACTATAATAGGTGATAACGAATTATGGTGGTAAGAAAGGAAAAAAGAAAAAAGGAAAAAAGAGAAAAGTGGAGCGTAGTAAATGGTAAGTGAGATATATTGACACGAAAGAAATACTAAAAATAAATGGTATATGTACTTGTTAATAAATTGTATTAAATTGATTTGTATTTTGTTTTTTATTTTTAAAGGTAATTTGTAGGACAAATTTAAAAGTACTATTAAATGTATGAATTGGTAATGTTTTTTCTTACTTTACATTAAAATTTAAAAAGAATTCTAAAATTTCATATATATTTTAGTTGATGTAATGGATACAAGATTTCCCTTCTTTCTCTTAGTAAGAATAGGGCCGAAGAGCAAGCCGTTTTGGAGAGGCCTCAGCTGGTGTGCTAAAACATCTCACATGGAGGATATGGTTTGTCCCCGCAGGACAATGTTCGATGCTGTTGGTAAATGACTGATTGATTGCCCTTGTGCATACAATTAGTACAAGTTGGAGAGTTGAGGGTTCGAAGCTGAAGATCATAACTCCTTTTACTGGTGAATGATGAGTTGCTAATTTAGAGTTTTGACAAAAAATAACTCATTTTTAAAAAAATATCCGCAAACTCAACTTGATTTCAACATGGTGTCCATTCCAGTGCATCTCGCGAAAATATTCACATCATAAAAATGTTGTGGGTAACTACGGTTTTGAATTTTTTTTAAAGTAATTAAAATTATAGTCATCAATTATAATTTTAACTTTAAGTTTAAACCCATAGTCGATGATTACAACTTTGACCGTTTTAATAAAAATTTAAAATCATAATTGATAATTACGCTTTTAAGCTTTAAAATTGTAGTTGATAATTATAGTTTTGAACTTGATTTTAAAACCTTAGTTATTGATTATGGTTTTGATTTAAATTTTTTAATATATATAAAATTATATGATCATTTAAAAAAAATATATTAAATAAATAATTGATATTTTTAATTTGATATAAAAATATTTTTGTTTAATTTTATTAAAAATTTGAAATTATATTTAATATAAATTATAATTAATTAATTATTTTAAAATATAAATTAAATATAACAAAATTATATTTATTCAAAACAAATAAAATATGAAATCATATTTGTAAAAAAAAATGATATAAATTATCATATTAATTAATTATTTTTTATATACTATAATGTATGTGATATGCGACATCACACATATACCTGTTCAATTTAAGTTTAAAATTTATTGTATTTTTGTTTTAATATATAATAATTCATTCATAATAAATAAATAAATAAACATCATACAAATAAATATCAAAGATATCTCCATTGAGCTCTAACTTGAAGCTTAAAACGGTAATTGATAATTACGATTTAAAAAAAAAAATTCAAAATCATAATCACCAACTACAATTTTAAATTTAAAGGTCATAGATCATATTCTATGACGTGGATGCCAATGTGGTGGAAAAGCATTAGATTAGTATTATTTTGGAACGAGGTTTAGCTTGTGGAATTTTTTTTTTTTAAAATAATGAGTAGTTTTGGTCAAAACTCGGTAATTTATCTTTCAAGCCTGCGCAGGAACAGTTGGTCATCTACTGGAATGGTTGATTTTCACTAGTATTTTGTTTTGTTCTACACCTCTAGAAGAAAACATTCAAGAATATTTTGGCCTTTTGAACCGGAAGCAGAGAATTATCTTGTCTTGTTCTTCCCCACCCCCTTTCTTTAAATAATCTTATCACATTCTGTCATTATTCAAGTCTTATAAATTGCACAAAATCGTGTTTCTTTTGGCCTTCTTATTTATTATTATGAGACAATTCAAGCTGCAGTTTTTGTCTACAGCAGTGACGAATTTTCATAGTTGACCAACTTAGCTGTTTCTCGTCATAGAACCTTCTTAATAGACCAACTAGGGGATTTTCAGGTTGACTCAACTCCGGTTTGGACGTAAACTTGGGGAAGAATGTGATCATTCCTGCTGTCTATAGTTGGAAGAATGTGTTGGGCTTCATATAGTCATATCCGATCTTGGAAAGGAACAGGGACCAGGGTTGGATGGCATATCCTTCATGAGGAGGAAAGCTTATTTCTGTAGAAAGAACTTTGCTTAGAGCTAGGCACAAACTTGAAAAAGTTCCAGTCGTTTGGAACGCTCCACTGAAAAAGAAATTCATTTAGTTACAGGGGTTGGTGTTTTTTCCATGAGAAACCATAGCTGAAAAATCCAAGGATCACAAGTAGGTTCGCCAGGGACGCAGATGATAGCCTTCTCCTTTGATCAGATAGATGGTGGACGAATCAAGGTAAGGGGCTTGGATGCCATGGTTATACATATAAAGCAGGTCCAAGAAAATGGACTGAACAACATCCAGTTGGTGAATTAGTTTGGGTGTCCAGCAACACAAATTGGTAAACTAATCAATGGCCGTTACAACTCAGTTCATATATTTTTTCATCTGCAGTCCTATAAGCATTAGACTTCATACAATTTCATCGTCAAGTGACTTAGATCAGACATCTCCTTATATCCTAATTCTACGTTAAATAAAGTGGCAACGCAATATATACTGATCCTACATAGAAATATAGTTCATACGCAGCCAAAACAATACCTAGGCAAGCCAGATGCTGTAGCGATATCTGCAACTGAATAATCTAAACACCAGTCACCTCCATGCTGAAGCAAAAATCAAGCTCTTATCTTCCCACCCAAAATGGAGAGCACCCATTTCCTCCTTTGCTGTGTACCTTTCACTGTATTCCCTTATGAGTTTCCGGACTGTATCACTCACATTCTGACTCATTGGACATGAAGTGAAACCAGCCATCATCATCCTTGCCCTCCATTTCCCTGCAGCCTCGTACCGTTCTACTCTTTCTTCACCCTCACATGCTACAATGTTAACTATGTCCCGTGCCAGGCACTGTCTTTCAACATTCACTCTGTCCTGGCTGCCCCTGGGGAGAGTTGCATCAAGAGAGTCGAACATAGATGAGTAGTAGTTGTAGGCTTCGACAAATCTCGGGAAAAAAGGGGCTGTGTTTGTGTTCATGTCTTGTTCAACAATAGTCACAAGTTTCGGGTTCAAGCTCTTAACCATCCGGAGAAGCTGATCTCGCTGGTTTACTGTTGAGACGCTCTCATCAGGCATGTGGTGCAGCTGGAAAGCAAAGTTTACTACCAGTGCTTCTCCAGGCTTACAGTTGAGCATTCCCGGAGTGACATTTGAAGTCTTTGAAGCCACTGCTTGAAATTCAAATGACAAATTGAGATCTTCTGCTAGATTCTCAAGCCTCTGCCCAATGACTTTTAGGCCCCCTACAGCACGTTGGATTGAGTCGGGGTCGTCCACTCCAGTTAACCTAATGTGGGGCTTTTTACCTGACTGTTCTGCAAGCGATTGTAACAGCAATATATATTGACTCCCTTGGTTTATTTCAAAATCTACTATATGAACTCTCTTCTCATCTTTAAATGTCTCTGTGATTGCACCATTAGCTGCTGTAAGTCCAAATCTAAAACATGGGCATACCTCAAAGAGGATCTGCATAGCTGAGAGCCGGTCCAAAGATGGGGGCTCTTTGCATTTCAGAGCTTTATAGAGGCATTTTCCAGAGGAAGCCATGCGAGCTGCAAGACCTTCCACCATGTAGGCTGCAATCCTCTGTGGAGGATCTCCTTGGATTGAGACTTTCTGCCGGAGTTCACTTATCATGGCTGATGCTCCATCAATGTTTCCTTCTGCAAGTGCAGCAGCACAATCAAAAAGCAACTGCTTGGTGGTCTGAGTAGGTATTAGTGATACTTCTTTGTTGCTGCTGATGCTACTTAGGTTAGAATCTGAGGATGAAGACTCCTTGGGTGAGTCATGGAGGAGTTCATTCCCAATCGGATCAGCCCAATCAGCATCAATCTCCATGCTTTGATCATCATCATCATTATCATCAAGAAGGGCTCTCTCCAATTCTTGAAGCTTCAATCTCATCTTGTCTTCATTGTAATTGATTTGATCTGGGCTTTCACACTCCAAGTAGTCTGACTCAAAAAATGAGCCTTCAGGAGTCATGGAGGAAACAGAATCAGCTATGAGCTGGTAAGAAGCGGTACCCTGTGGGTGAAATGGCCTTCCTGAAATGCCAGAACTAGGTGGGTGTATCAGTTCTTCTGTTGGAGAGTCGACTAAGTACTTTGGATCATTACTCTCACTACAGTAAGATTCAGTCATATACATGATATTCCGCTTATCAGAGCGGAATATTTGAGTAGAAAAGCCAGGGCCCGTACTGCTTCCCTTGAATGAATAGAGGTTGGGATTACCATAAGCTTTAGCAGATAGCTCTGCAGATCTAACTAAAGACATGGTTTTCTTTTAATCACTCAGTTTTCAAGGGAAACTGGTTGCCTCTAGAATTAGAGTCCTCTGTCACTAGTGCCCGATGTGAAATTTCTGCTAAACCCGGTAAACTGCAACTTAAGAACAAATGTGTTTCCTTTGCCGAGAAGAAGCACTAAATAAGCACCTGATGCTGCAAATTCTCAATAGAAATCTCCCCGAAATGTCAAGGATGCCTGCATTCGACCAAACAAAACAATGGAGGAACAAGATAGTTCAGCAAATCATAATCAAGTCAAGATATGTTTTGGAAGGTTGATGGATGAGAACTAGCTTTAACCTTATAACATAATGTACAGATAACTGGTATTCCATCCCATCAAATTTATTAGAGTTATTTTAGCATCTCTGTTTTCCATGCCAAAACTTCAACTCTCTGCAAATGAGGTTTCTCTCCTTCTAGAGTTATGACCGTTTCCCATCCTTCTATTACCAAGCCTTGTCTTCCATAAGCCTTAATATTTTTTTGACAATATTATTATTATTATTATTATTATTATTATTATTATTATTTTTTATTTTTGATTGGATATTATTATTATTACTATTTATAGGTAAATTTTTGTCCTCATTGGGACTTGAACCTGAAATTTCCCACAAACCCTCCCCATCTCTTTACCACTTGAGCCAGGCCTCAAGGGCTTGAGATAAATATAACCTTTTTTATTTTATTTTATACGATATTATGAATATTTTATATCCTAGGTAGACTTCAGCTTGACCAAACATATCATCCTGGGTTAAAAGATGACAATCTAAAAGGTTTCATATGGAGATCGAAGAAAAAATTCAGAGGGAGCTCAACATTGGTATCAGAAATTTCCCTTTCCAAATTACTTCAGTCTCATGGAAGAAGTTTAAGAGAATAGGAAAGGTTATTATATGGATGAAGAACAATCAACACATAGGAAAATAATTTGTGATTGTCAGTACCATGATTATCTGGCTGTGAAAATAAAAATGCCAATTCAGAATCACCATTTGAAGCAAAATAAGCAACACCTAAACAGATTATGAGAGGGTGTGTGATGAACAAATATCTCTGAAGGTAAATTTTTGTTTTCCCATCATTGTTTAATCAAGAAAAGGGGTATTCAAGCTAAACCCTCGTCTTCGACATTATTACAATTTTTTTTTTTTTGGATATTTGGTACCCTAATAGTTCAAAGATCCAATTTTTTCCTGTTCTTTTCCTGCTTCTTGGCCACTAAATTGAACACTGAAATTACAAAATTTTCCCCATGCTTCAAAAAACTAGCAATTAATTCTCATGACATGCATTTTTACTGTTATTTTAAAATGAATCAGCATAAAGTATTCAATGTTTTCAATATTATGGCATTTTTATCAGCAAAATCAATCATAATTTACCAGGACACATTCAAATAAGTTGCACCATACAATTCCAGAGGTTACCTAACTTGGAATCAACTCTTTAGTCATCCTGGATTGGTACTATATCAACTCAAATACAGTCCCACAAAGCATAGGAAAGAAGTTCTCGCTGATGCACAAAAAAAAAACTCTGATTTCACAATGTTCTGGTCCTAGTTATCTTAGGAAAACCAAAAAGAGATCACATTCTAAGATTAAATTATCAAAAAGCTTTTTTCGGGTCATCAGACATTTTTCCTCAGCATAATGGAGTCATGTCTGCAAATGAAATACACTTGTTCCATCACCATCAACTTGACGTCCATCAAGAATATAGGCAGACAACATTCATCTCAGAATCTATGGAGATTATAGAGTACAAACTAAAATATTGGAATGGTATGATTTTCAAGTCCTAGTTGAGAGGGTTTCAATTTATGTATGAAGGGCATGCCTCAGATACCAATTGAGGCCAAGAAGAAGATAAAACCTTCAAGCTTCAAATTCCCCTTTAAAATAGCAGTCAGATTACAACTTGTGATGGGTTATGATAAAAATCAATTTTGAAATTAAGTGAATATGGGAAAGTAGCCAACATCATCTTAAGAGAAAGATCTCTCTTCAGCCTACCTCCCCCCCACCCACCAACAAAAAAGGAAAAAACAAACCATGATTATACAAAAACTGAAAGACCAACAGGATTGGAGAAAAGTTTACAAGTTACAAAGAAAACTGATTAAAAAGCTATCTGAAGTCACAAAAATATCAGTCAAAAAACATATTTCTTTCTCCCTCACACAGGCCACAACAATTTAGAAACAACAGAAGAAAAAAAATTATCAGAAAAGCCAAAAATTACAAATTGAGGTTGGAGCAAACAGAGTCATCTCCTCAGAAGGAGAGATCTATGACCAATTAAATGGAAAATAGATGGCAATTAAGCTCATAAGAAACAAGGGTAAGAAACAACATATACCTGAAGCAGGAGCAAGACCTCAACAGGAAGCAACAGAGATGAAATCAGTATTTATAACCTGAAAATTCATAGATACCCAGATGGAGATGAGCATCAGAACCGGCTTCCAGGTAAGAGCAAAGTTTGGGTTTTAACCATGGATCACATAAAAAAGTAAAAAAAACAAACCCTAAAGGCAAATATACCTCTTTATGGCATCTGGGCATTAAAAAACTTGCAGATTGTGAGGTTTGGTAGGTTGAAAAGCAATAAAACACATAACAAACAAAATAAAGGTAGCAGCACAGGAAGAATCAACTTGGAACAAAAGATAAATAAATTAATGAATCAAGACCCGAACGAGGAAAAAAAAAGCTTAAAATATTTAAGGTTGTTGAGAGGGGTTTGAGCTACCCGATAAAGAATTTGAACCGATCAAACATCCAAGACCCATTTAGAAAAGTCCACCCCAAGAAAATCCCATCTTCTGGAATCTGAGAAAAGAATGAGGAACTCACCCAATGTTCTTTTTCCTTCGGGAGAAATTTCACAACTCCTTCCTTCAACCTTTGCAAATTATGTTTTTCACTTTTTCTTCATTTTTTTCTGTTTGTCATAATCTTTATACCAGCTTGTCTGACTGAAGTTGTTGACGGTACCATCACCCATGGCCTCTGCTCATGTGGTGTGCTCCCAATGCACCAAACACACCCATACCTTCTTTCATCACTCCATCCTGACCATCCAATCTGCGGATTGCCAAAAAAGCAAAACACAACACCATCCGATATAGGACATGTGTATGGCAAGGGTGAAACACGGTACATAATTCATGATGCAAAGGTGACGTGTGACAAACATATAATTGAATAAGGCAGCGAATTTTCCAGCAAAGAATCATGACATATGAAAAAGTCAAAGGTTTTCAGGTCCTCCATCAATCTTTACGTGTAGTGCAATGGTCAAACACGAGTAGATATGAAAAGACGGATGAATCCTCCAACCGTCGACTCGCTAAGCTGGAAATTGCAGGGAAGAGACGGGCAATGGAGTCATCAGGCGAAAGAAAGAGAGCTTAGCCGGTGGGCAATGGAAGAGAGAAGAAGGCAGCAATTTCCAAGGTTGGAAGTGGGAAATGAATAATTGGGAGAAAACCAATGATAAGAGAAGTAGTGGGATTAGGCATGGCAGAATGGCAAAAATTCAAGAAGCCATAGATTAATCTCTAATTTTCTATATACATAATGTGTTAATCATACACCAACTGTCTTATCTTGTACAAGACTCTCAACATTTTTGTCCCCCAACTCAGCCAATGACAGGGAGATCAACTATTTTGAATTCCTTTTTATCATGATCTTGTACCCAATATGTGTGACTATTGTAGCCAATTATTTTTTGCTACTTGAGTTGGGTTTCAAGTAGATTTTTTAACTAAAACTTGATTTAATAATTTAATATTATTTATTATTTATATCATTTTATAATTTTTTTAAATTAATTTAAAATATCTAATTTAATTTATTTATTAATTGATTATTTATGTTCTATATTTTAGTATAGATGAATGTAAGGTTTAAAAACATTATTGGTGGGTTTAAAAAAACATTAGTGGGTATATACAATTAAGCTTGGATTGGAGTTAAGTTAATAAGATAGGTATTTTTTTTTTTCAATTATTTAATATGTATTTTAATAATTTAAAATTTTTTCTTTTAATTTTTAAACATGAATCCCACTTTTTATAATGTATATGTGAATGTTTTTATTTGAAGTGTTTTAATTGATGTATTTTTTTTTTGTAAAGAAGAATAACTTATCAAATGTTTTTTTAGAAAACATGGCAAATGTTTTTTATTTTTATTTTTATATATACTTTTTAAAAGTGTTTTTTTGAATTTTATCATTTTTTTAGTTAAAAGTATTTTTTAAAAGCATTATGAAAGGAGCTCTCAATATGGATCATATAAAAAAAACATATTTCTATTCAATAAATATTTTAAAATAACAAAATTATCCTCATTTTTGTTAAAAGTATTTTATATATAATATTATAAAAGAGCGTTTATTATGGTTTTTATATAGAGTTTATTTAGCAGTAATTTTAAAGAGCGTTTTTTAAATTAAAAAGTGTTTTTGAAAAAAATGAGGTGTTTGAAAAATTTTAGAAAATACTTTTATATATATAAAAAAAAAATCACTTATAGTGGTTTTTGGATAAACACTTTAATAAGTGATTCTCCTAAAAATATTTTTAGAAAAAATACTTTCATTAAAAACATTTTGAATAAAAACATTATCAAACAAACTTTAAAACTGCGTTTAACAATGATTTTAAAAAGTGTTTATAGTATTTTTAACACTTAATTTTTTTTTTTTTTATCTTTTAAGCATAAAAAAACTAGAAATACTTCTCATAATCACTATCAAACGAACTTTAAAAGTGTGTTTAGAAGTGTTTATATTCAAAGTATTTTAAATGAAAGTATGTTTCTAAGTAATTTTAAAAGAATTACATATAAAATATTTCTTGATTTTTCAATACTATAAATAATTTTTCAAAAGTTTAAAACTAAATACCTAATATTTTTTCAAAAACACTTTTTAGATTAAAAACAATATTTAGATTTACAGACAAATGGACTTTAAATATTTTTAATAAAAAGTGTTTTTTTATAATCATCTATGAAATGCTTCTTCAAAACCATATAAGTGTTTTTAGAACCCATTTAATAATAATTTTATAAAACATTTTTAATATTTTTAAATACTTAAAATTTTTATGATTCAAATATCAGAAATATTAGACACGCTTTCTAGAATCATCCCTAAAGTACTCTTAATTTCCTCTTCAAAAATATTATTTTTAATAAAAAATGCTTTCGAACCTAAAAACGCCCTCTAAAATTTACAAAGCTAAAAATAGCATATCAATTTCTCCTTGGAATCGTTAAAAAAATGTGTGTTCCAAGGGTGCCAAGCATAATCTTGTGAAGTGCTGGATTCATACTAATTCTTTGCATCTTTTATTTTTGGTTGAAACATATTACTGCAAAGCAAGATCATTGGTAGCTCCCTATTTACCCATGATGCCAAAAAACACATGCTTCCAGAAGCGACATTATTGTAGCCGTGCATGGAACAATTTTTTTTCTTCTCCTTTGCACGGTTGTTTGTGTCAACCTTTATGATTAATTTCTTCACAAACCAGAGGCGGCCGCAGAAATCAGTGGAAGACTGGAAGTCCTAAAGCCAATCAATAATTGGATTACGCCTAACAAAAGAGGGAAACATGTTTCTTTCAATACTGGAGTGCCCAGTCAGTAGTATGCCGATACTTAATTTCTTCACTATTTTAGTTTTTTTCTCTGGAAACCATGGATTTCTTCTGCTACCCCTTGATTGATGGGCTGGTCGTTTTGGGAAGGCCAGTTTTCTTTAGGTTATGTTTGGTTCCCGGGAAGTACAAAGGAAAAAAAAAAATATTAAGGAAAATAATTTTCTCTTGGTTATTCTATGAAAAATATAAAAGAAAATTAAATATAATTAAAACTAATTAAAAACTTATGTATTTTTAAATTATTTAATATTTATATTGATGAGTTAAAATAAATAAAATAAGTTTGAAGTAACAAAAAAAATAATTTATCAACTTTTAATCTATTTTTTTATTTTCCTTCATTTTTTCTTTCCTTCTACTTTTCCTTTGTATTTTATTTTCCTCACATTTTCCCTCAAATTTTCCGGAACCAAACATAGCCTAGAGTTTTGACTTCACGCATGTCTGAAAATCCATCTCCAGAGTCCGGACCAACCAAGAGCAGTCCCCTCCCACAATGGATTTGGGTTTCAAGTTGTGGGCCTTTGGGCTTTTCTCCTAATTACAATTAATAACCTAGAGTTAGCTTCTTTATTGCTTTGTATTTGTAGCCCATTTCCAAGAAAATATCATGAGATTTGGGGCTTCTAATTCATCTCATGCTGATTGTTGAAAGTACATTAAAAAATTTGAACAGTTGGAAGATGGTTCAAATAATGGGACTAATATATAAAAAATGAAATTAGGTATAAATTAATATTTTAAATATAAATAATTTTAAGTAAAAAAAAATTATATAATTTTTTTTCAATAATTTTACAATTAAAAGAAATTGTATCCATTTTTTTTAAAAAATGATTTTTTTAACCTTTTTCATTACTTTTGCTTGAATTTTTTTCCTTTTGCACCTTCTTTCTTTCCTTTGAGATTATTCTCACGATATCTCTCTCTCCCTTTCTCTTATTGTCACCTCTATTTCCCTACTCTTACATATTTTTTTCATCTAAACATTATTCACAATTATACCCACCTTCCATCACCTAATCTATGTGAAGTTCAGATCGCAAACTGCCACCATCCTTCGCAATCAATATTGCTATCAAATCATTCTCTCATTTGGAGAAGGAAACGAGAAAAAAAACAAATTTGAGAACACAAATGGAAAGGTCTATGAGTTTTTTTTTTTGGGTATCGTTAACAATGTATGAAATAGAGAAAATATCTTTAAATTGTTCTCTAAAAACCACAATTTGAGAACACGGACAATTGCCAAGAGGCATTAAATACACTTTCCAAGAGGCCTTAAATACGTACCAATGGTTTAATAATGTTTTTTTGGGCAATTGTTATAATCGTACCCAACAGAAAAAAGGGACTTTCGGATGTCCTTCATACAATCTATTTTATTTTTGTTTTTTTAACCTAAAAGTAAAAGACATAAAACTACCATTCACCCATCTTCTTCAATCACAAACCATATATCCCACCCAAAACCCTACAAGTTAACCTTCCTTTTCCAACCTCCCTCTCCCTCTCCCTCATTCTCATCCCTTTCTTCACCTCATTTTCTTTTCCCCATCCTTACTTCAAATCAAAACAAATAAAAAAAATATGGGAAGCACCCATATGGCCGATTTGAAGGGGGGAGGTGGAATTAGATGAGGAAAAGCCAATGAGGTGGGAGAAGGGATGGATAGGATTTTGGGTGATGAATTGAGATTGAAGAAGATGGGTAAGAAGATAATTTTATGCATCCTTCTATTTCTAAAAAGATAACATAAAAAAAGATGTACAAAAAGAGGGGTGCATCTACAACACCCAAAAACAAAAACAACTACTATAATAGGATTAATAAAAATCCCGCTAAGTAAATGTCATAATTAGAGAGTGGCTAAATACGTAACAGTCCATGTATGGGTGGGTAGGGTGTCATGCCAAAGCAACATATATACGCTAACTGTCCAACTTGCCACCTTATGAAAAATGATAACACAGTTGAATTACAGTAATTAATAAACATGCTAGCTGAAAAGCCAAGTTTGGCAAGCAACTAGGAGTAGTAGTACCAATCCAAAGGCATTGCTCAACTGAAAGGCGGCAAATGGTACAATTTTTACCTACTTTGATCACAAACCCAAGTGTTGACATCCCAACACAGTAAAAAGAGATGGCGAAGCTAAGTAATGGAATTGGGCAATTGTCCAATTTTGCCCACAAGTTGCCTGGACTAATATTGAGGATGACCCCTTTGTAGTAAGGGTACTTCATGTAGCTGAATTGTCCCTATCTCATCAGGTCCTTCCGCTTGTTTTATAGAGATTGCTAAATGATATGGAGGATGGGGACGTTGTTGTTGTTTGCTGATAATGAGAGATCAAGCAAAGCCAAAAAAATAAAAATAAAATAAAATTCATTGAAAAAACAACTAACTGTACTTTTCTAACAAGAATAAGTCTAACAAGCAAATTCTTATGGGTTACTTCACTTCACCATTTGTGTTGGATAACACGTCATATGCCTTTCTCTTCTCTGAGAGTACTTGATTTCCATCCAAGGTTGCTGCGCGCTGATGCAATGCAGTCGTTGTCCAGTGACCCACTGCAGCATTGTTTTTCCATGCATTTGAGGTCCATCAGAAACTAAAAAACCCTAGCTAGAAGCCTGAGAAAATTTAAAGAGGGTGGCATTATGAACACCTACCATGTAACAAGATGCATTAATTGAGAATAACAAAAGGGGTAATATTTTGAAAGCTAGGGCAGTTTTCATGGGTTGCAAAAATGGGGTGGTTAGTGTAAGAGTAGTCAAAGTGGTTTGTTGAGGATTTTGAGGGTTTGTTGAAGTCCAAACGAGGAAGATGGGAAGTGGGGGTTGCTTATTTGGGTTTATTGGAAAGGTGAGATTTATGGTTTTCGTACAAAGACATTTGGTTGTGCAGTGACTGAAATTCTTCGCATTCACTGTTTGAAAGCTATTCCAAACCTTTCTATTCATGATGCTTCATGCTTCAATCTTCATTCTTCGGTTCTTCATTCTTCATGTTCACACACAAATGGAGAGTGGGGGATAAATCAGCTTCAAGAAAGAATTATGACCTCTAATTCCATGATTGATTGCTGATTAGCTAGTGGTATATTCTAAGGTTGGTTAGGCTCGTGATAGATGTTGGAATGGAGGCTGATTTCCAGTGTTTTTAAAAAACACTTTTTAACAAAAAAAAAAAAAAAAAAAAAACTTAATAGGTAATTATCTCAAAAACACTTTTAAAGAAAACATTTCTATTAAAAACATTTTGAAGAAAAACATTATTCAATAAACTCTTAATTTGATTTTAATTTTTGACTTTTACTTATTTAAGAATGAATTTGACAGTATTTTTCTTTAATGTATTTTGAATAAAAGCGTTTTATTTAAAAGTGTTATTAGAAAAATCACTTACTAATTTTAAAAAAAAAGATTTTTTTCTTAATTTAAAAAAAATAATTTCTAAATTTTATTAAATATCTATTTTTTTTTTTCTAAAAATACATTTTATTAAAAAAAAAATTTCATAACAACACGGGCAAACTAATTCTAAGTCATGTCTTTGGAAAATGTTTTCTTCTTGGAAGAGTACTTTCTTGAATTATTTCTCCAACCCATTCAATAGCATATGCTGCAAAAATTTACAAAATTAAAGGATGTTCATTTGTGTAATTTCTATTTAAAAAGGCTATTTAATGGATAAAAAATAGCACTAAGATACCTTATTTTTGGAACTAGTTCCCTACATAATTAATAAAGCTCTTTTCCACTATTGGCAAAGCATGAAAATTCCTTCACAATGAAAGCTAAAACACCCATTTAAGCCATCCAAGAGGTGTCTTGATTGAACCTGTAAAAATAGATTCAATTAATTAATATCAATCAGAACATTTCATTTTCACCCACCTTTGGAGTACACCAAGTCTTCATATAAATTCTTCCCTACAATACTTTTCAACCATCAGGGGTATATATGAACTTCACAATTGGGCCGTTTACAGTCATTTTCAAGAGAAAAACTTTGCTTTCATAAAGTTATTCTCCTCAAGATTCATTAACTTAAACAAATTGATCTTTGCAAACTTTGATGTGGTAGAGAAGCTAATGATATCTAACAGTTTGGAAATTAAGATATAGTTTATATATACAAGCACATAAACCTGACCAAACTTGCTAACCCACCTACATGGCTACCTCTACTAATCCAACCAAATCTTGATTAATTTTTTTGAAATAAAAAATAATTAATAAATTAATATATATATTTTTAACCATAATTGGAGTTGAGGATTGCCTTTTACCATTGAAAAATTTAATTAAAAAGTAAGGTTTAGTAGTCAAGTTTTGTTATTGGAAATACAGGAGAAGAAAAGTTGAAAGCTAAGCATCCAATAAAAAACTAGTCAAACTTACATGCTGAAAGCCAAGGGTCAAGTTTTTGATGGAAGAAGAGTTTGGATAGATGGACCAATCAAGTGAAGTTTATTATGTGACCAGTCCACGAATTGCTCTCTGATTGGATGGCCTTGATGGAGTGGCATATCAACCAATTACTATTAGACATGGATTTAACAACCACCAATATAATTGCTGACCTATTAATGTTTAATTACTTAATATGATTAAGCTTGATACTAACATTAATGGATAGATGGGAAGAAAAGTGTGTGATTTCGTGGGGTATGAAATCTTAATCACTTAAGATAGCTTATTATCGTTATTATTATATAGACTAGAATTCAAAGAATATATGTCTCAACGTTTTTATTCTTGACTTGCCATCTGCATGAAGAATTTATGGATGGCCAAAAGGGTTACCCCATATTTTTCTTGATGCCCTACTCACACGGCATTTGGAATATTATTAACTCTTAAGAATGACCTCAACTTTCATGAGTCACAAGCACTCTTTCAACCCATTCCCAAACCCACATAAAAACTAGCATGAAGAAAGTGAAGTTGCTCCTCAATTCTCCATAGAGAAATAATTACATTCCATTCTCATGTTCAATATTATTTTGTAAAAAAACCTTTAAGACTATGTTTAGTTCTCGAAATGTATTAAGGAAAGAAAAAAATGTTAAAAAAAAAATAATTTTTTGATGTTTGATTTAATCATGGAAAAAAAAAAAAAAAAAAAGTCTAATATAATTAAAATTAGTAAAAAACATATATATTTTTAAATTAATAAATAAAAATAATTTACTATCTTTGTATTTACTTTTTATTTTCCTTATATTTTTCTTCTCTATTTTTTTTTTCTCGTATTTTCCCTCGATCTTTCGTGGTCATGCAAGTTTTAACCAGAGATGGCATCAAATGAAGTCTTAACTCAAACAAGTTCGTACTGATTATTTTTACCACATGGCACATGTGGATGCTTTTAAAGGTTTGCCAGTAATAGCAATGTTGCTTGCCATATCTGCTGGGGCTTTGAACAGCTTTGTGTTAATTTAACCAAGTTTCTTTCCATTACTAAAATTACCTTTATATGTTCCATCTACCTGGCCAATTTAATAACCTGCTCCCAGTAAGAAGTAATGATACACCAGCTAAATTAATTAAGTAAAACCTACTTATAGAAAAGTAAATGGACAAAACATTCTTTAAATTGCCCTTATTTTTGAGTTTTTGGAAGAGGTGTTCAAGCAGGGCGTGATTTTTGACAATACTCAAACATATGTTCTATAAAACATTAATTTTTATTTTTTAAAGTATTCATAAAAACCGTCTTTGAAAACAATTACCAAATAGACTAACGAGCTTAAATATTTCTATAGTTTGCTCAATGTTAATGGTAACCGGCCATGGCATTGTGACAAGGATTCATTATCCCAACTACACTGAACACACACTCTCATGCACTTGATCGAAGGTCATTAATTGTAATGCTCGAGTACAGTTCTGCTCTTCCACATCATGTCTAAAATTTAATTTCTTAATAAAAAAAGGGTGGAACAGATCACAGAGCTGAACTATACCAGACCCCAGTTTTGATAAATGAGATACCTTGTTAATTACAAAAGAAACAGTAAGACAAAAAAATTTGTCCATATATATATATATATATATATATATATATATATATATATATATCTTATTATATATGGGGGGAAGGGTTGTCATTGGAATAGGAGAGCAGTCCCTTTAGTAAAAAGTAGGAAGTGCCCAGATCACTGGGGTTGATTTAACGTAGTACCATGGCTGAAAATATGGAGATATAAACAGGAATGAGAATGTGTGGGACTTGATAGGGAAGTAGATGGGCCAATGACTAAAAAAAGGAAGGGTGAGTGGTTCTACAGATAGATACATATATAGGCACAATGTGTCGTGTAAAACCAACAAAAGTGACTGCCCATCCGCAACCCTAAACCAACCCACTTTCTTATTCTGTTGGGTGTTTTATTTTTCTTCTCTGCTTCATCCATCTTTTAAATCCTGCTGTGGACTTCTCCCTGGTGTAATTGATGCTAGAGGATTTGTAGTACTTGATGGAGGAATCTAGTGATGATGCAAAGACTTGCCCTCGAGGGCACTGGAGACCTGCAGAGGACGAAAAGCTCAGGCAACTTGTGGAAGAATATGGTGCCCAGAACTGGAACTCGATTGCAGAGAAGCTCCAAGGAAGATCAGGTATTTTATATGGTGTCTTTTAATTAATTGAGCATCTCTTTCTGATTCTGGACTAATATCTCCATCTAATTTCTCAAGTATATTATCTTGGGCTTTTTTGAACCTTAATCACAACTCTTAAGAAAATATGAGTTGGGGGAGATAATATCGTTTTTCATGGAAGGCAAAAATGAATTGTTTCTTTCTTGTTCTAATAAGTACTAAGTAGGTTTTCTTATTTCTCCTCTTTTTGTAGGGAAGAGTTGCAGATTGAGGTGGTTTAATCAACTCGATCCTAGAATTAACAGAAAGCCATTTACAGAAGAAGAAGAGGAAAGGCTTCTCGCAGCACATCGCATTCATGGAAACAAGTGGGCACTAATTTCCAGGCTATTTCCAGGTCGAACAGATAATGCTGTGAAGAATCATTGGCATGTAATAATGGCAAGAAAGCAAAGGGAGCAATCCAAGCTATGTGGGAAGAGGAGTTACAAAGATGTTCTTAGTGATTCCAACACTTCCTCTAATGGTTTTCGAGGAAGTGATTCAAGGTCTCAACAGTATAGCTCAGCAAACCGGCTTGAGAATAGTAGGCTCTTTGAATTCTTGAACCCAAATAAAGATGGGATTTTCTCAATATCACCCTCAAGTTCTTCACCTTCTTGGACTTTTGCCCGATCAATATCCAAGGCTACAAACAACTCATCTTCTACAGATTTACCCAGAAGAGGAGGAAGAGATCATTTCAATTCTTGTTCTAGTGATGGCATCATGGACAGCCAAAATAGTTTAGACCGATCTCTCTACAGATACTTTTCTAATTCTTCAGCATATGGCGGATATAGGACTTCCACTGCATTTGGGTTTCCGAACTACAAGAGGGTAGTTTCAAGTCCAGTTGGGTACTCTAAACTCGGTGATCCCCACGGAATGCTCAAGAGAGAGTTCGTGAATTTTGGTGATAACTCGCCCACATTTGCAAAGATGATAATGACCAACCAGCAAGAGGAAGAAGATGAATCCATCAAACAAAAGAATATTCCATTCATAGATTTTCTTGGCGTGGGAATTTCTTCCTGACCACCCAAAAACTCCCTTCTATTTAACTTCTGTTCTTATATATAATAGTTTTAGAGCATAAATATTTTTATTCTTACTATATATATATATATATATATGTATGCCAATCTCACACAAATCTCAAATTTATGACCATCTTGCAGTTTAGCTGTTATTTTAACTCCATTTAGTGGAGATTATATCAGTAGTGCTTAAATTGAAATGCCAATGCCATATATTTGTATATATGAAATTGCAAGACACATGAATCCTTATTCTCTAGGTTGAAGATTTCATGAATCCAAGTTTCTGCATGGATGGTCCTTATTGCAAGTTCTTGATTTCGTTGTTTTGTTTCTTTACCAATCAATGCACCAAAGTGCAAGAAAATAAAGGGGAAAATACTTTTAGAATATTGTTCAGTTCAGGGAAGAGTGATTTCTAGCTGGGCCAGATGGCAAAAGGTAATATTGGGGATATGCAACTTCAACTGAATCTCTCTCTCTCTCTCTCTCTCTCTCTCTCTCTCTCTCTCTCTCTCTCTCTCTCTCTTTCAACAAAATGGCAATTTTTGAAGGGATATTCTTGTGGAAAGCAAGGGGCACCTGAATCTTCTCACAAGTACCTTCAAGCCTTCAAGAGGAAAACCGTTTAAAATTGTTAATAAAGGTTCCCTTATTCATGTGTGCAAAGCTCCACCTTTTAAGTTTTTTTTTTCTACTCTCTCTCTCTCTCTCTCTCTCTCAACAAAATGGAAAATTTTGAAGGGATATTCTTGTGGAAAGCAAGGAGCACCTGCATCTTCTCACAAGTACCTTCAAGCCTTCAACAGGAAAACTGTTTAAAATTGTTAATAAAGGTTCCCTTTTTCATGGGTGCAAAGCTCCACCTCTGAAGTTTTTTTTAGCAGTTGTTCCTCTCTGAAGTTGCTTTCAATCACACCCTGAGGGTCTCACTGATTAGAAGCTGTAGGAAAAGAAAGTAACTGGAGCCTTGCAGCCATTCCAACTCCAAGGTAGCTGTTATCAAAGATTAATGCAAGTGATGCATGTTTTTGAAATATATTTATTCTCCATTTCAGGATCGAGTGGAAGATTAATTAATACTTTAGACTCTGATGAATGTGCTATTTTCTATCACGCGTTAGACTAATTGTGGTCAGTATCGTGTTAAGCATTTTATGCGTATACCAGATGATCAGTATGGAGACATGCATTGTCAAATTAACTGCTACAAGAAACTTCATATTGTAAAATTAGTTGAAGTCATGATGACACATGATATTGACTTCATGGATGAAATCTTCTAGCAGTCTTGCAACTAATCCCCAAGGAAGGGGTCATGATGACACAAATATGATATATATCGAAGAATTGTCATGCAAACCATTATGGCATGTTATAAGTTCCTTTCATGTATGTAAGGATCAATGCACGATATTGCATATGAAAAGGGTTGATGCAATATATGCTGGCTTGATCACCTTGCCATATATAAAAAATGGTTTCCAATATTGAGAATCTTTAATGCTAGTTTAAGATGCTCAAAAGATGTCAAAAAAAGGAAAAAAAAATTGATCTTACAACTATTTGTTGAAAAGAAAAGAAAATTCAGATTCAAAACTTGTTATTACTATAGTGTATAATTGATAGAACATATGCATCCTTTGCGCCATAGTGCTATGTATATTGAAATGTTTATATGTGGGTCAATTTCTAGCTACATTAAGAGGTTTTCTGATAAATTTGAAAATTTGTTTAGTTCGATTTCCCCAGTTTAAAATAGTGAGTCTGTAACATTCATCAACTGACAAACAACCTAGCTATCCAAAATTAATTCCCTGAGAAATAGAGCATTTTCAGTTTTTTTCAATACCCTTCCTCTCTTAATGAAGAGAGGTGGGTATGATTCCTCTTGCCCAAGTAGAAATTAAGTGTCCAAATAAGTGAGGCATATGTTTAAAGATAAGGCTGGAAAAGCACAAGAGAGGCTGTTCCTTCCACTCATAACCTTTAAAAATGGAAATGCAGGTTTCTATCATATAAATTGCTACTTACCCATCACATAACTCTTTCTTTTCAGTGAAATTAATCCTCAGAATGCAAAGCCCATATATAGTAACCTCCACACTGGACAGATGGACTCCTTTTTATGCTATGTAGTATAAATTATGAAATACATCTACCGCTTTCTTAAATGTTACCCAAAACAGAAGGGAATGCATATTCCTTTTAATGGGCTTGATCACTCAGGTAGACCTTAATTTGTTTATATTTGATTAGGTGCAGCCCTCCAAAACCTATAAGTCAATTCAGGTGGCGCCTGATATCTAAAGGTTCAAGTTGATGTTTTCGACACGCTTGGATAATGGCTATGACTTGGGTTACAAACTTGCAAATAAGATAACAGCTAACAATATGAGATGGGTACCTCCGGTTGAATGTGAGTACCTAACATCCTACTTCAAAAATTAGAAGTCAGCCCGCATCATTTGTCATACCAGTGATCTTGATTGAGACTCTAAACCATCCGATGGCTAGGCAACCTTGTAGTTTGTCTACAAACCAATTGTATATATATCTAGTGCAGATTGTCATTTTGATGAAGCAATTTTTTGGGCTGTTGAGGGGAGTAAAGCTAATTCTAAAAGGATAATGTGAAATTTCTTAGAAAGTTTTTATTTTAATTTTTTTATTTTTGAAGGATAATTAACTAGTTGACAAATAACTAGTGCTGCAAGAAATAAATCTAAAACACACCGAAAGTGTGATAAATTTATGTCATGGAAGGACATGCAACTATGATAACAACAAATAAATTTAAAGTATGCCTGAAGTAAGGTAGACTTGTTGTTAAGGATATAATTCTCCAGAAGAGGAAAATATAAGGAAAACACATGAAAACTTGGTATTATCAAAGAGGCCATAAAATGATTAATTAGTCCCAAATATTGCTTGAAGAGGCATAAACGAAACAAATAGCCTTTGAAGAGATATATATTGGACAAGTAGCCCTTAAAAAGGCACAAATATAATAAATGGCTCTTGAAGAGTCATAGAATGAATAAGTAGCCCTTGAAGAGGTACAAATAGAAGGAATAACCCCTAAAGAGGCATATATACCTAAAGAGATCCCTATTAGTTATCTACATGACATGGGGAAGATGATATCAAAATAATATTATATTTGAAAATGCATCCATCTTATTTTTTAGATGAGCCTTGACATCATGAGGAATGAGAAAGATCCCAAATAACGAATTGTGCAAAAATATCAACATAGAAATAAGTGGCCAAAATGGAAATTGCAATACAGACAAGTTAGACTTATTGATGCAATGGTGAGTATTTGAACTTGTAGTCCAGATGCCAGAAGATGTTGAATCTTTTAAATATGAATGGATCTAGAGTTTAATGCTTGAAAACATAAAATTTGTTTGATACCAATACGTCATTATACAAAAGTATATTTGAGAAAATGCGAAAAAAAAAAAAAAAATTTATAGCATAAGGTTTCCTATAGAAACCTTGTATTGACTCTTGCAATGACTTAAATCATATTTCTACTTATCAAAATTGATTGTCCTCAAAGGACTTAATATGTATTATATAATGTATATGGATAGATAAATATGTTAAAGTCCATGAAGGATTCAAAGTATATGAAAAAACTAAGTCCTCGAAGGATTTAAAATGTTGAAGCAAATAGATCCTTGAAGGATGTAAGATGCTTGAAGCACATAATTTTAGACCTCATAGCATGTATTCAATAAGATACATAGATTTTTGTATGGATTAAGCAATCCAAATGCATGTGATACAATTGCCTCAGTGAATATTTATTGAGGGAATGATATGTGTATAATCTTATTTACCCATGCATATTCATTAAGAAACCAACAATTGGATTTGCAATTATTATAGTATATGCAGACGATTTGAATCTTGTTGGAACTCTTGAAGAGCTCACAAGAATTGTTGACTATCTAAAAGTAGAATTTGAAATGAAATATTTGGAAAAACAAAATTTTGTCTTGACCTATAGATCAAACACTTTCTAAATGATTTGTTAGTCTATTAGTCAACATATATAGAGAAATTCTTGATGCACTTTCATATGGATAAATCACGTCCAGTGGAATGAAATCAAACATGTACTACGATATCTTCGTGGAACAACTGACATGTGTCTATTTTATTTGCAAGGATCAAAATATTTCAGTTACTTGGATATGTTGATGCTGACTATCTTTTAGAACTTTACAAAGCTTGATATCAAATGTATGTATTTACCTATGGTAGTATGACAATATCAAGGAGATCAACCAAACAAAAAATGGTAGCCATCTTTTCAAATCATTAAGAAATTTTTTTAATTCATGAAGTAAGTTGTGATATTTATGGCTAAGGTCAATGATCCAACAAATTCTTGAATAATGTGGAATACCCTTCATCAAGATAATGCTACCCAGTTATATGAAGATAATATTGCTCGTGTTACACAAATTAAATGAGGATTTATAAAAGGTGACAAAACTTAACATATCTCTCCCAAATTCATCTATACTCACGAGCTCTCTGAGAGAAATGTGAAATTGATGTTCAATAAATTTGGTTATATGATAATTTAATAGAACTATTCACAAAGGCATTATCTTTTTGACAACATTGAAAAAATTAATACATAATATCAAAATGCAAAGATTGAGAAATCTACTCATTAAAGTGGTAAAGAAAGCATACTCATATCTAATGAGGAGGAGAATACTGATATGGATATACTACTCTCTTTTTTCTTTTGTATAGGTTTAATTTGTTCCACTGGTTTTACTCGCAAAGTTTTTAATAAGGTAGTTCTAAATAATTAAAATATTTAAAGAATATTATACTCCTTTTCCTTCACTAAGGTTTTTCCCACTAGGTTTGTCTTAGTAAGGTTTTAATGAGACATATTCTTATGATGGTCTAAAGTGAGTGACTCTTCATCGCAATTGTTATAGTTTGAATACTCATAAGGTTATGGAGTGTTATAAAATATGATAATTTATCGGATTGTGAGAATTTGTGGATGATCATCCATATTTATGTAAATCTTTTTATAACTCCCTTAAGAAAGGTGAAAACTTCTAATGAAGTATTCATTCAGTTTCTTTCTTAACATTCTATTTTCTCATTCCCTTTCCACTTTATTCTACAACAAAATTAATAATTGTCTCACTTAATTTAGAATTTATTTACTTAGTGATTTTTTTTTTTTAAATATAGTTTCATGTATAGGAAAAACAACAAAATCATGACTCATAATTTTTCTATTTTGGTCCATTATTTTATTGGTGGTTTGATCTATTTTTTGAGTTTCATTTTTTTTTTAAATTATGAAACTCACTAATAACTTCAATGCAAAGTTGTTTAATTTGAAATTTTTTTAATAAAAAAATTTATAAAAAGATAATTATGTACAAAAAAGAAATAATAAAGTCATTATGGACCAATTTTTATCCATAATTTTTTTGTATTAATTGGTTATTATTTGAGTTTCAAATTATTTGTAAAAATGACTAGACTTCTTAATAAATCTAATGCATTAAGTCTTACTTGATTTAAAATTTATTTGTTTAGTGAAAAAAATTAGAAAAATATGGTTCTATGTAGAAGTGAAAGAATAGATTCATTTTATATCAATTTTGGTCCATAAATTTTTGATATTTATTAGATCATTATTTGAATTTCTAGTTATTTTTAAAAATTACTAGACTCATTGATGAATATAATATATTAAGTCTTACTTGCTTTAAAGTTTAATTTGCACAATGAAAAAAATTTGCAAAAATATAATTATATGTAAAGAAGAAAATAGTTAAGTCATTCAAAATGAATTTTGGTTTATGACTTTCTAATATTATTAAATTCTATGATTTTCTAATACAAATTAAATCAGTTTTTAAATTTCAAATTATTTTAAAAATTAATAAATTTATGCATCAAGTGCAACTTATTTGTTTAATGAAATTTTTTAGAGAAGTTAAAGGAAATAAAAAAAAACCGCGTATAATTGAATGAAATATCATATTTGAAGATTTTGGTAAATTGGATCATGGATAGAGAGAGAGGAAAAATAATGTCATATTCCATGTTATTTGCTTTTAATGGTTTTTTTTTTTAAATTTTAATTTCTTTATGTTTTTATTTTGTTTTTAAAAATCGACGAAAATAACTTTTACTTATTTACTTAAAATGATACGATTCTCTATTTCACCTTGTTTTAAAAACCTGAAAAAATAATGACTAAACATTGTTATAAAATTTTAAAAATAACTTTCTATTTTTAAAATTCAAAAGCTGGTTTTTTAATTACACGACCCAATAGACTCGTAGGATTCATTTTTAAACACACATTAATTTGTGAATAATAAGCATGTTACTCTAGCTATTCTTTGGCTACATGCTATATGTTGATCTGTGAATGGTCATGCTTATCTATGTTCTTTTAAATGTATGGAAACCATGTTACTCTCCTATTTAAATATACTTCTAATTTGTGATCTAGTTATTGTCTATATTATTTTAAGCATATGCAAATCACATTGCCGCTTTCTTTCTCTTTTGGAAAAAAAAACTAATAGTGAATAATACTTAAAATACTAAATCAAATTAGAATGGAAAAAAAAAAAAAAGAGTGGGAAAAAGGAGCCACATTAATTTCTCTCCTATTCCTCCATTTGAGTAATAGTCATTGCTGATATCGTTTGAAGGGTATAAGAGCTACATCTCTCTTAGACACATGTGTGCTATATAGACCAATTCGAGAGGACTAATCATTGTTACCTTAATTATATTATTTTAATTAATTATAAGGAAAAATGCTACCAATAATTACCTTCTCAAACACACAATATTTATTTATTTTAAACAAACAATTAAAGCACAACGCAACTCAAAAAAGAAAAAAATGGAAAAAATGGAACACTTAATTAGAGAATAAAATAAAAAAAGAAAAAATAAAAATAAAAATGGAAAAAGAAAGAAAATAAGGGAAAAGAAAAAAAAAAGGATAAAGACAAAATTATCAAATTACTGTATTATTCCTTAATTTGAGAATAAGAAATCTCGTCTTTATCATCTTAACATATGCCAATCGTGTTACCCTCTCTCTATAAGAAGGCAAGTGTAGCATGCATCCTTAGATGGTTTTTCATCCTTGCGACTCCATTCCTCTGCTATATTAGTAACCTTTTAAGATGTCTCAGGGAAGAGGCAGTGTTGGTAAAGCCATGCTCATCACGGTGGCACTACTTTGCTTACTAGTTCACTCTGCCCCGGTTCATGCGGCAACGTATACAGTCGGAGATGCGGATGGCTGGATCTATGACGTGGTTAACTGGCCTAATGGAAAGAACTTTAAGGCTGGTGATGTCCTAGGTATGTTTGATTAATTTCTCTACATATATATGCGTTTGCCCACTGCATTTTTAAGGCGTTAATTAACTAAATCGAAACCAAAAGAAGGTCATTTTGAGAGCTCAACTGACCAAATAAACTTGTGCATGAATGCATTCATTTGTTGCAGTGTTTAACTACTTGCCAGAGCTTCACAATGTGGTTGAGGTTGATATAAATGGCTACAATAGTTGTAAGGCTCCTGCAGGTTCAAAAGTCCATAATAGTGGAAATGATAAGATAACTCTGGTTAAAGGTACCAACTCCTTCATCTGTACCTTCGAGGGGCACTGTCTTCAAGGGATGAAGATCACCGTGACTGCAAAATAAGTAATATGATATGAGACTATAGTCTAAGGTTAATCAAGAGAGCTTGGAAATGATAATATTCCTGACAGATGTAATGCGACTACTACTCAATAAGAACAAGTTGCATGTTTGCTTCATTTTTTGCTTGCCTTTTTCATTCCTATCACCCCTTTTCTCATTCATATGTTACTAATTGGTTCCTGATCAGAGAACTAATCATTTCTTTGAGTCAACCTTAATTTTTTTTTAAATTAATAATGGGTAAATTAAATTTGAAATTTATTGAAATTAATTCTATGTTTGGTTCCCCGAAAATGAAGAGAAAGAAAATTGGGAGGAAAAATGGAAGGAAAGAAAAATTCAAGGAAAGGAATATAAACCACGAAAAAAAGAAAAAAAAAATGGAAGAAAAACAAAATCAACGATCTTAATGATTATCAATTTGTTGAATAATAAAATAAATTTTGCACTCTTATTTTCTAAAAATCAGTTATGCAAAACTATTGCAGAAATTACCACTTTTTTGTATTGATTTTTTAAGCATCCATTTTTTAATAATATCTTTGAAAAAGAAAAAAAATCCCAGCAACGGTCATAGCTTCCATTAAAAAGCTCATTCAAAATTATTACACAACGGAGGACTGAGTTCCGGACTCAGATCGATCAAGATGGTTCTCTATTACAGCATGTCAATGCATCAATTGGAAAAAGCAATTCAGAACTAGATAATTTAGCATTTGTCAAGAAACATGTAGAAGCACAATAAGCAAAGTTACATTTACTCCTTAAAATCAAAGTGATAAGAATGAGTTAATGTTACCTTAAGATCATTGAGTGAGAAGTTTATTATGGGGACTTCATATAAACTAGTATTGCACAAAAGCAACAAGATTAGTAGCAAAAGTATGCATAGAGAAAAATATAAATGGTGAGAATCTAAACTTTGCTAATGACTAATTGAAAATGCAAAACTAAACAAAGGAAAATAAATAAAATAAAATAAAATAAAATAAAAGAGAAATTAAATAAATAAAAGTTTTACCTAAATCTAATTTTTACTTACTGGATTTTCAGAAAATACTTCAACCCTTTTGAACATCCCCATCAAGAAAATGGAGATTCTCCTCTTATGTCTCAAATCTTTCCATGAAATGCTTTAAGCGCTGACCATTAACTTTGAATTCATTACTAGTCCTCGGATTTCGAATGGTCATGGTGCCATAAGGGAAGACTTCCTTTACTACATAAGGCTCATTCCACCTTGACCTAAGCTTTCCTGGAAAAATGTGAAGCTTGGAGTCATACAACAACACATTTTCACCTTGCTTGAACTCCCTTCGTAAAATAAGCTTGTCATGGTAGAATTTGTGTTTTTCCCTTGCATTACGTAAGCATTCATAACTCCATTTCAATATGCCTCAAGTTAATTCAAATCATATTTCCTTTTAGCTCCAGCTTGATTAGAATCAAAGTTTATCTTCTTTATAACCCAATATGCACGATGTTCGAGCTCTACAGGCAAATGACATGCTTTACCATAAACAGTATGATACGATGACATGCCAAGGACAGTCTTATAAGTTGTCCTATATGCCCGAAGTGCATCACTCAACTTGCTAGACCAATCTTTTCTTGTAGTATTGACTACTTTGGTGAGGATTCTCTTAATTTCCCGATTTTCTAGCTCAGCTTGCCCATTCGTTTGAGGGTGATAAGGGGTGGACACTTTATGCCTCACTCCATATTTACGCAAAAGAGTGGAAAAGGGCTTGTTACAAAAGTGTGAACCTCCATCACTAATGATTGCTCTCGGAATGCTAAACCTAGAGAAAATATTCTCCTTTAAAAATTTGAGCACCACTTTGTGATCATTGCTCTTGCATGCCACTGCTTTTACCCATTTAGAAACATAATCCATTCCCACCAAGATATATAGATTACCAAAAGAAGGAGGGAATGGTCTCATAAAGTCAAGACCCCAACAATCAAATACCTCAACAACACAAATATAATTTTGTGGCATTTGATACTTTGTGTTGATTTTCCCCAGTTGTTGACATTGTGGACAACTTTTGCAGTGAGTGTTACAATCCTTGAACATAGTTGGCCAATAGAATCCACTACGTAGAATTTTTTCTGAAGTTTTCCTCAAAGCAAAATGACTTCCACAAGCTCTTTCATGGCACATTCGCAATATGTCTTGTTGTTCATTCTCTAGAACACATCTCCGAATAATTTGATCTGGGCAAAACTTATACAAATATGGATCATCCCAAGCATAGTGTTTTGCTCGTGAAAGAAAATACTTTTTCGTCTCCATGTTCCATTCTGAGGGAAGCTCTCCGGTTGCCAAGTAGTTGATTATATTTGCGAACCAAGGCAACTTCTCTACTACACAAAGTGCATCATTAGGAAACTCATCATTAATATGTGCTTCCTAGAAATGTGGCTCTACTTTAACTCGAGAGAGATGATCAACAACTGCATTCTCTACCCCTTGCTTATCCTTGATTTGAATGTTAAATTCTTGAAGAAGAAGGATCCATATGATAAGTCTTGCTTTGGCATCATTTTTGTTGAGTAGATATTTCAAGGCCGAATGATCATTAAAAATTACTATTGAAGTTCCCAAAAGGTAGTTCTTGAATATATCGAGTGCGAACACCACTACAAGGAGCTTATTTTTAGTAGTTGTGTAGTTGTTCTGAGCATCATTGAGGGTTTTACTAGCATAATACACCACATATGGTTTTCCATCCTCCCTTTGACCTGGTATGGCTTCCACTGCATAGTCACTAGCATCACACATCAACTCAAATGGAAGAGACCAATTGGGAGGTCTCACAATTGGTGCAGTAGTGAGGAGTGACTTTAGTCTCTCAAAAGCTTCTTGGCATGCTTTAGTCCATATGAACTTTGCATCCTTAAGCAATAAAACGCAAAGAGGTTGAAAGATTTTTGAGAAGTCCTGTATGAACTTCCTATAAAAACCTGCATGTCCCAAAAATTGTCTCACCTCTTTAATAGTAGTAGGCGAATGTAGTTTTGAGATGAACTCAATTTTTGCTGGATCTACCTGAATGCCCTCTCTAGAAATGATATGATCAAGTACTACCCCTGAGGTTGCCATGAAATGACATTTCTTCCAATTTAGGACCAAATCCTTCTCAATCCACATTTTCAAAACTTTTTTCAAATTTAAGAGACAATCATGAAAAGTCTTCCCATAAACAGTCAGATCATCCATGAAAATTTTCATGATTCTCTCTACCACGTCACTGAAGATACTGAGCATACACCTTTGAAATTTGACCGACACATTACAAAAACCAAAAGATATGTGCCTATAAGCATAAGTGCCAAATGGGCATGTGAATGTGGTTTTCTCTCGATTCTTCAATGCAATGGCAATTTGAAAGTAACCTGAATAGCCATCCAAGAAGCAATAATAGTCATGACCAGCTACCGTCTCCAAAACCTGATCTAAGAAAGGTAATGGAAAATGATATTTCTTGGTGACTGCATTCAACTTCATAAAATCAATGCATACTCACCAACCTATAGTCAACCTTGTAGGAATAAGCTCTTCTTCATCATTCTTCACCACAGTTATCCCACTTTTCTTAGGTACTACTTGAGTGGGGCTCACCCAACTACTATCAGAGATAGGATAAATAACACCTGCATTTAAAAGCTTCAATACCTCATTTCTGACTACATCTTGCATAAGGGGATTTAACCTTCTTTGTGGTTGCCTTACTGGTTTTGCATTCTCTTCCAAATAAATATGATGCGTGCAAATCAAGGGATTTATCCCTTTCAAATCTGCAATGGACCAACCAATCGCTCTTTTATTCTATTTAAGCACCTTCAAAAGTTTGATTTCTTGCTCTTCAATTAATGTACCTGAAATGACCACAAGTTTTTCTTCATTTTCCTCTAAATAAACATACTTTAAACCATGTGGTTGGGGCTTTAACTCTGGTTTGCTGATCTCAACCTCCTCATTTTTGTTTTCTTCATCATTCTCAACACTGTTAAAAGATTGAATGGTACATTTTTCTTTCCACTTTGTAGCAACTTCGATACATTCTTCTTTAACGATTGTAGAGAAAAAATCATCTATATTTTCTTCAATTAACTTTTCTGTGTGTTTTTGCACCAAGGCCTCTATAAGGCATGCTTCCTTATCTTCCACATCATCATGGTTCATTGGTTGCTTGCATAAATTGAAAACATTCATTTCTATTGTCATGTTCCCAAAAGATAACTGCATTAATCCATTCCGATAGTTAATGAGAGCATTGGCCGTAGCAAGGAAGGGTCTCCCAAGAATAATTGGAACATAATTCACACATTTTTTCAACGGTTCTGTATCTAACACCACAAAGTCCACTGGGTAGTAGAACTTTTCAACTTGCACCAAAACATCTTCCACTACTCCTCTGGGTACTTTAATCGAACGATCTGCTAAAGAGAGTGTAATTGCAGTAGCCTTAAGCTCCCCCAATCCCAATTGCTTATAGATTGAATATGGAAGCAAATTTACACTAGCTCCCAAATCTAACAACGCCCTTTCCACGAATGAGTCTCCAATCTAGTATGAGATGGTAGGACAACCTGGATATTTGTACTTCACCATTGCCTTATTATCAATGATGACACTAACTTGCTTGGTGAGGAATGCTTTCTTGCTTAATTTAATCATTTTCTTCACAGTGCATAAGTCCTTGAGGAACTTTGCATAAGCAAACACTTGCTTAATCATATAAAGGAGTGGAATGTTGATCTTCACTTGCTTCAAAATTTCCAAAATCTCCAAAGTCTTATTCCCCACTTTGTGTCTCTGCATAGCTGAGGGGAAAGACAAATGATTGGAAACACTCATTTTGTCTTTGCTCACGATGACTTCCTCATATTTTTCAGACTCTTTCTCATTTCTAGCATTTTTCTCCACGATTGGTTCATCTCTAAAAGGAATATCTTCACTTACCAGTAGCTTTGGCCCTTCATATTCTTTCCCATTTCTGAGTGTGATAACTGCATTGCAATCTTCATTTTGCACTTCAGAAACTTCATTTACTCATCTCGGATTTTTCTGTGGTTAAGTTGGGAACTTTCCTTTCTCTTGAGATAAGCCTGCAGCAAGTTGGCTCAAAGTGGTTCGAATATCTACTAGTTCTTGAGATCTTTGAGCATTTATCCTATTTTGATCTTCATTACGCTTGTCTTGATTTTGTATAAACTCTCTCATCATATCTTCCAGGCTTGAGTTAGATGATGAGATTTGAGGTTGCTGTTGAAAATTTTGAGATGACATACCTTGTGGTTGAAAACCTTGTTGCCCATTAGTCTGATTACCCTGAAATCGATTTCCTTGTTGCTGAAATTGACCATTATTACCTCTTCTCTATGATAGATTTATATGATTCCTCCAACTTGGATTATAAGTGTTGGAATATGGAGAATTGCTAGAAAATTGCTTGTATGCCCCTAAGGCATTAGATTGCTCTGAAAACATGTCTTGCATTGCAGGTAGAGTGGCACAAGATTGCACACCATGTTCTATAGACTTACATATCAAGCACAATTGAGTTACTCCCTCATTGACTATTTGTACCTCTTGAACTCCCTTGACTTCCAAATCATCCAACCTTCTCATAACGGTTGCAAACTTTGCTTAGACATCTAAACCTCCTAGTAAGGTATACATTCCACTAGCTCTTGCCCTATTATTGTTCTATCTCTAGGTGGTTCCTTGACAATTAATTATTCCCAACTTCTAGATACCTCGACAACATAATCATGGAATTGAAATGTTTCATCGGGGTTTTTATTCATGAAATCTCCTCCACACATAGTCTCGAGAAGTTGTTTCATTGGTGGTGACATGCCTTCATAGAAATACAATACTAGCATCCAGTTGTCAAATCCGTGATGAGGGTATGTTGCAACCATCTCCCTGAATCTTTCCCAGCATGCAAAAAATTTCTCATCCTCCATAGCCTTGAAATTTGAGATCTCATTTTTTAATGCATTGGTTCTATGTGTTGGAAAGAATTTCTGCAAAAAAAAAAAAAAAAAAAAAAACTAATTATAGATCACCCCAATTTCTAATACTATAAGGTCTAAGACTATTTAATCAAGTTTTAGCTTTATCCTTCAATGACAAGGGGAATAGCTTCACGTGGAAAATCTCCAAAGGAGTGTTGGTTTCTCGAAAAATTGAAACAATGTCCTCAAATTCCTTGATGTGAGAGTATGGGTTTTCATTTTCCACCTCCTTAAGAATCGGTAGTTGAGATACCACTTGAGGCCGAATGGTAACATGATCATGATTTGGAGGTAGCATAAAACACGATGGTGTGCTAAACCTGGGAGGATTTAGAAACTCTCTCATAGCTCTTTGGTCCTACATAGGTGGTCGTGACCTGTTGTTATTGTTGTTGGATTCTTCAGTCTCCTCCATATTTGGTTGAGATTCCTCAATTGTTCTTTGAAGTCTACCTGAATGATCTCTTTCCCAACCGAGCATAAAATAGAAGAAAAATATATATATAAAGAAAAAAAAATTAAAAGAACTAAAACAAAACAATGCACTATATCTTAGTTATGACGGTTGCCAGTCCCTGGCAATGACGCTAGTTTCTTGACCGAACTTCTCTGTTGTACGAAAATACTTAACCTTTTTTACGTAGCAACTCTAGTAAAGAAAAACTAGAGAAAGAGTCACTATGACTTTTGTAGTATTCCGGGCATCGTCCTTAAGGACTGACTTATGAAAATTGTCAATACTAGAATAAATGAATTGCTTTCGTTTAAATCCCAAAATGAAAAACAATATGAGAATAATGTGAAACTAAGTAAAAGAAATTAAATTAATAACAAATAGATATCGATTTTAAATTTGATTGATTCAAGTTTGGGGTTTTCCACAATCCAACCTAGGGTATAGAAATTAGAGGAAACAAGGGTCTTTTAAGTAATATGATCTTAGGGTTTTGGGATCCTTGGTCGCTTGCTATCAAGTTGAGTTCTATAACTTAAAATTGCATTCGAAACCTAATTTTTCCTTTTTAAAACAGATTCCTAAAACCATAAGATGAATGAGATTGATTACTAGTTTAAGATTTGGATTTTTAACCTTTCTACTCCTTATAGCTTTGTTTTGGGGAAAGTAACGATAGGGAAGATGAAGATAACTAATGATCAAGAATTACCAAGAATCATTAGTATCGGGTAATAACCTACCGTATCATTCCCTAACCTCACTCACAAGGATAGGATAAAAAAAATTGATAAATTGTCACCCAACCAATAATTAATCTCATTGTTATAATAATTTACCCATTGTCCCTATAGGTTCCCTAGCCCTTAGGTTTTCATGCTTCAAACCCCAAGTTGGCTTTTAGCCTCTCATGGGGGTGATGTCACATTCACAATTCATAATAGGGTAAAAATCCATAATTTGAATCAAAAGAAACTAAAAACAATATATTTAATAAATAAGAAAAAGAAAACAAACCAAAGTTCTCATCTTCTTCCACCTTCAATGTCAAACTCTCTGGAAAAAGATCCAAGATCCCTAAAACCTAGAATAAAGAGAGTTTATATAATATCTTCAATTACCTAACATGTGGCACACTCTCATTGGCCAATTATTACAAAATAATTTCCTAAAAATGATTTAAAAAAATAATAAAATAGTGATTTCTAGTCGTGTAGGGTCACTTAGGGCGGATGGAGTGCCCTCGATGCAATTCCCAAGGTAGAGGAGGCGAAATATCAAAGTGGTAGTGGGTGAATTCGAAATTGGTGTCATTTCGAAGTGGATTCGAGAATTCATAAGTTGAATTTCAAAATTATAAGTTGAATTTCGAAATCATTTCGAAATGATCCTTCAGCTTAGTGCGTTGGACTCTTGACTTCTCGAGCTTCGAGACTCCAGAAAGTGTGCTAAATTTGTACTCGAATCAGAGTATATATTACCATTAGATTTTTGAGTTCTAAATTTTCATGCAACTGAATCTTGCTTCATGCCTCATTTTCCATGTTTTCTTGCCTTATTTCTTTCTCCACAATGGTCATTTTTTCATTTTCCAAACTCATAATATCCTTTCCTTGCCTTTCCTTATGGCCCATGAGTCTTGACTCACTTATTTCCTCATTTGACCCTTTCTTGATCTTTCAAAATCTAAAGTAATTCAACTTGCACCCTTTTCCTCCCTTGAACCTAAGATAAGTCTCTAAAATATAAATTAAACTCATGGCTAGGGCCTTAACATCGATTTAGGTTAAGTTGGGTGATTTGAATGTCCTTTGGTGCACAAATCATATCGAATATGTGCCTTTAGAGCACATATTTTAGCTCCAATCATGATAGAACTACCTTATTAGATTACAGATACCAATTCATGGGGAGTCTGCATGAAGTTGATAGTAAGTCATAGACCCAAGCTTTGTCTCATTTTTATTTACATAGGGTTTTAGAGCGCAATTGATTCTCTTTAGTGGAGTTTTGAATCAACTTCAAAATTGGATTATGAGAGCGCCAATACTCCTATGGGTCCTAGTGATCCTTGCTCTAAGCTCATATACCCTGATGACACGGTTTATGAGGGTTGAATTGGCTCTTGGTTGACTCTTGTGCATAAAGGCATTTTGATAATTATGCAAGGTTGTATAGAGGATTGTGAACAAGTTCTCTAGATTGAGTTAATTGATTAATTAGATGAACCTGTATGGTTAATTAATCAATTATGACTCATTTTGGGCTAGATTAAGTGACTTAAGACTTGGTGGACTCAAGTCACTTAAGCTTAGTAGGGGAACCCTAAATACCCCCTTATGGGCCAAGGTTTTTGAGAGACAATTGTCTTCCATCTCTAAAAAAAGAGAGCCTAGGATTCCTCCTTTCCAAATCCTACACTTTGGAGTGCCAAGATCATGGTTCGAGTCATCAGGAGAAAGATTTTAGTTGTACGAGACTTCCAGATTCTTTGTTCTCTATCTTCTTTGAGTGAAATTGATTTGGGAACATCCAAATCAAAGTTAAAGTTTTCTAATGGCTTTTCTCTAGTTCCAATTTTGTTAAAAATTTGTTTTTGCTTTCGTTGCATAGGATTTAGAGGCCTAGGGTAGACTTACATGCACTTATTTGAACCAGGGTAAGGGAATAGAGCAATCCAAGGTTCCCAACAATCTATTGTTACTACTTTGCCATCTATAATTGTAGTTCATCCATCTTATCAAGTCGATGTCAAGGCGACATGAAGGTGAACCCTAGCAAGAGTGCTTTGATACAAACTAATTAAGCAGAAGCATAGAATAAACCATGGTTTGTTGATTCATGTAAATACCAAAAAAAAGGGTGAAAGTAATTCGTTGATTCAAAGTATACCAAAAAACAAGCAAAAAAGGAGAGAATAATCTCTGAAATTTTAATTAAAAAACAATTACATCACAATCCTCCTAATCAACTTTAAATATACCATTTAAAATTCAAACCAAAGGAATTATCCCCATCTAAAATTGATAAAGGAAACCAATCATACCTTGTCTAAAATAAAGGAAACTATCGCTATCTAAAATTAGAAAAAGAAATCAATCCTACTTTAACTAAAATAAAGGAAACAATAAAATAGAGAAATAAACTTAATTCCTAAAATAAAGGAAATAAACTTAATTCTTGTCAATATGCATTGCATCAAATAGTCCATGTGGCCTATCTCAAAATATTTCAATTCCTACTACACAAGTTGTCATTCCAATATCTTTCATTTCAAAGTTCATTGAAACAAATTTCTTGATTTTAATTGCATGAACATACCAAGATCATTATTAGCAAGAAAGATATAATCTAAATACAAAATTAGAAATATAAAATTGCTTCTATTGACCTTTAAATAAGTACACAATCTTAACATTTTTTTCCTTGAATCAAAAGGAAGTTATTGTATCATTGAACTTAAGATACTATTTTTGAGAGGTTTATTTTTTCAGTATGTATATTGACCTTTTAAGTTTGCACTGTGTGTGATCATTATCCTTAATTGAGAAGCCTTTAGGTAGATTCCTATAAGCTTCTTATCCTAAATCCTCATTCAAAAAGGTTGTTTTCACCTCCATTTGATGTTACTTGAAGTTATAACGAGCTACTAATGCCACAATTAATGATTCCAAAAGAGTCATATATAATCAATGCCTTCTTTATGAGTGAATTTTTTTGGTAACAATTTTAACCTTTTACTAATTAATGTTGCCATTACAATCACATTAATTTGGTCTTAAGGATGTCTCCTATTCTTTTACATCTTGCAACTAACTGAATGAGATCACAGACTTTAGTTTATTCCATGGATTTCAATTCATCATTCATGTCATCAATCCATTTAGTAGAATATGAACTTTTATGGGTTGTGAAAGTGAAATTGACTCTTTATTGATTCTTATATCAAAATTTAATTGTCATTTCGATGAGCAAATCTTCTTAATCATGTTACTCCTTAGTGGTTTTTCTGTGATGGGTTTATTGATAGTATTGGTATGAAGTGAATCATCATCAATTTGTTGTTCAATATTATCATCATTTTATTCAACAAATTGTAGATACAACATTTTGAGAAGTTATAGAACTTGAACCCTGATTTCTTTGAATAAATTTATTTTGTGAATTTTTACTTTCATTAACTTCACAATTTTGAATGAAACTACCATTACCAACTTCCACAATTCTTTTGAATATGGTTAGGATAGTAAAACCCACACCATAAGGATTTTTCTAGATAACCAATAAAGTAATCACTAATTGCTTGAGAATCTAATTTCTCTTCATGTGTTCTTGCCTCTATCGAATAACTTTAAACATACAACTGCCTTTAACTCGGCTTCTTTCCAATCCACGCATTTTGAAAAAGTATCTTTAGAACAACCTAACTAGGAATCTAGTTTAACAAATTGTGGACCTGCATTTTTCACGTGCATCCTCACTTATGGTGAATTTCATTTTTTTTTCATGAAAAATTGATTCTTGTAAAAATTGGAGTCACCATTTATTTTTAAAAGAAAAATAAAATAAGAAACAAAACTCTAAAATATGACTCCTCATTTGGAAAAGTGTCTTTGAAAATCTGAGTTTGAATCTAGGGGTTAGATTACCTATCAGGAAGGTCCATTAAGATAGCATCCCTTTAAGCCATAAATAAAGAGCTCTATTAGTCAAGGTAATTATGATAATTGATTTTTAAATTAGTGAATATCAAGAATCAAGAAATACATAATAAGTCAAAGCATTATTAAAAGTCATTCAAACAATACATGCATACTTAGAAAATAATTCAAAGGAAGGAGAAAAAGAGTGTACCTTGATACTAAACAAAGTGCTTTCATAAGACAATAAATGTTAGCTCAACACTATACAACGATGAATAAAAAAAAATCATGATACATCATACATAACATGGATCAACCCAAATCACAAATCAAAGATCAGTAGTGAAGTCAATGTATAGGCAAAAATAAATACATCATAAATGCATAGGTAAAAAAAAAAGGCCAAATGAAATATATTAAAGTGATATAATGAAGTAAAGAGATACATACCTGAAATGTGCAACATGCCCTCAACATAAACTAAGATTAAAAGAACTCTTAATTGTACATAAAAAGGTGAATTATCAAGAATAAGCAAAACAATAAGCAACAGAGCAAATTGAAGTGTTTATAACATAAATTAGGACAAAATATTTAGACATGGTATTTTATTAAAATAGAAATTTGGTATCATCCTCAAAGTGTTTAAAAAGCAACTTAATTGTCAATATAAATTAATCAACCCTCAATTAATCCATATTAAATCAAAATTTTCAACACTCTACAAAACATATAGCACTGGTTAGAACAATGGATACTTACATAATAAATCTTAAAAAAAAAAACCTAGAGATGGAATTTTATCATGAAAAAAATTGGATAACATCTTTAACATGTCTATATTACAATATAAAAACCTGGATTATTTAATCACATGTCAATCAATACTAAATTTCATTATATTAGGGACATTACATAGAACCATCAGTATACAATCAAAATAGAGGAGCTTGAAAAATAAATCCTAAAATTTGTCATGAAAAAAATTGGACAACATCTTTAATATGCCTCGATTACAATTCAAAAGGCCAAGTTATTAAATTGTATCCTATCCAATACTGGATTTCATTACAATCACATTGGTTAGAAATATAACAAATTTTGATAGTATTTTGGAATAAATTTATTTGACTAACCTAGAAGCATAGTAAAATCAAGAGCAAAATTTTACAATATATTCAATATGCTTATTTTACAGGAAAAATAAAAATATGATTTAATCACACAAGAAGGATTTTTATATCAAGGCAAATAATCCCTGACCATATAATAGGGTCAATGCAATAGGTGTAACAAAAAGAATTGTTTTCTCCCTCTTGGGGAATTGGTTTATAATGAAATAGGGTCTTAAAATTAATTTCAAGAAGTGTAGATTAAGAAAAAAATATCAATAAGAATTATGGTGCTTAAGAAATAATTTAAATTTGCAAAATCATTTTAGGTGTCTAGAATAAGGTTAAAACTAGACTTGTGTAAAAATTGATTTAAATATCTCAATTTAAACAATTATTTTAAGCCTAATTTATTTGACAAGTCTAAGAAGTTAGGAACACCATATAAATATCAAAATAATTTTAGAAAAATCATAACCCATTTGATTCTAATTTTTTATTCCAAAAGTCAATGGGTTGAACAAACCGTGGTAGTAGGCTTTTATTCGGAAAAAAAATGATTGAAAGATGGACTTCATTAAGGTCCAAATTAACATATATGAATTTAATCCATGTTCCCTAATCCTTCATAATCATGAGGAAGCTGATGAGAATAAAATATTACTCCAATATTTGGAGCAATAAATTTTTATTCATGTGAGAACTCGAAAACAAAAAACTTTTCAAATCTACATAAAATGAAACAAGGTTGCATGTTTAAAAAAAAAAGATTTTTTTTGTGACCAAGAAACACAAGATGAACTTAGAACACAAAAAGATTGAATCTTTATGAAAAAATAGAGAAAGAAAACCATATGATAATCGAAGAGGCTTAAAAATAGAGAATGGAAAAAAAAAAACCAGAAATCTCTAGCATCAATAAGCAATCATCCTCAATAATCATCAAATAAATGGAAATCAATAATCCATGTCGCCTATGCATCCACACCAACCAAAGATAAGCCTAAATCCAAACAAGATGGAAAGAAAGGAAGAAGGTAAAGAGATGATCATAAACAAGGAGTGTAAATAAAAGAAAATATAACATACCTCTCCTAGTCTCTCAAGACTTCACTTTTGCCTCTCAAGATTTCACCTTTCTTCTTAAGACCTCACATTTCCTCTTCTAACTCCACCTTACAATGGTGCATGAGCCACCTTCTATACGCGGCCACCACTTTCTTCTCTTCTCAATCTCCAAAACGTCTACACCAAGGGAATCCTCCCATTAGGCTAATCTTATATTTGAATTTTGTCACCAAATTTTCTCCCTTGATTTAGGATAAGTTCTCTTCTCAATCTCCAAAACGTCTACACCAAGGGAATCCTCCAATTAGGCTCATCTTATATTTGAATTTTGTCACCAAATTTTCTCCCTTGATTTAGGATAAGTTCAGCATATGAATTATAGCCCTTACTCTTAGATTTCCACATCTTCAAGAATCACCTCGTTTTGATATTTGTATCTAAAGTTATGTTCAAAATACCGAAGTTTGTTCAACATATGATGGGAAAGATCATCTAAACCTTGTCATGAGATTTAATCCTTAATAACAATTGATTTATGAAAAGTTCTCAATAAATAGTTGTAGCCCTTTCTGTTAGTGTTTCATAGCTTTAATAATAACCTTATTTCGATATCTATAGTGAAAGTTATGCCCAAATTAAATACCAAAGCTTGTTCAACATACAATAGGAAAGCTCTCCTACTTTCCCTCTATCTCTCCAATCCGTAGACTCCTTAATGTGGCAACCGGGTTTTCTTATCTAATGCTCATGGCATGATATCTTAATCCCTCTTTCCCTGTGTATGGGTCTCCTAAAAAAATTAAAAATCCCAACTCTTATGGCCAGTGGTAGCCTATGTGTGATCTCAAAGTCCTTATCTCAAAAATCTCATATGGCAAGTGGCAGCCCATATCCTTATATGAAGATTCCTTTCTCATATAAAACTCTCTATGGCAGCCCTCTCTTATGGCAAGTGGTAGCACACATCCTTTTATTTAAGAGAATCCTCACTAAAGAGTCTTCTTGATCTCCTAAAAATCCTCCTACCTTCCTAAAACCGTGTATCTCTCCTCCAAAATTAAATTTCAATCCTTGTCTTCCTATAACAATATATGGCAGCCACAAGTCCCAAAGAATCCTCAAAAACCGTGTCTGTAAGAGTCCTCTCAATGGAAAAAGTCTCAATGCCAGCCCACCTTCCAAAGACTCCTCTTTCCTTATTCAATAATCTCCTCGGTCCAAAAAAATTCTCCATGTAGCCGTGTGAATCTCTCCATGTCTTCAATGGGAGCGTTCCAAATCTTAAAAATAATAATAAAAAAGCTCCAAAATATCAATGTTTTAATTTGTGTCTTCCTATCATAAAAGACTCCTTCCTAACTCAAACTCACCAAAATGTCAATGTCTTAATGTCTTTCTTATCTTCCCAAATAAGCGCTCCCATGCTCATGTCATGTAAGATGATGTAAAATGTTGTCCTAAAATTCACCTAAAAATTTTCCGAAAATACATCTAGATAAACTATCTTAAAATACACTTAGATGAATTAACTTAAAGTGTACTTAAATGGAATGAATTAAAGTGCAACTAAGATGAACTAGCCTAAAGTGCAACCTAACTAAGGTGCAACTAAGAAAATTCTTAAAATGCAGCTAAGCGAACTAAACTTAGTGAACTAACTTAAAATGTAACTAGGCGAGCTGAACTAAAGTGCCATTAAGTGAACTAACCTAAAGTGTGACTAAGTGGGTTGATATGAGCTGAATCTGAGATAAAGTATGATTAAGTGAGCTGAACCTGAGATAAAGTGCGATTAAGTGAACTAAACCTAAGGTATCATTAAGTGAATGAAGTTAAAATGCAATTAAGTGAGCTAAAATTGAGATAAAGTGCAACTAAGTGAACTAAACCTAGAAATGCAGCTAAATGTACTAAAATAAGGTGTAACTATGGTCACAAATGGGATCTATAATAATCCCTTGACAAAGAATCTCTAAAGGTGGCTCAAAAATAGTATCAAATGAGTGACAATGGACTACTGCGGGATGGTTATAAAATAATAAGAAGTGAAGGAAAATACACGGAGTAACATGTGTTACTAGGACAAAATGGAGGGTTTATGCAAATACATGATAGCTTTAAGAGTATGCAACCATGGTAATATAGGAAATATATAATTACTTAACGTATATAATTATCATAACCATGTCCATTAAGGTTACACCTTTCAACTACACCGTTTTATTATGGTCAACTTAACCTAGTGTATTGAGCACATATCTCATGCTTTTCTAAGAATTTAGCAATGGACATTGTCTTGATATTTTCCATATTAATGACTATCACCTTTATTAGATCTAACAATTTTTACCTTTTTATCTAACTTAATTTCTGTCAACTTCAACTTTTGGGATTTGAGAGTTTTAGGATTACAATTAATTCTTTGACTGTGGTGAATTAATTTCCTCTTTTTCTATGAATATAGACACATTGTCAAACCGCATTAAATTTTATGTTCAAATATAATTGTTTTCTTATTTGTTTAAGGGGCTAAAAGATCTACAACTTGAATTCCTATTTCAAAAATAGATAATTTTGTATCTAACTGTATAAAGGCGGGTGTAGATCTATGAATAGGAGATGTTGTGCAAGTATCTATAGGACCTAAATTATCAACAGGCTCTCCAAGCACATTGAAAATTCATCCAGGAGTCGCTCCACCGATTGGAACACTTAGAGGAGCTCCCATGTCAATCACTTCCATTCCTCTCATTAGACCATTTGTAGCACTCATAGCCACAACTCTAACTCAATTATTTCCTAATAATTGCTGTACCTCACAAGTCACATTAATTTGTTGACCGACAGAATCTCGACCCTTAACTACTAGCGCATTGTAAATATTAGGCATCTTGCCTGGGGGAAAAGCTACATCCAGGACTGGACCAATGATTTGAGCGATATGCCCCAGGTTTTTTTTGTTTATTATTTCTCACTTTTTTTCGTACATATAATAAGTGGTACCAAAGCTTTTTTAACATAACATATGGTACTAGAGCTTTCTTATAATAGTGATCTTGAATGTAATTTATTATTTTAAAATTTATTGAAAAAATCTTAAGAATTAAAAAAAATACAATTGAAAACAAATACCTTAATTAATTAATAATATATTAAACATATAATATTCTCAAATAATGGGGATACTTTAAACTTAGATGTCTAAAAAATTTGGACTTTTTTTCTTTCTTTATAATTCATTTTTTCAAATTTTAGTTGAATTCAAATTAGACTAGGGTTATTAAGTTGTAGATAAAGAAAAAATTAGGTTGGATAAGATTAGGTTGAGTTGAAGATAATTGTACAGTATTTTTTTTTAAAAATTTGTATTTTAAATTAATATATTTATATTAGAATTTAAATAGAAAATAACAAAATGAAACAATATATAAGATAATTACAATTTAATATTTTTCTATTGAAAGTAATAAAATAAATATTATTATATAGGGTACTAGAAATGATAAGTATGATGAAAATATTAAATTGATTCATTAGTTGGACTTCCATTTAAGCTAAACCAGAATGATTAAAAAACTCAAACCAAAGCCTTATCCAAATCATAAATTGATTACTCAAGCCTGACTTTTGGTCCGGATTGCACTAGTGGAACTTTAATTAGATTAAAATTATGGCAGCATAGAGTAAGAAAAATGACTAGTTCTCTTCTTGATTTACTCTAATGGCTTTTTCAAACCCCAACAATATGTATATAAAAATTAGAAAAAAGCTGTCAATGTGATCCTTCGAGGACATGATTAATTTAACTAAATAGTTTGGATTTGGATGTAGCAACATCCCTAAACTTAATTAACGAAGGACTTGAGCCACAGCCATCCAATCAGATCTCAATGGAGTGGGCTGATTCGAATCCACCTTGATTGTGTTTTGAAAATTTGGATACAATGGAGAAAAGAAATACTCTCAAACACTCACTTTGATACAATAAAACTCTCAAAGTTACAAAATAAGAACAAGAGAAGAATAACACAAGAAAGACTCAAACAAGTTCTTGGAACTTTGTCCAAAGACTCTATTTCCTCCCACTTTTAGAAATCTTTAGGGAACTAATGGAAATAGTCTTGAGATTGATCAAGCCTTTTCACACTTTTCTGCATAAGATTTCAAAAAGAAGAAAAGTCATATAAAACACTCTTAGAGTTGAAAAAAAAAGGTTACAAGGATGAGAAAAAACCCATTGTCTTCCTCAATCTCTCCATCTTTGTAACATTCAAAAAATTAAATCATATGTTTAATTCACACATTAAACATGATTTAATCTCAAATGTGTAACTCTCTTACACTTAACCTCTTAAGTTTTATAAAGTTACAAAGATGAGAAGACTCATTGTCTTCCTTAACCTTTCAAGTTTTGTAACATTTCAAAACTTAATCATGTGTTTAATTCACACATTAAAAGTGTAACCCTTCTTACACTTTATTTTCAAAAGTTATTTTTTAAAAGTGCAACTCTTCTTACACTTTATTTTTAACCAACAATATATATATATAACAGATTGATCATGCGTGTAATCACACTCTCTAGATGCCACTAGCTTTAAATCAACACCACAAAGTCCAACTCAGCGGCTATTATGGAGTTGGTTGGAACATATGCTTTTAAAAAATAAAAACTCCTTGTATCGTTTCGTTTTAATTTAAACATATGGGAGCCACATTTCTTGTCCTAGCTCCAATTCAGCCTTTAAAAGGCCCACCCACCCTCCTCCGCTTTGCAATATCAAGGGATAACTTCTGACTCTCACAACTTCAGCTTCCCTTTGCTAGCTATTTCCACTCTTGAGATGTCTAGTGAGGGAAGAGGCAGTGCAGGCAGAGCCATGCTGCTCATCATGGTTGCAGTAATTTGCTTATTGATTCAGTACTCCGCCCCAGTTCATGGAGCAACCTATACCGTTGGAGGCTCTGCTGGCTGGACCTTCAACTCCGCTAACTGGCCTAAAGGAAAGCGATTTAGGGCCGGTGATGTGCTAGGTAAGTTACATTATCATTCATCTACTTCACAATATTTCTTGAAAAAAATACTTCATAGATAAATTTTTCAAGAACACTTCTAGAAGAAAACACTTTCATTGATAAAAAAAAAATGTCAAACTTGTTTCCGAGTTACAAAACTGTTTTCAGATGGGGTTATATTATGTATACACTTCATTATGAGCATATTACATTAGGCAAGGATGAAGAAACCACCTGCGTTCCGTATTAATAACTGATTGGGTATGTATGGATATATGTTGCAGCATTTAACTATGATTCAAAGGTCCACAATGTGGTTTCCGTGAATGAAGGTGGATACAGCAGCTGCACCACTCCGGCAGGTGCCAAAGTGTATCAAAGCGGTAAGGAACAGATAAAGCTGGTGAAGGGACAGAGCTTCTTCATATGCAACTATGCTGGCCACTGTGAGTCTGGGATGAAGATTGCTGTGAATGCAGTCTAATTAATGAGAGTATATTGTATCAAGGCTTATCCCTCTAATTATTATAGTCCTAGTTAAAAAGACTAGTGTTGGCCACCATATCGGTTTTGGGTTTGATTTAATGGGCACTAGTAAATATAAAAAATTATCTTGTCCTACTTTGTATCTTAAGTGCTGTTTAGGTCATGTGAAAGCACATAATATATGTAATGTCAGAGTTGAAGCCTAGATCCCGGTCCTGGCAAATGTAATAAGGCCCACCAAGGTCACGGGCTTCGTCGCCATTTGATAGTTTGGGATTGTTTTGTTTGACAAAGTCAATGTCACGGGTCTGGTTTTTGGGAGAATTGTGTTTTACACTCACTTTGAGCCTGATAATTAATAAAAAGTTCTTCAAATACTCATAATTGATTATAATAATATGAGATATGAATAAATAAAAATATCCCTTTAACTTATACCTATCATTTTTGTTTTTATATCACCACTCTTTATGTGTCACTTCTATAAAATTCTCTCTTATTTAATCAATTTTTTTTTTAATTTTTCATTATTTTTTAAAACTCTTTTAAAAATAATTGAAAAATCAGCATTATTTTATATTTTTAAAGTATAAATAAACAAAAATTATATTAATGATTCAAAAACTATTTTAGAAAACACTTTTAAAAAAAATTTAATTTAAATGAATAAAAATTATCTTTTACATTTTAGAAGTAAATAATTTAATGATTAAAACACTATTTGAATATATTTACTTTTTTTTTTCTTTTATACTAAAAAGTATTTTAAAGTTTATTTTTTTTACTATTATAAAATAAAAAGATTTTTTTTTTTTAATCTTTTTCCTTCCTTATTTTAATTTTTTGAACATAGACTTTTGGTAATAAGTTATATAAAATGTTGCAAATTTGTTTATTAAGGAAATTTATTGAAATAAGAAAAAAAAAAAGAGAGAGAAAGAGGATGGATTGAGAGTTTTTATTTTAAATATCCAATTAAAATGCTTTCATATTTAAAAATGGATTATATCAATACATAGTACAGTATAAATTGAATTTTTCTCATATAAAAAGGTTGAATAGTATATTTACTCTTTTTAAATGAAAATAAGTAGTTAAAAATTATATAGATTATGTTTGAGCTTGTTTTTAAAATATTTTTCTAGTTTTTATTTTTTTATTTTTAAAAATGAACAATGAATACCTTGTTTAATGCTATTTTTTATATGAAAATAAAAAAAGAATTAAATTTCATTTATTGATTATTCTTTTTTATTTTTTCTATTAGTTATTTTAATAATAAAATAAAAATATATAATATGTTTACAATTAAATAAAGGAATCGATTAATTGTACATTTTTTTCACAACAATATAATATTTTCACAAAAAAAATCAGATTTAAGTTTCCCTCTCTTTTTCTTAATCAAACTACTAAAATCATGTTTAATTTATGTCATTGTATAAGGGTATTCACTAACTCTACAAAAAAATGCACTAAGTGTACAGGGTGTAAAAGATTACCATTTATAAAATATTTCAATTGATTCTGAACCACTCCTTTATTTTCCTTGTCACCAATGGATTGCATACCCATGTTATGCACTTTATTTAATTCTCACATGCAAATTATGATACTCTCCCCAATAATGATGTTTGGGGAAAAAAATTTAATCCTAATTTATCTACTTTTTTCTCAACTAAACCATTAGAAATATGGTTAATAATGTATGTGAACACATTACTTAGGAGAGATATATTGCATTATGTACAATGGTATTATACTAACTGTACAAGGGAAATGTACTAAGTGTACAAATGTGTACAAGGCTACCATTCGTGAAATATATTAATCGATTTTGAATCACTTCTTCATTTTCATTGTCAGCCACGGATTGTATACCCATGTCATGCACTTTATTTAAGTCCCACATGAAAATTCTGATACTTTTCCTAGTAATAATGTTTGGGGAAAAAAATTAACTCTAATTCATCCACTATTTTCTCAGTGTTAAACAATTAGAAATATGGTTAACATACCTACGTGGACACATAATGTAAGAGGGATCTATTACGTCATTGTATAGTAATGTTACACTAACTATATAAGGGAAATGTACTAAATATACAAGGGAAATATACTAACTGTACAATGGTGCACAAGGATACCATTTATGAAATATTTTAATCGATTTTGAATCACTTCTTTATTTTCTTTGTCATCCACGGATTGTATATGAAATTTGTATTGCTGTACAAGGGTGTTACACTCATTATATAAGACAAATGTACTAACTGTACAAGGGGTGTATAAGGCTACCCTTTATGCAAGATTTCAATTAATTCTGAACCATTTTTTTTTCTTGTCACCTAAGGATTGGACACTTTTCCCCCCACACATTCCTTCACCTAAAAATTGTTTTGATTTGAATTTTTAAATTTCATCATTCAAAATTTTTAATTGCATATTTCATTTGAATAGTTTTAACAATATTTTTTTTAGTACATTTACATCTCATGTAAAGGAAAATTAACCACAATATTAAGGTACTACCTTTTTTTGTGAAATCAAATTAAAATAAATGGATAACACATTAGTGTCATTGTTTCAAATGATTTGAGACAATATAAACAACATATAATAACTATTTAGGAAAAATTATCAATATTTTTTACCAAATTATGTCATTTAGATATTCTCTACCAAAATTAAAACATAGGAATTAAAATTAAAATTAATCATATTTAAAGTGTTCGTTACAAGTAAACCTAATGAAATATATATTTTTACTATTTTACCCTTATAAACATAATGTCAGCAGAGGTTAAAAAAATCATATTTAAATAGAATTAAAAATGATAAAAATTATCTTTGTAACATTTGTAATTTTTTAAAAAATCATTAATTTAAATTATCAAGTTAATTTAAAGTAATTTTTTTTTGTTGTAATTATAGTTTTGAAGATTCTATGATTTTTATATTATTACTTTTAATTTATTTTCTTTGATTCTTTATCTTAAACTTTATCTAAACTTGTTTTTTCTCACATTTTCATGTTTTCTATTATATCCCTATTTAAGATGATTTTCATCTAATTTGTGTCCCATTATATTCTCTTTTTGATATTAATGTGTTTTTATACCTCTTTTCATAAAAAAAGATTTTATCATTTTTCATCTACAAAACTTCATACAAAAGATGTCATCTATGAGAGAAAAAGAAGAGAAAATTATGATATAATTAATGCACATCTCTTAATATGATATATTTGCTTGACTTAATGACATCGTATATTAATAATTTAAATCATGTCAAGTCCATATCTATTTAAAATTTAAAAGGGTATTTTAATATTTTTCAAATTATTAAATTATAATACATTTTTCAATTAAAAATTAATTATCACCATTAGTTAAAAGATGATCATGTAACAAAATAATATATTAAGACAATATCTATGTATTGTCCATAAAATAGAGAAAATATTCAAATAATTGTCTATAACCATAAATATATATATATATATGTATATATATTAGATAAAAAGAATAATAATATTTTTTAAGGTGTTTTAAAAATATTTATTATATATTTTGTAAGTTTGAAAAAAAAAATTTATAAGGTGTTTAAAAAATATTTACTTAAAAAATGTAGTAATAATCATTTGTAACCATTGATTTTCAATATTCAATTTATTAGGCATGGTTTTTGGGAGAAAAATAATTGGTGGAAATAGTGACACCTCCCTAGCTAGGAATTAATTTACATAGTTCCACCAATTAGTATGTGAAAGAAAGGTAAGGTGAGTGAAGAGGGAGAGAATGAGAGAGAAGTGAGAAGCCAATTGTTTGTTTGTTTTTTTTTTTTTTTTTTTTTTTCTGACAACCAAGGGCATTTCGAAATTTTTTGAAAGATAATGTCCTTCAACTCAATTTTCACTCTTCCATTAGGTTTTGGGCTCAAATATAAGGGAAATGAGGATCTTGGGCTAATTTTCAAGCCAAAGTGGGTGTAAAGCACATTTTTTTTAAAATGGTCCTTTATGTCATTTCAAACCAATGAACCAATGATGGTAAATGCTTGAGAATTGTCTCTTTGTATATTTCATACAATTCAATTAGAATTTTGAAATTTTTTATGTTACATAAGTTTGAATCTTAGGTGTGCTAACCCAAGAAGAACAAATAAGTGCACTAGATTATTGTTGTGCACTCCTTTTTTTAGTCATAGAAAAGAGAATATCTTTCACAAGATCAAGCTCACTTTCAAAGCATAAATTAAGTGCCCTTGCGCACCTTTTGCAACCTTAATTGGAATTTATAACACGCTTCATTAAAAACCTTATCATGGCGCATGTTTTGATTTTTCCTTAATTTTCTTAGGTGGAAGCTATAAAAGTTGACATTGAACTCCAACTCAAGACACATACCTTGATCCCAAGTCTTGCGCATGCTTCACTATCCCAATAACATGAATATTTTATGGAAAATATTAAGATAGCAATGACTATTATAATTAGTTAGATTTCAAACATGACCATGTACGATAAAATCTAATAAATATGAGTAGAAATAAATGAGATCAACATACAAAGAAATGATACCAATAACCAAAATGTAATAAAATTAAATCAAGGTACAAAGTAATGAGACTTTATTTTAAGTGCAAAAGAATGAGACTTGAATATAAAACAATGAGATAAGAGTTGTATACATTGTACCATTCAATTGTCGAAGTCTTTTTGGTATGTATAGAAAACAAGTATACTTTTGATACTTTTAACAATAATAGACCCATGTTTTATGTTATATATGTAGGGAATGATAGAAAATCATTCCCATTTCTTACATGAATGGTTACTTTACTTTTGGAGTCAAGTTGGGTCTTGTTCTACCAAAGGTTAACTAAACTCATCCTTCAAAATGTAAAATATGTTTAATTTGATTTCACTTCCTCAATGTAAAAATATTTTTATTCAATTAATATCATAATTTTAACATAAAAGTTAATTTTTACTATTTTCTAACATTCACAGATGAAATACAAATGTTGGTTGTTTGATAGAGAATAATGACATATATGTGTCTTGTATGTTAAATTTTCATTAAATAATTTTAATAGTAATTTATACATTTATGGCTTTACTTTAGAATGTTGTATTATCAAAAGAAAAAGGTAGAAAATATAGGTTATCAAATATGGGCTTTTATTAAGGAAGAAAAGAGGTAGAGGAAGGCAGAATTAGAATATTCACCGAAAAATATTGTTTTATTTCATTAGCAGCTTTGCCTTCTTCCTAATCCATCACCTTCGAACTGGTTGGAGACTTTTCTTGGGAGAAGTCATCAATGACTACATCTTAGGTGCGAACTCAACACCCATCCAAGAAAGCTATGATAAGCATAACATGCCTTATCTTAGCGCGAAGACAAAAAAGAAGATAGAGTTGCAAATGCTAACCCCCCAGAACCTAAAGACTTGTCTTCCTTTTATAGATAGTTAGAAGAGCTTTTATATCAATATTGTAATAATTATCTACATTGGGAATAATGATATATTTGATCATCCATTAGTTCACATCATAACATAACTTTTAATTTTATGTAGTTTCTCTTTGTATGCTTTTAAGAATATATCTTGTTAAAAGAAATTTGATATGTGGGAGTAATAAATATGAATTCTTAACATATTTTTTATTGGAACATAGGCTTCAATCTATGGCTCCCTTAAACTAAACATAGGCCTAAAGTTTGATATGTTTAGCTCCCCGCTGGTAACACCAAAAAAGAAAGGGAAAAATCTAACATGACTTTAATTTCATGAAAACCATAAGGATGCTTTTGGTTCATTGTATCTTTATTAGGGAATAAGTATCATATATTCAAATATAAAATTATTATGTTTGGATGTGCATAACTTGGGAAGTTCTAATTTTCTTGAAAACAAGACCCCTTAAATTTGGAGAAATCTTCTAGTCTTTGGAGACTTGATAAATAAAGATAGAAACAATATATATATATTGAATAATATAAGCCAAAATGGACTGCATGAAAAGTGTATCTAAGTATACATTATAGTAATATTGCAGTTTAGAGTCAAATATCATGTGCTATGAGAGTCAAATCCATTACAATCCAATTATGAAGTTGACTCAACATTTACTACAAAGTGTCAACTATGAAAAAATATGAGTATTACTTTGAATACCCCTTGAATAACCGAAAATCCAATAGGGAACACCTAGAGGGGGTGAATGGGTGATTTAAAAAATTACATCAATATTTGTGAATTATAATAACTGTTTCTTGTCTCAAAATATTATAGGGATAAACTAGATATTCAAAAAGGATTTTACCCAAATAAAAATTTGATTTTTATGGTTAATTGATATCCAAAGATTAACAATAAATGTTGAAGAATGTTAGGGATAATAAAAACCACAAGAATAACCAACCTAACAAATTCAACAACCAATTAACCAATTAATCTTATATATTCAATATCTTCAATAAGAATATATGCATGAATAAATATAAACTTTTTAGAATAGCCCTACAAGATAATAGTTTAAAACAAATTAACCTATTTTAGGCAATTAAAGTGTAATATTAAATATAAAGAGATAGACACTAAGACACAAGATTTTTATGTGGAAAACCCCCATAAACTGTGAATATAAAAAACCACGAGATCTAAGACCTATCAATCAAAATCTACTATTTGAATCAAGTCACATAGATTTACTTGACCGTTTTACCCTAAAGACTTATTCTCTCCAGTACCTACAACTTGATCCATGTCTGTGACGCAACAATTACCTGTTGCTACCTAGTAGATCTTTCAGTTCCTCCAAAGGGATTATAATCTTTAACCAGCGATTCAAAGAATTGAATCCTTGAATGAGAGAACAAGAATGGTGTGACAAATTATACTTTTTCCTCAAAGAGTGCCTTTAAAGAATGAGAGTTCTCTAACAATTAGATCTCTACGATCTTTAATCTTTTAACCCGAATTTCTCACCCTCAAAAGTTTACAAGATGGGTATTTATAGGCAAAAGCCATAAGGATTTCAGTATCACAAGTTTCCAAAGTAGAGTTGGATTGAAATTCATTCAAAATATGTTTCTAAACTAAGTAAAATTGTTATGATCGTTGAAGTAGACTTAGACTGCTTGTGTGTTCTTGCTTTTTGAAAAACATTTTAAAAATATTTTAAGAAAACTTTTAAGTTCAAAAATAATACCAAACCTTTTATAGCTCAAATAAGTCTCCATATGCCACGAGCCAAACCTTTTAGACGTACCTATGACTTCTCAGTTAGACGAACAATAACTCTTAATCTTCAATAGAGAGTAAGTTACTATTTAAAAAAACTTCTATGGTCAAACATAAATTAGAACAAAATTGCTAACATATAAACAAGACTCAATGTCTTAAAACTGTGTTCTAGTACTTTATGTATATTACAATGAGATACTAAGTGCTTGGGTCTGTGACCTACTATCCATTGTATATAGTTTCCTCATGAATTGGTCGTTCATAGTCTAATAAGGTGAAAATTATCAGCCTTTTAAGACCACCTTTACTATCATTGAGTTACAAATTCTCCCATTATGTGATCAAATGACATACTCTAACTCACTAAGAGCATATGTCAAATTCCATTAAAGAAATTACAACATGCCTACAAATTTCATGATCACACGTCCTTAGGATCACCTAAGAGGACACATTGTCTTACAGTCTATGAAATATTATGGTGCTTCTATTGAGAATACTTGTTGCTACTAAGTTCTATCAATAGTGACCTAATCCATAAAAAAAATATATGATTACTTCATAATCTCACCTATAGGTTAAAGCTACTGTTAACTTTGATAAAAACCCAATATTCTCTTAGGGTTGAAAGGCAATATAGTATAGTAGTTCGGTAAAGTCATGATTACTCAATAACCTTATGTCATAACTCACCGTAAGTCTTGTCCAATGTATAATTATACACATTAGTGTACTAACCATGGGAACTCCATCCCAATCGCTAAGATCAGACATCCCTCTAATTAGGAGGTGGTGCACTAAAGCCTCAAATGGATTGCCTAAGTTCACCAACCGACTATGAACAAATCATCTACTTGCAAGGAACTCGTAACTTGGATATTTCATGCAACTCCTAATGTACCAAAATCATATACAATGTAAGAGATGCTAGACCAGAATGCTCATAAAGTATAATGTATGGAATAATGATAGATAAAAGTGAACTTGGAATATCATTAAATGAATAATGAATTCCAAAAACAATCTCGATGAATCAACTTAGAAGTATTGGATAGTAGAAGTAACAAATGTAAGGAATTTTTTCTATTACTTTTTTTTTTGTAATAACTTCATAAACATCTTGTAATTACTTATGGTTGAATTTTATTTACAATAGGGTTTGTCTTCGAATCCTTAAAGACTTTTGGATCTGGATTTGATGCTACATAGGAGTAAATTGGTTTGACAAATGAATTCAATGTAAATTGTTTTGGTAGTTGATTTTTCCTGTTAATATATAATGTAAATTATTTTTGAATTTGATTTTTCATGATGTATAATCTAAATTATTTTAGCAGTTGGATTCAAATGAAAATAATTAATTCAAATAAAAAATTTTCTTTTCAATTATCTATTGTTTTAATATAATTTTATATTTATATAGATGAAGATAGAACTTCAAAAGTTCAATATATGTAGTTTAAATATAATATTAGATATGCAAGAAAAGTCAATGCAATTAGAATTTTAATATAAAATATTAAAAAAAAAAACTATTAAAAGCTTTAGTTATGGCCAAACATAATCTACTTCCACGTTAAATCATTGGTCGCGGTAATAGAAATTTCGTATCGATATGAACCCTTGTAATGATAGAAACTAATACTTGTGTTTAAACAATTTACTTTCAAAATTTTCCATATATAACTCCTTTATAGTCACACTAAAAGAGAGTTGCAACTACACAACACTTTTGATAGCAACTAGAATGTGGTGGCTATATTAGCCGCGATTTTAGGTTCATACCTTACAACCATATTTTTTTTTCATGTGGCCACCAATATAAGATATATCTGTATTCCCTATGTCACTCTAAGTTGCGGTCAACTGGATTCACACCTAAATAATATAGTTGCACATTTTACTAGTTTTAGCTGCGAGATGTGGCTATGACTATGCACTTTTCTGCTTTTAGTGATGAATAGTGGATCTAAATAAAATTCATCACTAATATTATTTGAGAGTCAAACATTATGTGATATTATTATGACAGAACAAGTTGATGATTTGGTTGAACCTTAATTGTTAATGGTGCATTTTTTTTCATAGATTGCTAACTACATATTCCTTTTGAGTATTACTAAAAAAATTATTATGCAAGATTACATTAAGTCCTAAGTAATTTCTTCAAAGTAAAATTTATGGGAATTTCACGTTCCTAACCATATATTCATACTATATTAAAAGTATCATCATATGGTAGAACTTTTTTATCCTAAAAAATTCTATAAATATATACGTTTTCAACCATAATATTCATTATTCTAGGTTGACTTTTCAAATCCTCCCCATTCATTTTCTACTAATTGTCATTGTTCAATTGATCAAATTTTGTACATAGATTAACCTGTTCCCATTAATAGAATTAAAAAACCTATACAAAAAAAATTAATTCCCTTTAAAAAAAAAATAGTGTTTGTTGGGTTCATGTTTTTCAAATTTATATCTATTCATTTTCTACTATAATTGTTATCATTCAATTGTTATTATTTTCATTTGACTTTTCAAATTCCCCTTAAATTCTTTATTCACCTATACATAAATATATACACTATGACATATGCTCTTTGTTATGCTCTGATGATCTAATTACCTATTTTTTCAGCTTATCTGTCCTTTGTTTTCCTTGTGAAGGCCTTCCAAACTTCTCTGAAAAAAAGCATGAAAAAAAAACCAACTCGAATGGCATGATTCTTTTGTCACCTCAAAATGAAAGGGATACTATTGTGTTTATTAGTATGTCATTTATTTTCCACGTTAAGGTTGAAGCTAATGTTGACATCTTAGATCTAAGCAACAAAAACAATATCAATTTTCAAAAATTGATCTTTAGGGTTAAAATACTAACTTTTAGATCTGGATGTTCCAAAACCTTGAATCTAAGTGTTGAACAATCGAACTAATGTTGTTGAAAGTCTCATATACCCAATATCTTCTATTTGATGACTCTTTCTTGATCTTGGCACACTTCTGGTGGAGATGGGAAAATAGAGTGAAGGCTATGACTCTCATTCTCTCTAGAGGTGGAAGACAACAATGGAAACACTAACCTCGAAGGGGGTATTTATAGGGTTCCCCATTGGGCTTAAGTGACTTGAGACAACTAAGGGTTTGGTCACTTAATATTGCCCAAAGTAGGTCTTAATTGATTAATTAACCCCATAGGGCTTACTAAATAATTAATTAACCTAATTCAGAAACTTTGTTCACTTACCCCTGTGCAATCCTACATAATTACCAAAATACCCTTATGCACAAAAGTGAACTTAGAGCTAATCCAACCCTTATAAATTGTGTAAACAAGGTACATGAGCTTGAGTAAGGACCACTAGGATAGTACTGGCTCCTTCAGAATCCAATTATAAAGTTGGTTCAACATCCCACTATAGAAAATCAATTGCACACCAATACCATATGTAAATAACAACAAAACACTAAGTGCTTGAGTTTGTGACTTGTTATCTATGTGTTCAGTCTCCCCATAAATTGGTGTATGTAGTTTAACAATGTGAAAGTTATTAGCCTTTCAAGACTATTTTTACTATCCTTGAGTTACATATCCTCATATTGTGTGTTCAATTAACATGTATGCCTTAACTCTCAAATAGTCTAGGTTAAGTTCTACTTAAAGAACTATTATAACCATAGTTTACATGAGCACACCTTCTTAGGATTACCCAAGAGGACACTCTGTTTCAATTTTTTGAGATATCATGGTGCTTCTATTACCACTAACTTCCATCAACAGTGACCTAATTCATAGGGAATATATGATTAGCATACGATCTCACTCGTAGGTCAAAGTCATTGCTAATTGAAAAATAGGTATTTCTCTGAATACCACTTGAATAATAGTTGAAAGTCCAATAGGGAACACCTAGAGAGAGAGAGAGAGAGAGAGAGAGAGAGGAGTGAATGAGTGATTTAAAAATTTAAAAACAATATGAGAAAACAAAGGCTATGCTTAGTTAAGAAAAACACCCAAAAAAGGGGGGGGGGGGGGGGGGGGGGGGTGAATTGGGTTTTTAAAATATTTTCAATCACAACAAATTTAAATAAAATATAAGCAAAGTAAAGAGATAGAGTTTAGAGAATTCAAACTCTGGTTTATAGTGGTTCGACACTTCCTTGCCTACGTCCACTCTCCTCAACCTCCTAACCGAGTGAGGGTTCCACTAACTTGAAGCTTCAACCAAGCTTCCAATCTTCTTACACTTGGATTCCGACTCCAATGGGCTCTTACATAACCTCTTCAAGATTCAACCCTCTTGAAGGCTTTAACACTTAGATTTTTACAAGATATAATCCCTCAACCTAGATTAAGGATAGCTCAAATACAAGACAAGGCTAGGATGACACACAAGAGTGCACTAAAGGATATGCAAGTGGTGATTTAATGTACTATGAAAAAAATGAGAGCTTTTTGATCAAGAACAGGTAGGTAGGTTTTGAATGCAAGTGTTCTCTTATCAATAAATGAAGTAGAGCTCTCAATTTATAGGTTTCTAAGCTCGGGAGTCAAAAACAGCAAAAGGTAACCTTGTCTGATCGAGCTAGGGGTTGATCGGTTCACTAGCCGTTGGAGCATTTAATGCATGACAGGTTACCGTTGCCTCAACCGGACCTCGATCGGTAAAAGAAACACCTTGACCGAGAAGAGAAGGCTATTGGAAGAGAGAGAAGGTTTTTGACCTCCCTCGACCGGACGACCACAACCGGTTGACCGGTTCCTCAACTGGTTGAGCTGATTGGGCATAGCCTCGACCGATTGAGTCTTTTTGGCCCCGAAAACCTATTTTTTTTATTCCTTTCTTTTCTAACACTTAGTCAAGGTCTTTAGGTAAATTATTAAGCCAATTTTGAAACATTTTGCCTAAGGTACATTAGTTAAAAACTCGGGTTTTAATGAAATCGACGTTTTAAAGAATAAACCGAGTTTTCTAAGATGCATGAAACGTATGAAAATCCTAAGTGCACTCATTCATTCATCTTACATTAGTTTCCTATGATCACAAATCTTCCAAGCGTCTCGATCTTGTATCCATTTGGTCATTTGATAAATTTTCGAGTTTATACTTGAGATTCTTAAACATTAAACCAATTAGTCACTTAACCATGGTTTGTTATCATCAAAACCTGATTAGGAGAACCCTTGGGCTAACAATCTTCCCCTTTTTGATGATGACAAACCTTAGTTATCTAGGAAAGAAAAAAATCTCCCCCTCAAACGATTTTTAATAGGAGCAATGTAAAACATGAAAAATGAACAATGGATCATAAAAATATCATATCATATATATATATGGAAACCTCACATGTACAACAAGATAGATATGACAATGATAACAATGACATGCATGAGGGTTTCATAGATCCTATAAATTTCTCCCCCTTTGGCAACATAAAAAAGAAAGTGAGGGAGATGTCTAGATAGTTTCAAGGCTGAGGGGGTGGATGAGGAAACATAGAGCGAAGGTAAGCCATCATCTCCTCATGCTAACTCGCCTGACGACTCTCAATACAATCAATGCGCTGTTGGAAATGCTCAAATGTAGCCTGCTGCCGATCCAAACGCTCCTCTATGCACTCAAATCGCTGCTGGAAGTGATCAAACCGAGAAGTGACTCCAGTCTGATACTGATCCAGGTGCTCCTCTATAGAGTAGAAGCGAGAGTCATGGACTAAGGCAAGCTTCTCCATACGAGTCTCAAGTGAGCTGATATGAGTGGAGACATCAATCAAAGGTGCATGATTAGGAGCGTGAGGTTCCTGATATGGTAGTTCGGTAAATGATGGTTGAGATGATGGTCCTGATTTGAAAGACGACTCAGTCATCATAGGCTCTGAGAAGGTAGCCTCAACATGAATGCCCTCTGACTAAGGTGGAGGCGGAATGTCAAGCTCGGGCCCTCTCTGCTCAAAGTCCCTCTAAGGGTCTAACCCATCCTCCATCTCTCTGATCTCGGCCTCCTCCTCTGCCTCGGGATGCATTTGTCCCTGTCCCCGGGCCTGTCGCTCAACTCTGTTAACCTAGGAGCCATCGGGTGCCTTCTCGAACTTCATGCGTCCCAAAAACTACTCATCATACGTGTCATAGCTGGTGGGGGCCTCGAAATCCGTCTCTCTACTCAAGTCGACCCCGGAATCCTTGAAAACTCGGGTGAGGAAGCGGCCGTAGGGGAATACTCGTGTCATGCTCTCAACGCAGGAGATCATATGCATCATCATTAGATATCCCATGTGAATCCATCTCCCGGTGATGATCGAGTCCACAATAAATGCTTCAAGGTAGGAGACCTCGTCTCGATGTCCTCCTCGTGGTAATAAAATAGAGCAAATCATGTGGTGAAGGACTCGGCTGGTCACGGTCAGGTTGTGTGCTGATGGTTTGCCCATCCCCTGGGCATCGACGAGTTCGCACAACCTCTGAACAACCTCTCTAGGCTTGAATCCCGACATAGTGGGCCACGCCTTGGCCTCATACACTTGGAGTCCAATTGAAGGGATGTCGAGAATGTAGCAGATACTCTCATGACTCAATCTGATCTCAAATTCTCTCACAGTGGATAATACGGGTCCTCCAAGCTCGTAGGTCGCCCAGGAATAAAAAGCCCGCACCAGAGTAGAGAATATCAGCTTAGAAATCGTCACAACTGGTAGCCATCCCATCTGTCCAAATAGCCCCTCAAACCCGAAGTGCTGAAGTTGGGAGAAATTGACACTTTTCCCTGGGATGACTTTCCTTTGGGCAAATTGTTGCTTGTAGCGTTGATAGTCTTCAATCGAACTGAAGAGGGCCGTGTCATACCTCGCCTTTTGGCAAGCCTCCGTCTGCTCGGGCTGAGATGGCTCAGCAAAGCGCTTGCCTTGAGCCCTGGAGGTTCCCGTTTCTCGCCTTGGTGCCATCAATGAACGGAAAGAAGAAGGAGAAGTCCAAAAAGAGAGAATGAAATGAAACGAGAAGGAGCAATCACAAACTTGAATCCCTAAGCACACGGAGATGAAGCCGAAACAACCCTGAGGCGTATGGTGCAGAGAGGAAACACTCCCAAAAGTGGAAACCCTGGGTTTCAAATCAAAGCCCTAGCTCAAATCCGTCCCAAAATCAAGTCCAAGCCTTTAATCAGTCCAAAATCCAACCCAAAATGGCCTTTGGAAGCAGGTATGTGAAGGGGCGGCAAGCTATGGAGGAGAAAATGTGAGAAATGAAGCGCGGGGGTAGGGGGACGGCTTTTTAAAAAGCCATCTGGTCAACGGTCAATAGTCAATTTTTCCAAATTTTGTTGTATTTTCTTGTCTCGTGATCCTCCCCTGCCATTTTCAGTTGAAATCCTCAATTTTTTATGTCCAATGCCATGGGAATTTTGATTTTTGGTCAAAATTTGACCTCTTTCCTAGGATTATTTCTATATGATGCATATAATATGAATTTCATGCAATCATAGGGTATATTCAAGAGTAATATCAACAAGAATTCATCAAGAAATCATTTGATCATAAAGAAATCACCCTTAGTTGTCTTCTAATATCAACAAATTACTTTTCACTTAAGGGTTTTGTAAAACTATTAGCAAGTTGATCTTTTGTGCTTACAAATTCAAGCGTAATGTCACCCTTTTGTGCATGGTCTCTAAGGAAATGATGTCTTATCTCTATATGCTTAGTCCTAGAGTGTTGTACCAGATTTTTTGAAATATTTATGGCACTAGTGTTATCACATTTTATGGGAACATGCTCAAAAATCAAATTGAAATCACTAAGTGTTTGTTTCATCCAAAGGATTTGTGCACAACATAAACCGGCTGCTATGTATTCGGCTTTCGCCATAGATAGATCTACCGAATTTTGCTTCTTACTATGCCATGAAACAAATGAGTTGACGTGCCTATCACTATACTGAATTACTTTGCTATGTATTCGGCTTTCGCCATACACTATACATGATGTTGGGTCTACTAGCGGTCAAATATAGCAAAGAACCTATCATGCCTCTATACATAGTTGAGTTGACGTGCTTACCTTTCTCATCCATGTCAAGCTTGATGGATGAACTCATTGGAGTCTTCATTGTTTTGGCTTCCTCCATATTGAACCTTTTGAGGAGATCTCTTATATACTTTGCTTGATTGATGAAGGTTCCTTCCTTTAGTTGCTTGATTTGAAGTCCAAGGAAGAAGTTAAGTTCTCCCATCATGCTCATTTCGAACTCACTATGCATGCATTTAGAGAATTCTTCACAAAGAGAGACATTATTAGTTCCAAAAATGATATCATCAACGTATATTTGTACTAAAAGCATGTCATTTTCTTTGGTTTTTATGAAAAGAGTTGTGTCAATTTTTTCCATTTTAAAACCCTTTTTCAAAAGAAATTTACTCAATCTTTCATACCATGCTCTAGGTGCTTGTTTCAAACCATAAAGTGCATTTTTAAGTCTAAAAACATGATTAGGAAAGTTAAAACTTTGAAAACCGGGTGGTTGTTCAACATATACCTCTTCATTTATAAAGCCATTTAAGAAAACACTTTTCACATCCATTTGATATAAAACAAAGTCTTTAAAACATGCAATGGCAAGTAGCATCCTAATGGCTTCCAATCTAGCTACGGGAGCAAAGGTTTCTTCATAATCTATCTCTTCTTCTTGATTAAAACCTTTGGCTACCAATCTTGCTTTATTCCTTATAATTATGCCATTTTCATCAATTTTGTTTCTAAAGACCCATCTAGTTCCAATAACACTTTGATTTTGAGGTCTTGGCACTAATTCCCATACTTCACTTCTTTCAAATTGGTTTAACTCTTCTTGCATGGCAATCATCCAATTTTCATTAACTAGAGTATCTTTTATATTTTTAGGTTCAATTTGAGAGATAAAAGCAAGATTATTGCAAATATTTCTAAGAGATGATCTAGTTCTTACCCCACTAGATGGATTACCTATAATTTGATCTTGTGGGTGGTTGATGACAAACTTTCAATCTTTAGGGAGGTCTTGACCTTGCACTTGTTGAGAAGGAGGTACTGCCAAAGGTGATTCTTCTTTCTTGGGATCCTCTACAACTTCTTATTGTTGCCTTCTAACTTCAATTTGTAATTTTCCCATGGAGGTCTCCAAGCTTAAATCATCATCAAAGCTCTCTCTTTCTTGGAGAGAATTGTTAGATTCATAAAAAATAACATGGATGGACTCCTCAACTACCATGGTTCTTTTGTTAAAAATTCTAAAGGCTTTACTTGAAGTTGAGTAACTAAGAAAAATTCCAACATCCGATTTTGCATCAAATTTTCCAAGATTGTCTTTGGTGTTTAATATAAAGCATTTGCACCCAAAGACTTTGAAATTGCTAATGTTGGGTTTCTTGTTTTTCCAAAGCTCATAGGGAGTTTTCTTAATAATAGGCCTTAATAAAATTCTATTTAAAACATAACAAGAAGTGTTAACTGCTTCAGCTCGATAGTATTTTGGTAAATTGTTTTCATTTAGCATGGTTCTAGCCATTTCTTGAAGAGTTCTATTTTTCCTTTCAACTACCCCATTTTGCTGAGGAGTTCTAGGAGTCGAAAAGTTGTGGTTAATACCATGCTCATTGCAATAGTATTCAAAATCAATATTTTCAAATTCTCTCCCATGATTACTTCTTATACAAGTAATTGTAAAACCTTTTTCATTTTGAACCTTGTTGAAAAACTTTGAAAACTCATAAAAGGCTTCATTCTTTTGACTTAAAGATAAGACCCAAGTGTATCTAGAGAAGTCATCCACAATAAAAAAAGCATAAGATTTTCCTCCAAGGCTTGGTGTTCTAGAGGAACCAAATAAATCCATATGCAACAATTCAAGAGGCCTAGTTGTTGAAATAAAATTTTTGTTTTTAAAAGATTTTTTGATTTGCTTTCCCATTTGACAAGCTTCACAAACTTTGTCTTTTTGAAAATTTATTTTGGGAAGGCCTCTAACAAGTTCATCTTTGTTGAGTTGGGAAATGAGGTCATGTTAGTATGTCCAACCTCCTATGCCACAACCAACTTTGATCATGCATGCTTGAAAAGCATCTATCATGGCCATCATATTTTGAATATTTATTGCATAAACATTATCACATCTATGGCCCATAAAGATGGTTTTATCATTTTGAATATCTTTGATGATGCAATGAGATGCTTCAAAAATCACTTTAAAACCTTTGTCACAAAGTTGACTTATGCTCAAAAGATTATGTTTTAAACCGTCAACTAATAAAACACTTTCAATAAGAGAGGATGTGCCATTACCAATGTTGCCTTGACCAATGATCCTTCATTTTGAATTGTCTCCAAAGGTAACATATCCCCCCTTTCTCTTTGTAAGGAAAGCAAACTTGGATTCATCCCCGGTCATGTGTCTTGAGCATCCACTATCCAAGAACCACTTATCCTTCTTTGATCCCTACAAAATAAAATTTAAGTTGATTTAGGTACCCATATCTTTTTGGGTCCTTGAGGGTTAGTGACATTGTATTTCTCAACCCAAACCTTTTTAGCTTTACCATTTGAATTCTTTTGAGAACAATTTCTTAAGGGACATGTACTACTAATGTGCCCTCCTCTTCCACAAAAGTTGCAAGTGGTGGAAGGACTTGCACTTGCGGATTCTTTTACAAAGTAGTTTTTAAAATACTTTTGATTTTTTGATGATTTGAATCCTAACCCTTGTTTGTCAAAGACACATTTTTGGCTAGTTAAGTTCATTTCAAAAGATTTTTGTCTACAAGAGAAAATTGAAAGAGAGGAGGTTAACCATTCATTTTTCTTTTTCAAAATCTCATTTTCACTCCTCAAAATCTCATTTTCTTTTTCAAGATGAGTTTTAGATAATTTATCAATTGAAAATTTTTCTTTCACTTCTTCAAGTTCCTTTTCAAGTTCTTGAATTTTCTTTTTAAGAGAATTATTTTTCAAACTAAGTTTTTCAAAATCCTCATATAATTCTTCAAAAACATCATGCATATCTTCACTAAAGTTAGAGTTTACCTCATCAAGATCATCTATTGCCATGAAGCACATGTTTGCCACTTCCTTATCATTTTCTTCTTCGGAGGATTCTTCCCTTTCACTCCAAGTGGCCATCATTGCCTTCTTCATTCTTTTCTTGGCTTCACTCTTGTAGAGAGGACAATCATATTTGATGTGTCCCGGTTTTTTGCACTTGAAGCATGTCAAATCTCTTTTCTCTTCCCATTTCTCCTTGTCACCATGGGATGAAGATTCCTTTTTAGAAGGATCCCTTTTAAAGGTGAATTTCCTTCCTCTAAACCTTTCACTTCTCATGTATTTGTTGAGCTTTCTTGTGATGAGGGCTAGATCATCATCTTCATCACTTGGCTTTTCTTCTTCAGCATCTTCTTCTTCCTTGGTTGTAGCTTTGAGGGCTATGCTCTTCTTCTTTTTGTCTTCACCCTCTTGTAGCTTCTTTGTCAAATTAATCTCATATGTCATTAATGACCCTATGAGCTCTTCCATAGGTAGCTTAGTAAAGTCTTTTGCTTCTTAAATTGCGGTGACCTTGGTATGCCACTTTGATGGGAGAGACCTCAATATCTTCATCACCTTCTCGGATTCCTTGTAGGTTTTTCCCAAAGCTTCAAGACCATTGACAATGTTGGTGAACCTAATCATCTCAACAATAGTCTCAGTTTCTTTCATTGAAAACAATTCATAATTATGAACAAGTAAATTGATTTTTGACTCTTTCACTTGATTAGTTCCTTCATGAGTTATTTCAAGCAACCTCCAAATTTCTTTAACCGATTTGCATTGACATATTCTATTATATTCATTTCTATCCATAGCACATTGCAAAGTAAAAACGACTTTAGCATTTAATTGAAAGTTTCTTCTATCAAGTTCATTCCATTCTTGCTTGGGTTTTGGAACCAAAACTCCATCCACTAGTTTAGTGGGAAAAGTTGGGCCATCTTCAATGACATCCCATACATCTAAATCAGTAGATTGCAAATACCAAGTCATTCTAGTTTTCCAATAGGGATAGTCGGTTCCCGTAAAGAATGTAGCTTTATGTTTTGAAAAATTTTCAGCTTGGGATGAGCTTGATGGAATAGCCATTTCCTCTTAGACGATTAAGTCTTAAAAAAGAGGTCTAGCTCTAATACCAATTGAGAAAACAAAGGTTATGCTTAGTTAAAAAAAACACCCAAAAGGGGGGGGGGGGGGTGGTGAATTGGGTTTTTAAAATCTTTTCAATCACAACAAATTTAAACAAAATATAAGCAAAGTAAAGAGATAGAGTTTAGAGAATTCAAACTCGGGTTTATAATGGTTTGACACTTCCTTGCCTACGTCCACTCTCCTCAACTTCCTAACCGAGTGAGGGTTCTACTAACTTGAAGCTTCAACCAAGCTTCCAATCTTCTTACACTTGGATTCCGACTCCAATGGGCTCTTACACAACCTCTTCAAGATTCAACCCTCTTGAAGGCTTTAACACTTAGATTTTTATAAGATATAATCCCTCAACCTAACTTAAGGATAGCTCAAATACAAGACAAGGCTAGGATGACACACAAGAGTGCACTAAAGGATATGCAAGTGGTGATTTAATGCACTATGAAAGAAATGAGAGCTTTTTGATCAAGAACAGGTAGGTAGGTTTTGAATGCAAGTGTTCTCTTATCAATAAATGAAGTGGAGCTCTCAATTTATAGGTTTCTAAGCTGGGGAGTCAAAAACAGCAAAAGGTAACCTTATCCGGTCGAGTTAGGGGTTGACCGATTCACTAGCCGTTGGAGTATTTAATGCATGACAGGTTACCGTTGCCTCAACCGGACCTCGACCGGTCCTCGACCGGTAAGAGAAACACCTCGACCGAGAAGGGAAGGCTACTGGAAGAGAGAGAAGGTTTTTGACCTTCCTCGACCGGTCCTTGATCGGACGACCATAACTAGTCGACCGGTTCCTCAACCGGTTGAGCCGGTTGGGCATAGCCTCAACCGGTTGAGTCTTTTTGGCCCTGAAAACCCATTTTTTTGATTCTTTTCTTTTCTAACACTTAGGCAAGGTCTTTAGGTAAATTATTAAGCCAATTTTAAAACATTTTGCCTAAGGCACATTAGTTAAAAACTTGGGTTTTAATGAAATCGACATTTTAAAGAATAAACCGAGTTTTCTAAGATGCATGAAACGTATGAAAATCCTAAGTGCACTCATGCATTCATCTTACATTAGTTTCCTATGATCACAAGTCTTCCAAGCGTCTCGATCTTCTATCCATTTGGTCATTTGATGAATTTTCGAGTTTATACTGAGATTCTTAAACATTAAACCAATTAGTCACTTAACCATGGTTTGTTATAATCAAAACCCGATTAGGAGAACCCTTGGGCTAACACAATATTTGTAAATTATAACCAATTTTTTATTGTAAGAGATAATGGAAATGTCCTGAATAAATAAATAGCTGTATCTAAAATCTTTAGGTATAAAAAAAATATATATGATTTTTAACTTTTAGGTATACCTTGCAGTTGGTTAAAGATAAAGATAATATAATTATTAATATCTAAAATATATGTTAAGATTTTCTAGGGATAATAATACTCACTAGAATAACCAACCTAACAAGCTCAATAATAATCCCAACAAATAAATCAATCCAACAATCTCAATAATCAATTAACCAATCAATTCAAGATGATCAATGTCATTAACCAGAATATAAGTAGGAATAAATAGATATACACCTTTTCAAGAAAGCCTTGCAATATATTAAGATTAATCAATTTGACCTATTCTAGGCAATTCAAATAAAATATCACATATAAAAGATATAGATAATGAGACACAAGATTTTTACGTAGACGATCCTTACAAACTTGTGGAGATAAAAAACCACGAGGTCTAAGACCTACTAATCTAAATCCACTATTCAAAATTAAGTTTATACAGATTTAGCTGGCTGCTTTACCCTAAAGACTTACTCTCTAGCACTTTCAACTTGATCCATGTTTGTGATGAAACAATTCCCTATTACTCCCTAATAGATCGTTTGGTCCTTCCGAAGGGATTAAGGTCTTCAACCCACAATTCAAAGAATTGAATCCTTGAATTAGAGATCGAGAATGGTGTGTCAATAAGGCTTTCTCTTTAGGAGTCCCTCTAAATCCTTCTAAAGAATAAGAGGTTTCTAAACTCTTAGATCTCTATGATCTCTACTGTCTCTAATCTCTTAGCCCGAATCTCTAAACCTCAAAGGGTACAAGAGAGGCATTTCTAGGCAAAAGCTAAAGAGTCTTGGTATATTAAGTTTCCAAATTAGAGTTTGAGTGAAATTCATCCAAAATCTATTTCTAAACTTGGTAGGATTGTCATGATTGCTTGAGCGGACTTAGATGGCTTGAGTGCTTCGCCTGAGCGGGATGACTGCTTGAGTGGTCACTGTTACTTTTGAAAAATTATTTTAAAAACATTTTAAGTGCAAAAATGATACCAAACCTTTTATACCTCAAATAAGCCTTATATGCTACAAGCTAAACCTTTTTAGACGTACCTGTGACTTCTCGGTTGGACGAACAACAACCCTTAATCTTTAATGGAGAGCAAGTCACTATCTAAAAAGACTTCTAGCCAAACATAAATTGGAACAAAATTGCCAACATATAAATAAGACTGAATGTAACACTAATTTTAGCACAAACTCAATATTCTCTAAAAGTTGAGAGATAGCACAGTGAAGCAACTTAGTGAAGTCATGATTACTTGATAGCCTTAAGTCATGACTCACCATAGGCTCTATCCAATGTGTAACATCATACTAGTGCACTCACCATGGAAAACTCATCCTGATGACCAAGACCATCCATCCCTCCAATTAGGAGGCAGTGCACTGCATCCTCAAATGGTTTCCTAAGTCCACGGGCTGGTTGTGAACAAATCATCTACTTGCAAGGAACCTATGACTTGGCTTCTAGGCAACTCCTAATGCACCCAGGTCATGTATAATGTAAGAGATGGTAGGCGAGAATGTTTATAAAGTATAATGCATGCAATAAGGATAAATAAAAGTGAAACTAGAATATCATTGAATAAATAATGAATTCCAATTTTGTTACATCATGTTATGCTTTTAAGGGTTCTATCTTAACACCTAAACCGATACCAAAGTTTCTGATTCTTCTCTCATAATTCTTCATTTTCCCTTATTTTGATTATTTGATTTTCCTTTATTCTAATTATTTGATTGTTAAGGGTTTAGATTCTATGTTTTCCTCTCATGAAGACATTAACCGTTTTTAATTTTATGTTTTCCTCTCACAAAGGGATGACACTTGCTTTTCCTTGCATTTGTGATTTTTCCCTAAGACTACCATAGTAGCCAATGTTGTTGATCCTCTTCATAAGGATTGGTGTTGTGAAATGATTAAAAATGGTATTGCACTCGTTATGAGAATTGTATTGGATTAAAGATTGAATTTTATTATTAAAGATGGATGGTATTAGGTCACAAAATTTGTATTATTTAATAAAAAAATAATTTTTAAATTAATTTTAAAATATTTGTTAATAATTATGAAACAAGGATACAATAGAAATTAAATTAATTCAATAAGAAGAAAAATTTCAATATGAAGATAATTTTGTTGAGCATTATTTATGTTATTTTATATATATTCTTAATTAATTTTAAAATATTTAAAAACTATTTACTATGAATAAACTTTTAAACAAACTACTTTTCATTTCATTTTATTTTTAATAATGACTATATATATGTAAAAAACTTTCAAATGTAATTTAAACTATTCAGAAAGGGTGAAACTAACAAGGTGATAATTGGAGACCGTGAGAAATATAAATATTATTAATATAACGAAATATGAATATAAATAAAAAATTATTTTATAGATATTTGAAAGAAAATTTTATGTATCTTATAAATATTTGGGAAAAGTGGAATTTGATTCACTAATATGAAAATATATAGGAAAAAAAGCCTCAAAAATTTTAAATTAGTATTATATTCATCTATTTAAAAATAATTTGAAATCTATGCACTTTTTAATGGGTCATTCAATTATTCCCAAAAATGCCCTTTTACTTGTCATCTCATTCAAATCAATTGATAATTAGACTCCTTTATATAGATATTTCTATTTTTTTTTAGATATTTTATTATTATTATCATTATTTTATTAATTTATTATTTGAGATTTTTTCTCTCTCTAGAAACAAACACCTAGTAAGATTTTTATTTTAGTTTCTTAAAAGTTAAGGAAATATTGTGCAAAAAAAAAAAAAATCCTATTTAAATAGGATTAATATATATATATATATATATATATATATATATATATATATTTTAATTTCCTAGAATTTTAGGAGGAAATATTGTCAAACAAATCCTATTTAATGATAATTACCAATTCAAAAAGTAATAAGGATGTTTATTAAATAATAAATAATAAATTTAGTGATATATAATTATTTTAATTATGATTAATTTATTTAATATAAAATATTTATTTAGTTATTTATTTTATATTATATATCAAAGTACAACCATATTGTGAAACATTTTATATTTGAAAAACTCTTACAACAAATTTTATTCGCTATTATATTAAACAATTATTAATATTATATAATAAATACAAATTTATTATTGGTTTATTTATTATCAAGAATATGAATTTATTTTTAGCTTATTAATACTAGAATAAACTTTTTTTTTCTTTTCAAATTCTTACTTTATAATGTTTCTATAGAAAAAAAATTCCTAAATAAAAAAATAAATAAATAAAATAATAATAATAAAACATCTTAAAGAAAGGAAACATTTACATGGAGAAGTCTAGTTGTCAATTGATTTAGATGACATGACAAGTAAAGAAGTATTTTTGGGAATAGTTAAATGACTCATTAAAAAAGTGCATGTATTTCAAATTATTTTTAAATAGATGAAAATAATACTAATTTAAAATATTTGAGATTATTTTTTCTAGATATTTTCATATTAGTGAATCAAATCCAACTTTTCCCTAAATATTTTGTTTATTTATTAGGCTAGGTTATTATAAATGAATAGATTTTGATATTTTTAGTTGATTAATTTATATATATTAGAATATTTTAACAAAACGTTTTAAAATAAAAAATAAAAAATAAAATAAAATAAAAAAGATAATGAATAAATGCAATATACTATTGAAATATATAAAATGTAATATATAATATAATAGCATATAACAATATAACATACAATTATTATTGTTGTTGTTATTATTATTATTATGTAAATTATGAAATACGCAATATTATCAATTATAATAATAGATCTCATAATATTACATATAAATTATATTAAATTTTACTTATATTTTTTGTTAACAATATTTTATATTAAGAAAAGATTAAAGATACTATATATATATATATATATATATATATATATTTTAAATTCAAAAAAGATAAGTGAAATATTTTTTGTCCCTATAACCGCCCACTATTTTAATCTTCTGATTTCTTGCCACTATTAAAAATGGAAAAGACAAAACAGAAAAGGAAAAAAAAAAAAACAACAAAAAGGTCTCCACAGAAGTTAAATTTGAAAAGTTAGAAAAAGAAAATTTTAGGGTTTGTTTGGTTGCTGTTTTTGAAAACTGTTCTGGAAAACAGTTTTTGAGAATAGTTTTTAAGAACTGTTTTTGGTGTTTTTTTTAAAAAAATTGTGTTTGGGAACTGAATTTTAAAAAACAGTTTTTGTTCTCAAAAACAAAAAAACATGTTTGGTTGAGTTAATAAAAAAAAAATTAGAACAAATAAAACAAAAAACACGTTTGAAAGATGTTTTTTTTTTCTTTTCTAATTAATAAAATATTTTTTTCAAGTAATTTTATATTATAAATTTATAAATATTTTTAGATATATAGTTCATTTAAATTAAAAAAATTATTTATTTTATTAATTTTAAAATAAAAATAATTTTTATATTTTTTTAAAATAAATCAAACATAATAAAATCATTTTTATTAATATTTTTTTTTATTTAATCTTTAACTTTATGAAAAATTATAGCATATTCTTAAGTTGAGATAAACTTGTTATCGTGATTTGTTAAGTTTTTTTTTATCTCTTCTCTCAAAATAATGAAATGACCTTTTTTCACTCGGGCATCAAGAAGCCCTTTTCTGAAGTTGCCCTCTAGACGAGAGAAACCCTAAAAAGGCCCTATTTTCCTCTGCCACTCTCAATCCTCCCAGGTACTAATCTAATCTTGTTATTTATTTTTATTTTTCTGCAACCCCGTTTGATTCCCAAGAAAATCCATGCCTCCGTTTGATTCCCAAGAAAATCCATGCCCGTTCAATTTCTGGGAAAATTCATCCTCGTTTGATTTCCGAGAAAATCCATGCAAAACCCCAAGGAAAACCAAAAAAATTGCTTTTCTTTTGCTCCCTGTGTTTTCTGGATCCGTTTTAGGGATCTCTTTGCTATTGTGCCATTGGATTTAAATTTCACGAACCCTGAATCAAAATTGAGAAAGGGGAAAAATCAAGAAAGAGGTGACGCGACTGTGTTGGAGAAGAGATGAGAACGGGAAGAAAAAAAAAACACGGAGAACAGATTGTTTTTTTTTGTTTAATTTTGTTCTATAAACAGTAAAAAAACGGGGAAAACAACATTTTGTTGTTCTCTAAACAGTGCCATTTTGAGAACACGGGGAACAACAAAAACAAAAACTACTCTCTCAACCAAACGAGTTTTTGGTGTTTTTTGTTTTCAAGAACAGAAAACAGTTCTTGAAAACACTAAACAAACAGGCCCTTAATATTTGCTTCAATTTACAATTTAAAGATGTAGATTAATTCTTTAAGAATTTGAATGACTTCTTCAAGGTAAGGGTTAATAGTGCAATAAATAATTTTATAATTCTCTATTTGTTATCATCTGCTTTTTTTTTTTTTTTCTCAAGGTATCAAAATATTTGAATTTCCTAATATTTTTTTTGAAATATATTTTGATTTATTCCTTGATTTATAAAATAAATTGGGAATATCATATTTGTTTGATGGTTATGCAAGTGAATTTTATCTTTCAATAGGGATAAGTTATTGACCTTTAGTATCATTGGTGGGGGTAGCAATGCAATGCAACCTAGCCAATAATAGTGTTATTGGCCTTTGGTGCTATACCATTGATTGGAAACAATTCTGTCCACTATGAGAGGAATAATTTGAGGCTAAGCCACCTAGTTCAAGTCCTACTATTTAGACATAGTGTTATCTCGAGTAGATCAAAATAAAATGATTGTTTATGAAATGCTTTGGAATATAAACCGATTATGTAAAGTGTATTATATTATTTATCTTTAAATTGAAAGTGCCTTTTTTTGTTTTTTTTTTAAGTGAATTTAAATTATTGAATTGAAAGAGCTTATTTGCCAATTGATTTCTATTAATTTTTTTTTTTATCTCCTTAGATTTAATTTTATATTATACTTAATTCTTTTTATTAAATTATTTTTTTTATTGAGTTGTTGAATTTACTTTTCTATATTATTCCTCTTTTTAGGTATAAACGTCATCAATGAGGAGAGGTTGTGATAAGAAAGATGATTCTATTAGAAATTGTTTTAAATTTGATTATTTTAAATTTAAGTGTTTGGAAGAATTATTGAATTTATCATTTAGATATTTTATTTAGTGTTGTTGTCAATATCATATGTAAAATGATGCTAGTGCCCTCGTCCACCTTTGAGTTTAGGACATCATATTATATATATATATATTGAAATTGAAAGAAAGTATTAATTACTAATTTCGATGTATCCAACTAATAAGAAAATGACAGAAACCAACCTCAGATTTTTTTTTTCTAACCTCAATGGCAATGCCGACTGTGGTTCCTCCGTCGTTTATTTACACCTTCGATGGTGTCATTATTGCCTTGAAATATTCTTCATGTCTTATTCAAAGCTAAAGACGAAGCACAAATTTCTATTTATTAATGGAACCCTTCTGCACGGAACTGCCCCACATTATTAAAATAGAATAAGGTAATTATAAGGTCTAAAAATTATTTATATTTTAATATTATTCATAAATAAATGCAAAAAAAAAAAAAAAAAAAAAGAAGAAAAAAAGAAGAAAAAATTAATAAGAAATTTAGCTAGGTACGTAGTTGGGTAAAGTCAAGTCTTTTGCTTCTAGATTAAAAGGTTTATATTAAAAAAATGAAATTAATTAAATAAATCGAAGACTTTTGACACATGGCTATTCAAAATTAAACCAGCTTGAGGTGGTTTGCTAAATAAAAGTCCACCCCCATTTCCTATAACATTCATTCTCTGCAGAAGCCAAACGCCACATCAGTCTTCTTCATCACCCTCACTCTGCAACAAAATCTCCATTGAAGCAACAGAAAGAGAGTTATGGAGGTAGAGCCAGAAGAAATGAAGTGTCTAGGAGTCGTTGGGATCTACAGAGAAGCCTACAAGATCATCTTCTCATGGAGGAAGATCTTCACCCATATCACCCTTGCCTTCATCCTCCCACTATCCTTCATATTCCTAGCTCATATCGAAGTATCCGATTATCTCTTAGCCAACATCATCGACAATGAAAACAATTTGGTTGAAACTCAAATCGGCACTCTGAAATACAACAAGATATCCCATCTCCTTTTCTCCAAATACGCCACTCTCTGCCTTTTCAAAGCCGCATACCTCCTCTTTACACTCATCTTCTCCCTTCTATCCACTTCCGCTATAGTTTACACCATCGCTTGCATCTACACCGGCCAAAAAGTGACCTTCACCAAGGTCCTGACCGTAGTCCCCAAGGTCTGGAAGAGGCTCATACTCACCTTCTTAACCATCCTTGCAGTGGTCTTCGTTTATCACATAATTGCAGCACTTTTCCTGATTTCATGGATAGCGTTTATGGCACCTACCAATACCGGTTTCTTAATTTTGTTCTTTCTGGTCGTCTTTTACTTGGTGGGGCTTGTGTACATGAGCATAGTCTGGCAACTGGCTAACACAGTATCGGTGTTAGAAGACTCGTATGGGATTGAAGCGATGAAGAGAAGTAGTGAACTGATAAAAGGAAAGACGGGTGTCACGGTCTTCATCTTCTTTAAGCTGGGTTTTTCTTATATCATCATACAAGCAGCATTTCAGAGGCTGGTGGTGCATGGCGAGTCGCTGGACATGATCAATAGGGCAGTGTATGCGATTATTTGCTTCTTGTTTCATGCCAAGTTAGTGCTCTTTGGGCATGCTCTTCACACTATTATCTACTTGGTCTGCAAGTCCTACCATAATGAAAATATTTACAAGTTGGCTTTATCAGATCACCTTGAAGCTTATTCTGATCATCAGGACTATGCACCTTTGAAGGGGGAGGATGTTAAGCCCGGGCAACTCTCGGTTTGATCTTCTTTCGTCTATAGATACCAAAATTAGGCAGCTGTAATGTTTGTTTAATTATGGATATCTATATAGGAGTGAGACTATGATGATAAATGAATCAAGTCTGTACCTAATTCGAATGAATAATAAGTCAATTGCTGGAATTGAGTACCTAATGTCTTACTTCGTCTGATAAAATTAAACAAAGCAAATTGTCACGGATTTAGTCTTTTCCTAAGCTCGTGTGACACTTAGACAAGTCAAGACGCTTGATTTTGCTAAGTCAGTGATTACTACTCAAAAAGTGCTATTTGATAGCTTGTAATTAACTCTTTTAAACACTTTTGAGTAGTAGTTATTGCCTTTTAACCCAATTAACATGTTAAGGACCCTTGCAATCAATTCTAATCAAATTGTGTTAAGTTTTGGTGTTTTGATAGCTTTTTGATCACCAAAGCAATATGAGATTAAGGAGAGTTATTTGGAATCCATGGCAAAGCAATGGAAAGCTCAAAAACATGAAGAACCGAAGCTTTGAAGTCCTTTGCCATAAGCAAATCCAGAATGCAAGGAGGGGAAGCAAAGAGAAATCTGCCATGAAGCATTCTTGATGACAGTCATGTCAGCCACTTTTGGAGTACTTCCTGAAGTTGAATTTATGCATGCTATATGTCATTTTAAATCTTAGGAAGTCAACAATCCAATGCTTCAAACGGTGCGCAATTCGGAGTTGAAATGAAGGAGTTACAGCCATTGGAAGCCGATCACTCCAAGCTGAAGGAAGAATTTTGCACAGCATTGCGAAATCACCCTTTTGTTGCGAAATGATTTCGTAGCCTTTTTGCACAGTGCTGTGGAATTCCCCCTGAAGTTTCACGACATGTTGGAAGCCGAACACCGCAAGCTGAAAGACCACTTCGCAGCGGTGCGAAATCAGCCGTTTGCTGCGAAGTAATTTCACAGCCCTTTTTGTGCATTTGCGAAATTTCGCAGACCACGTTTTCACCTGCGAAATGGTCCTTAGTGCTTCCCGATATTTGCGACCGACACTTGGAGATATTTTTCTTCAGATTTTTGATGTCCAAATCCCCATTTTCTCCTTGTAACCCACCAATTATAGGATTCCTTAGTTATTAAGTTTGGAAAAGGGGGTGAATAACCTCAGATATTTTGTTTTGTAATTTTCTTTATATATAAATCTCGGGAGCTTGTTCTCGAGGACGCATCCTTTGTACAAATTTGCAAGGAAGTAAAAATACAGAGCACTTGCTCTGTTTTTCATATATATTCTTGTTTTCTCTTTAGTTTTCTTGCTAGCCAATCAAACTCTGAGGATTTTTCCTAAGAGGATGAGAGGCTAGGCTCTTCGTATCTTGGAGTGAGGAAAGTCGGGTAAGTTTCCACATGCATAAATTGGAAGTTTTGTTGTTTTAGTTTTTAATGAAGAGAAAGTGTGACCCGTTAACGGTTTTTATCTTTTTAGTTAACTTAAAACGCCTTTAAATCACCTAGGCTAACACTTGGTAAGGCAAGTGATCTCCGTCCATGGAGATTCACTAGTTTACCCCTTGCAAGCCTCTGGGAGGTGACTTGAAGGTAGGATTTTCTAGAATAGCCAACACTTGGTAAGCTTTTGGACTCCAAGGAGACATCCATTAGTTATCTCTGGCGAGCTTTTGACGGGTAATCCAAGGTTAAAGATCACCTTGAATGGCAAATGCTAGGTGAGAGGTATGTACCATTGCAAGGTGCATCAGTGAGAGGGATTTAGTGTTTGAACCCATTAATGGGAAGCATCTGTATAACACCGGTTGGAGAAGGAACTATATGTTAATTCTCTAATGTGAGGAAAAGAAACAAGTGACCGGAACTCCCTTTTTGTATGAGGAATCTGAGCCTAGTGATCTGAAACTCCAAGAAACACTTTTCTTTGTAAGTAAAATCAGTTACTATTTTTGGTTAGTTTAAAATCGAACCTTTTTATTTCAAACATCTTTATGTTTTCTTTTAAAGCTAATCTTGAAATGAAAAGGCACCAATTCAGCTTTGAATTAATATCATTTGCAAAGTGAAAACCCATCCCAGTGAACGATCCTAGAGCCACTATGCTATAGTAGCTTTGTCTTTGCTACCCTAGTATATGGTGTAATAGGTTATAAATTTTGTTGATTACTCCCTCAATCAAGGAGCACCAGCTGGACACGAATCAGCTGAGACACCAATTAGGCATGAATCAAATGGCGCCGTTGCCGGGGATGGTGCCACTTTGCAGTGATATGATCTTTTGAGAACACTTGTGATCTTCATCACAAGTTTGGTGACTTTTCTTTTCCTTTTACTAACTCTTTTTATTTCTTTATTTTTCTTTGTTCATATGTTAGTATATCTTTTATTTAGTTTCTAGTTAATCTTAATAATTTTTTTTTCTTAGAATTGTTTTTCTTTTGTTTTCTTTTGTCTTCTCTGTTTTTAATTCACAATTTGCTAGTTGTGCATGCCATGTTGAATACTAGATAGCAGAGGAAGCCATGAACTTCATGAATTATGTGGCTGAAGCTTCAAGAGGATGGGATGAACCAAATGCTAGAGATATGGGAAGAACGACATCTCAACCTAATGCTAAGGGTGAGATGTATATTTTGAATGAAGGCATAGACATGAGGACAAAGTTTGCAGCTATGGAAAGAAGATTGGATGAGCTAGAAATGAAGAACATGCAAGAAGTGCAAGCCATCTCTTAGACACCATTGCAAGCTATGCCTTGTGCCATTTGTTTATCTTATGAGCACTTGGTGGATGAGTGTCCTACCATACCAACGGTAAGAGAAATGTTTGGTGATTGCAACACCTACAATTCCAATTGGAGGAAACATCCAAAGTTCTCTTGGAAACCACAGCCGCCTCAGTACAAACAACATGTTCAAGCATTTCCGCAAGCCTCAAACCTTGAACAAGCTATGATGAATCTTAACAAAGTCATAGAAGACTTTGTTGAAGCTAAAAAATCCATCAATGCTCAGCTCAGTCAAATAATTGACAGTGTAGAGAGTTCATTGAACAAAAAGATGGATGAAGTGCAAAATGATCTATCTCAGAAGATAGATAATCTCCAAGATTCAATCTCAAGGTTTGCCAACCTCAACACAGTGCAAGAGAAAGAAAACTCTCCTTCTCAACCTTATCAAAATTCCACGAGCATCTATGAAATGGAGGCTAAGGAGGGAGAATCCTCACAAAAGAAGGAAGTCAAAGAAGTGATCACTCTGAGGAGTGGTAAAGAGGTTGATATGCCCACATGCAAGCTAGAGCATGAGGTAGAAAATGAAATAGAGAAAGAAAAGATGGAGGAAATCAAAGGAAAGAAAATGGGGAAAAACATAGAGAAAGATGGCTATGATGTTAATGAACAAAGAGAACCACAAAGGATAGTCATCAAGAAAGAATTGATGAAGAAACACATGCATCCGCTTTTTCTCCAAGCTTTGTATGGGAAAATCATACATAGCAAGCCCCAAGTGAAGGATGTGTAGACCCCCTCTCAAGAAACCAGAAGATTTTAGTTTTTTTAGGATTTTTTATAGCATTGGAGGAATGCTATTTCGGGCACCCGGAGGAGCTGGCAACACCCTAGGCAAGTGGGGGGACCCCTTCCCGACAGATGAGAGGAGCTGCATGGACCAGCATGGAGATGGCAGGGGGCCATGCTGGTGGTTGGCAGACGACGTGCTCGCTGACGGGTGAATAGGAGAGCCGGTAATGGCTTGTTGAGGAAGACACAAACAGGGTTCCATGGATCAAGGAGGGGTTTTGAGGAGGACTTTCTCGGGAGAAGACGAGACAAAGAAGGGAGCTTGCTGGTTCCATAGATTTTTGAGGGGAAAGCTTGAAGAAGGAGAGGACAGGAGAAGAGAGCAGCTGCAGTCTGCATCTCCAAAGCTTTGTTACTAGGGCGAGTAGAAAAAGAGGAACTACAGGATGGGGGGTTCGAAGCTGGAGCAGAGGAGGTTTTTGAAGAAGTGACAAGAGAGACGTTTGAGGGAGGTTTTTCTAGAGATGGGTTGCTGAAGAGAAGCATTTTCAGGTACTTTCATTCTGGTTTCCCTATTAGCTTCTACTGGTATACTTTTCTGTTCTATTTCTATTGTTTTTGGATGATGTTTATTGATTGGGGGTGAGCATGTTCATGTTTTGCTAATGATTTTCCTGCAGTTTGGTTTGCTCCTGTTTTGATTTCTTCATGAGGCATTCTTGTAACCGTGTTTCATCTTTTATTTGATGTTTGTTTGATTTCATCCACCCTGATATGAGCTCATTGATTATTGTATGAAATGAGACTTGTATAAGTTTGTTTTGCTCCTATTATTGGTGCTTTGTTTGTTTGTTTTCCTCTATTCCTAGTACTCCAACCATGGGGCATGTTAGTTTTCTCACCTCTGCCCGAAGGAGTAAAGAATATCCAGTAATGTATTTCAGCAGTAATCTTGGGGACTCTCATGATATCTCTCCCAAGCGTCCACAGTAATCTTTGATACCGGTGGCTCAAACCTGTGGGTTTCGTCATCCAAGGAAGTATTCTCAGCTGCCATGCTCTCTGCAGTTTGTTGTGCAAGGCTTGCATGACACTGTTCATCTATTGGTAGAGCCTATCGTTATTTATACCTAAGTGTTGGAGAGGGCATTATCTGGTTGATTGGTCGGGCAATAATATTGGAATATACTATTGATAGCTTAGTTTTTTGCTTGAGACATATTTCTGAATCTGGCTTTATTTTTGGAGGCGAGGATAAGCTACCTGTTCTTTTAGTCTGCTACACCATCTCCTGGCTTGGTATTGTGGTCAATCCATGCACAACAATTCTGGTTTTCATTGTCACTGGGATATTGTGTGTTAGGATCAAGAAGACAAGTGCTCCATTACTCTTGATGCTTTAAAGTGGGTTGATTGAGGAATTGAGAAGTTGTCAAGCCGCCGGCGGCAAAACGCCTCCGCCGTCACCACCTCACTGCCAACTCAGTCCAGCTGGGTATCAAACTTGGCTACGGCATCCACCTTACTGCCAACTTAGTCCATCTGGGTACCAAACTCAGCTGCGACACCCATCTCTTGTTCCATAGACTCACCAAGCCCATTTTCTTTCACTTTCCCTCACCACCTATCCATCATCCGTCCACCTCTTATCTAAACCCATTTTCTTATCACCTTTCTCATGCTCATACTCACCGTCTAACCTCTATACCCACATCTCACCCCCCATGTTTGTCATTACCCTTCAATACTCCACCATACCTATGATTCATCTATCCATCTCTCTCATTAAATCTTCATACCCATTTCTATTCATAACCTTCTGCTTTATTCACACATACCCAGCTGACTCGTTCCTCATTTCCCATGCATACGTGATCGCCATTCATTTCAACCCAAGCTTAATTCGCTTCTAAACCTCTATCATGTCCAATCTACTGCCCACTTCCCATTTGTCTACCATCCTCCATGTCTTTCTTTCCTCATCTGATCATCATCTCAGATTTAATCTTTTTATTCTATCGTCATGCCCACTCATTTCTATCTTTCTTCTCTACAAATTCCTATCCCTCATATCCACGGGGTTGGATCACCACGACATCCTCATTCCGTTCAGTTCATCATACCCACTGCCATGATATCCCATCCTCCATACCTTTAACCTCATGCCCGTTTTCTGTTGAACCTGTTTTCCACGCGTGCATGGCCACCCAAGGCTCTCCCCAAGGCCTTCATTAAAATCCCGAGATCCACCTATTCACACGCATGGAGACTGTATTTGCATGGCCACCCTCCATACTCCTCATGCACTTCATCATCCTTCATACCCGTATCCCCATGCATATTTTCAAACCCAACACCTCCACCACCCACATCAAAAACATTTGAGACAATACAAACTATATATTTTTATTATATTATGATATGATATTCCCGTAGAGTTGTTGCACAGAGATTTGTTGAATTGTATCCCACTTTCTCTCTTGTACTGTGTTCTCCGACCGGTGTTTTCTGGCACATAGATGAATCGCTATTTGGAGAAATGAGAGTGGAAGGCAATAATAATTATGCGAACACTTTGTGACGTCTGTGAGAGCGCCGCTGCTATTCTCTTTTGCGCTGCCGATGAGGCTGCTCTATGCCGAGTCTGCGACGAGAAGGTCCACATGTGTAATAAGCTCGCTAGCAGGCATGTGAGGGTAGGGCTTGCTGACCCCAGTGATGTTCCCCGGTGTGACATATGTGAAAATGCACCAGCATTCTTTTTCTGTGAGATAGATGGAACTTCCCTTCGTTTGCAATGTGATATGATTGTACATTTTGGAGGTTTTCGGGTGGTGGATCATACAGAAATGGCGGAGTTTGAGGGATTTGCCATCGGTAATGGGCTTACAAATTCCCAAATACAGTACAAGGGCCCAATTTTTAGGACTTGAGGATTTTCTGGCTGGATGAACCATAACAATGGTAAAATGGGCTCCACATTTCGGTTGCAGCTGCCATGGTAATGATGTCTATTATTAACTGTGCAAGGCAATGAGACTTTGTGGCACCTTTAGGGCCCATTCCCTTTTTCTTTCATGAAATGCATTGCCACTTTTAGTGAGCCACTCTTGGAACCCACGTGTTCCACTCCTCTACTCCCATGCAACTTTTTAAAAATAGATTTCCAGAAAATCTCATTTTCACATGGTCTTAATTCTTCATCTTTTATTTCTTGATTTTGAATAAATCCCATTTTAATAAATTATTTCTTACCATTTTTATATTAGGCATAAATTATTTCATTTTTATTTCTTATTTATTTTATTTTATTTGTTTATTTATTTATTTATTTAAAATTCTATATCACGTAATCCTTCAAAATCCCGATTTCTAAATTCGTTTTCTAATTTCCGGAATTCCAATTTCCATATTTATTTATTTAATCCTTATTATTTTCATTAGCATTATTATTTTATTTATTTATTCTAAAAGTTCATCTAAAACAATTCATTAAAATTTCCGACTTTCAAATTTAATTTCTAATTCCAATATTCACATTATTTTATTTAATTATTATTATTTTATTTTATTTATTTATTCTAAAATTTCATTTTAAACTATTCATTAAAATTTCCGACTCCCGATTTAATTCCTAATTCCAAAATTCCAAAATTCACAATTAATCTGTTTAATTATTATTATTTTAGTTATTTATTTTGAAATTCCATTTTAAACAATTATTTAAAATTCCAATTTCTGAACTTAATTTCCGATTTCCAAAATTCTAATTTCTTTCAAATTTAATATCCAAAATTCCAATTCTTAAATTTAATTTTTCAAGACTCCAATCTTCAAATAATTTTCGAGACTTTAATTTCCAAATAAATCTCAAAAATCCAGTTTTCTCTCGAATAGCTTTAATTCCACTTCGATTTTTAAATAATGTTCTATTTCTTTTGATTTTTTTTTCACACAAGCAAGAATGATGAATCTTCATAATTCCGAAATAATGGGTTTTGCGAGATTAATTCAGGCAAGATCAATCGGGCTTTGGTGGGGGCCCCGCATATGTGATTTTATGACTAATTGATTGATTGATTGATTGATTTACCATGCTTGTTTGATTTATTCTGTTCCTTGACATGCGCATAACTTTATCTATTCGTGATTCACTAATCCTGTTCCATGATAGCGCATTCGCGACTGGAGGACCAGGTATATATCCACTCATATTTTGCTCATTCTTTATACATGTTTTGATTCCCATATGTGCATGATCACTTTGGGTATTCATTGATTTTCTCATTGATTTCCATGTCAGCTTCATTTTATTAGTAGAGACCTGACTTTAGGGACTTAGAGGGGTGCTACGGTCTTTACCGTACCTTCCCGATAAGTAACCTGACTCCTGAACCCGATCTGGTTTTTCACAGACCACCTTTTCCAAAATAAGGAGTCACACTTAGGGTTTTTCTTTCTTATTTTGTTTACCCTTTAAAAATAAAACAAAAATAAGTGGCGACTCCAAGTCATTTTCTTAATCAATAAAAATCATTTTTCCAATTAAAATCGAGCTCGCCATCGAGTGGGAAATGCATGAGCCGAAATGCGGGGTCCACAGATGCTAACTTCATATGGGATCCGGGCAAGCTAAGTCAAGATCAAAATTTTTTGATGGACTTAGTCTTTCTTAAGACTAGCTAGTCCATATCTTTTTGTTTTGTTTTTTTTTACTTGTTTTAATTTTGATTTCAATGCTTTAATTCTAATTTGTTTGATGAAATATAGGTTTTTGGATGATCTCAGGTAGGAGAAAATGCAAAGAAATTGAAAGGAAGTCTTTCGGAGCGAAAAAAGGGCAAAAATAGGGCAAAAACAAGGTAAAAACAAGGGTCTGCGAGATTTTGTAGCCTCTACGAAATCGGCACTTTGCTGCGAAACCATTTCGGAACCTCAGGCCCCTCTTTGCAAAAATTTTTCGCAGCTGGGAAACCAAGTTTGGCACACGAGTGCCACTTCGCAGCACAGGAACCCCCATTTCGCAGCTGCGAAACGGCTGCGAAGCTCCAAAGCATGAAAATTCCCAATTTTGCAGCCAAAGCCCCATTCCGCAGGGAGTTTCGAAGCTGCAAAACCACTTTTGGCACACGAGTGCCATTTTACAGCACAGTGACCCTCATTTCGCAGCTGCGAAATGACTGCGAAATCACAAAGCGTAAAAACTCCCAATTTCGCAGCCAAAGCTCCATTTCGCATGGTATTTCGCGGCTACGAAACCACTTTTTGGCACACGAGTTCCATTTGGAAGCCCCGTACACTCATTTCGCAGCTGCGAAACCTCCACACCTTAAAATCCTTCAGCGTGCACACCATGAACAGACATGTCACAGCCGCACCCCCATTTCGGAAACTATTGGACACATTTCGATCACTTTCCGAAGTTCATTTCATGCATACCATATCTTGTTTCAAAGCTTGGGAAGTCAGGAGTCCATAGCTTCAAACGGTGCTCGATTTGGATTTGAAACGTAAAAGTTATGGCTGTTTGAAGATGACTGTACAAACCATGAGCGGAAATGTCGCACCTCCATTTTGCTACTGTTGGACACATTTTTGAAGCACTTCCTGGAGCTCAAATTATGCATACCATATCTCGTTTCAAAGCTTGGGAAGTCAGGAGTCTAGCGCTTCAAATGGTATGCGATTTGGAGGTGAAATGAAGAAGTTATGGCCGTTTGAAGACGAGCGCACAAAGCTGAGCAGGAATTTTGCAGTCGAGACGCCATTTGGAAGGGTGTTTCGCAGCTGCTAAACCACTTTTTGGCATACGAGTGCCATTTCACAACACAGTTCCCCTCATTTCGAAGCTACGAAATGGGCTGCGAAATTGCCCATTGGCTGCGAAAATATTTCTCCGCTGCGAAATCACCTCCAAGCTTCAAAATGGTTGCGAAATCACCTCCAAGCTTCGAAATGGCCTTCAAATTGCGAAATTGACTTGAAAAATGGAGGGAGGTTTGCAAAAACACCTTTCAAAGCCAATGGAAGTTGCTAAAATGCCAACAGAGCCCCACGACCATGCATATGAAGAGGAGAGCCCCGCGCACCCTGAGATCACACACATAAAGCCTTTCACTCCATTTCTGACCTCCTTAAACCATCAAATCCCATAGCTCCAACTGAGGAGACTATGCCATCTAAGGAGACTGCTAGAGCAGAGGTCAAAATCCTGATCCAATCCACTCAAGAGGCCACCAGAGATGCATCAGCTCCACAAGACCTTACCATTACTTGATCATCTCTTTACTTTTTGTCTTTATATTAGTATACATAATTCCATGTTTTGATGTCTTATATTCTGGGATTGGATGTATTACTGATGATGCATCATATATAGACATCAATTCTTGTTTAAACTTGACATTTTTCTATTTCTTCTACTCACTAACTCTTATGTTTTCTTTGAAACATGTGGTTTCTCCTATATGACTCAGACTCCATGTCACTCAAGAGGTACCACTTCCTCCCTATTTTTTAATCGCTTTTGTCACATTGAGGACAATGTTCAGCTTGGTTGGGGGGAGAGTTGAGGAAGTAAGTATTGTTAATAATGCTAAGTTATTTTGGTAATTTAGTTGCTTTTTTGCTTAATTTTTTAAAATTTTTTATAGTTTTTATTCTACTTTCCATGGTTATTAAGGAAAAATTTTCAAAATGAAAAGGGAGAAATTGAATTTTTGTCTTTTTACTTGACTTAGAGTTTGTATTATGCTTATTAAAGTTGATGAATTGTTGAAACATCTATTGAATTCAACCTTATTTCTTCCACTTTAAGCTATTCACACACTGTGCACACTAGGTTCCGTTTATAAGATGAAAAACTATTTTCCCCCTTAACTTAGGAAAATTTAGACTTGGTACCTTTGACCTCATTTAATAGTGTTGGGACACCTTATAAAAGGCCAATGAGTCTTTGAAAAAAACAAAGAAAGAAAAATGTTTGCTTGCCTTGAAACCCGAGCAAGGTCTGAGGGGTATATGGTAAAAATCTTTAAAACCTGTTGCCCTAAGCCTTAATTGGTTGGGAGTCACCGACCTCAATGCTCGTTACATGGGTGAATAGGTGGAGTTTAGCATACTGTAGGTGCTTGGGTATTTAAAAAATCATTCTCAAAAGTCCAGGGTGAAATCCGAGGAGTTAGTGGTTGAAAAATCCTTAAAGCTTGATGCCCTAAACCTTGATTGGCTGGGAGTCATCGATGGACCCCCGTTACATGGACAATTTTAAAAAGAATACCTTTAAGCATTGTACTCCTACGATGAAAAAAAAATTGTGAAAAAAGAGGTGCGTTCTTAGCCTATTGGAGGTTGATTAGTTTGCTAAGCTTTGAAAAGAACTAAGTTGAGGGGAGAGATTAGTTTGACATACTATATCCGGAAACTAATAGATAACACATAGATTTTTGTGGAAGAGTAAGGGTTGGACCTTTGGGAGTGAAAATTATTTTGAAGCTTAAATTTGCATAATGCCTACTCTTTAAGAATTGTGATTAGACAAATTACTTGATAGCTCCTATTGAAGTTTGAGTTTTATTTCTTTAATGTTCCATGTGAGAGTTAGATCATCATGCCACTTAAAAATTGTTTTTTTTTTATCAACATGATGTTGTAAATTATAGTATTGTTTATTTTTATTTTTCTCTCCTTCATTGCTAAGGGACTAGCAATATATCGATTGGGGGGAGTGATTACTACTCAAAAAGTGCTATTTGATAGCTTGTAATTAACTCTTTTAAACACTTTTGAGTAGTAGTTATTGCCTTTTAACCCAATTAACATGTTAAGGACCCTTGCAATCAATTCTAATCAAATTGTGTTAAGTTTTGGTGTTTTGATAGATTTTTGATCACCAAAGCAATATGAGATTAAGGAGAGTTATTTGGAATCCATGGCAAAGCAATGGAAAGCTCAAAAACATGAAGAACCGAAGCTTTGAAGTCCTTTGCCATAAGCAAATCCGGAATGCAAGGAGGGGAAGCAAAGAGAAACCTGCCATGAAGCATTCTTGATGACAGTCATGTCAGCCACTTTTAGAGTACTTCCAGAAGTTCAATTTATGCATGCTATATGTCATTTTAAATCTTAGGAAGTCAACAATCCAATGCTTCAAACGGTGCACAATTCGGAGTTGAAATGAAGGAGTTACAGCCATTGGAAGCCGATCACTCCAAGCTGAAGGAAGAATTTTGCACAGCGTTGCGAAATCACCCTTTTGTTGCGAAATGATTTCGTAGCCTTTTTGCACAGTGCTGTGGAATTCCCCCTGAAGTTTCACGACATGTTGGAAGCCGAACACCGCAAGATGAAAGACCACTTCGCAGCGGTGCGAAGTCAGCCGTTTGCTGCGAAGTAATTTCGCAGCCCTTTTTGTGCATCTACGAAATTTCGCAGACCACGTTTTCACCTGCGAAATGGTCCTTAGTGCTTCCCGATATTTGCGACCGACACTTGGAGATATTTTTCTTCAGATTTTTGATGTCTAAATCCCCATTTTCTCCTTGTAACCCACCAATTATAGGATTCCTTAGTTATTAAGTTTGGAAAAGGGGGTGAATAACCTCAGATATTTTGTTTTGTAATTTTCTTTATATATAAATCTCGGGAGCTTGTTCTCGAGGACGCATCCTTTGTACAAATTTGCAAGGAAGTAAAAATACAGAGCACTTGCTCTGTTTTTCATATATATTCTTGTTTTCTCTTTAGTTTTCTTGCTAGCCAATCAAACTCTGAGGATTTTTCCTAAGAGGATGAGAGGCTAGGCTCTTCGTATCTTGGAGTGAGGAAAGCCGGGTAAGTTTCCACATGCATAAATTGGAAGTTTTGTTGTTTTAGTTTTTAATGAAGAGAAAGTGTGACCCGTTAATGGTTTTTATCTTTTTAGTTAACTTAAAACGCCTTTAAATCACCTGGGCCAACACTTGGTAAGGCAAGTGATCTCCGTTCATGGAGATTCACTAGTTTACCCCTTGCAAGCCTCTGAGAGGTGACTTGAAGGTAGGATTTTCTAGAATAGCCAACACTTGGTAAGCTTTTGGACTCCAAGGAGACATCCATTAGTTATCTCTGGCGAGCTTTTGACGAGTAATCCAAGGTTAAAGATCACCTTGAATGGCAAATGCTAGGTGAGAGGTATGAACCATTGCAAGGTGCATCAGTGAGAGGGATTTAGTGTTTGAACCCATTAATGGGAAGCATCTATATAACACCGGTTGGAGAAGGAACTATATGTTAATTCTCTAATGCGAGGAAAAGAAACAAGTGACCGGAACTCCCTTTTTGTATGAGGAATCTGAGCCTAGTGATCTGAAACTCCAAGAAACACTTTTCTTTGTAAGTAAAATCAGTTACTATTTTTGGTTAGTTTAAAACCGAACCTTTTTATTTCAAACATCTTTATGTTTTCTTTTAAAGCTAACCTTGAAATGAAAAGGCACCAATTCAGCTTTGAATTAATATCATTTGCAAAGTGAAAACCCATCCCAGTGAACGATCCTAGAGCCACTATGCTATAGTAGCTTTGTCTTTGCTATCCTAGTATATGGTGTAATAGCTTATAAATTTTGTTGATTACTCCCTCAATCAAGGAGCACCAGCTGGACACGAATCAGCTGAGACACCAATTAGGCATGAATCAGTCAGCCTTACTTCCAATGCTTACCTTGCTAGGCTAAGATGCCCGCGACTCAGAAGTTTTAGAAGGTATAGTAGGCGACTCTTGAAGAATGGAAGCTTTATTTCTTTCAAAGGAAGCTATACAATGCTTGGAAGTTCACTTGCTTGGTTGGTTAGATTCTTGGGTGGTGTCTTGGCCAATGAGGGCCTCACCTATTTATAGGCACCATTGGAACTCTCTGGAACTTTGGAGGGTTCCTTACAAATTAAGAAGATTCTAGAACATCCTACACAATTCTATGTACAACCATATGTATAAGAATATATAAGAGATTCCTAGAATTTTCTAGAGAGCCTTGGACTCCTCTCATGCTTTCCACCATAGTATAGAGATGTGTGGACATCTCTAGGCATCTCTAGAACCTTCCATACTCTTCCCACCAATGACTTAGTGTAGATGACTCCAAGAATCTCTAGAAGCTTTCCTTCTCCTATATAAGCCCATGGGGAGGGTCATTTGAAGCATCTTGTGACACTCTTCCCCACCAATGCCATTGATGTCCTCGTCATTGCCTCTTTTTGAAACCTCTCCATGTGTTTCTAGAACCTTCTCAAGGCATCTGCACATTCCCAACTTACTTGCCTCTTAGGTAGTCTTTTCCATATTACTAGATACTCTACCACAGGAGGGACCCCTTGTCTCCTGGTGACCCTTTCAGCTAGGATACTCTTCACCTCATTTTCTCGTGAGGCCGCGGATGGATGCAAACCCCTGCACTTTCGAGGCTTAGAGTGTTGCTTCATTTTACCCATTGAGTTCACCTTTCCCTTGGTAACCTCGTCCATGTGTGTGCGGGCTACCTCAGCTCGCTCCCCTTTTGCCTTCTTTACTTGCGCCCCTAATAGTAAGGAGGTTTTAGGTAAACTAGGCTTTGGGTTGACTTGGAGGGCACCTAACAGCTGCATCGAGCCCATATGTGCTTCTTGTTCCTGCTCCATCTTCTCGATCATGACACTGAACGCCTTCCTCTTTGGACAATCCCATGCCTAATGTGGACCATCACACAAGAAGCATTTGATTTTAGGCGTAAACTCCTTCCTTTCTGCCTTACCCCTTCCTTCTCGGGCGTTATGCGTTGTACCTGATCCCATTCTAGGAGCATTGTGGTCCCTTGAGACCACATCTCCCCCACTCGTGGCGTGGCTATCTTCCAAAGACTCAACCTTGGAGGAGTCTCTCCTCTTGTAATTCGTTAAAGACTTTGCTACTGCCATAGCAGTGGCTAAGTCTTGAACACCTTGGCGCCTTAATTCCTGCTTGACCCATACTTGTAGGTTATCCATGAAGTTGAATAGAAAATCCTCTTCAGTCATTTTAGGAATCTCAAGCATGAGCGAAGAGATTTCCTTGACATAGTCGTGTATTGAGCCTGTGTGCTTGAGACGCCTTATATTTTTCCTAGCCAGGTAAGCCACATCCTTGGGGTAGAACTGCCTCTTGATCTCTCTCTTGAAGTCCTCCCACGTCTCTATGTTGTAATTGCCTTTCTCCATATTGGAAAACCTCTTATGCCACCATAGAGTAGCTATGTCAGTAAGGTAGAGGGTTGCAGTTCTTACCTTAGCCGTCTCATCAATCAATGCGATAGCCTCGAAGTATCGCTCCATATGCCATATATGGATTTATTAAGCTTGCATACCGGATGCTCATCACTATTAGAGGAAAATCCTTCTAGTTGTTTCATGTAAACCTCTTCCTCTAGATTTCCATTGAGAAAAGTCGTTTTCACATCCATTTGTTGCAACTCTAAGTCAAAATGTGCAACTAATGTCATAATGATACAAATAGAATATTTCTTAGATACAGGAGAAAAAGTCTCATTGTAGTCAATTCCTTCATTTTGAGTGAATCTTTTAGCAACGAGTTGTGTTTTATATCTTTCAATGTTGACTAATGAATCCTTCTTTGTCTTGAAAACCCATTTACATCCAATGGCTTTTACACCATCAGGCAACTCAACAAGATTTCAAACTCTATTAGATGCCATAGAATTCATCTCATATTTCATAGCATCATACCATAAATTTGACTCTTTGAAACTTATGGCTTGTAAAAACGTTTTAGGATCATTTTCGGCTCCAATGTTGTAGTCATATTCTTGCAGATACACAACATAATCACTAGGTATTGTTGTTTTTCTTGCTCTGGTAGATCTCCTTAATGTTGTATCAACATTTTCCTGAGGATCATGTTGCTCAATAGGTTGTTCAAATTTTTTTTGGCGAATCTTGAGCAACTTGATCTACTGGATTGTGATAAGCAATTTGTGAAACTTCAATGATTGGTTGTCTATCACCTGGTTGAACTTAAGGGACGTTGTGAATGAAAATCAATCTATCACTTGAAGTGGATGGTTCAGCATCAATATGATATTTTTTAAAAATAATGTCCTAAAATCGATTGCTCCCACTAATCAAGTCATTCTCAAGAAACTTAACATTTCTTGACTCCATAATCCTAGTGTTGTGAGATGGACAATAGAATCTATACCTTTTAGACCTTTCAGAATATCCAATGAAATACGCACTAATGGTCCTTGGGTCTAGTTTCTTCTCTTGTGGGTTGTAAACTCTTACTTTAGACGGGCATCCCCAAATGCGTATATATCGCAAACTCAGTTTCTAACCTTTCCATAATTCAAATGGCGTCTTCGAGACAACCTTTGTTGGAACTCAGTTCAATATATACACTATTGTTTTAAAAGCTTCAGTCCACAAGGATTCAGGAAGCTTGGAGTTGCTACGCATGCTCCTAACCATGTCCATTAATGTTCAGTTTCTTCTTTCAACTACACCATTCTGGTTTGGGGAACCAGGCATTGTGTATCGAGCAACTATCTCATGCTCTTGAAGAAACTTCCCAAAGGGACCAGGTGCTTATCCATCCTCGGTGTATCTACCATAATATTCTCCACCTCTATCCATTCTTATGATCTTTATTTGCTTTCCGTATTGTTTCTCTACTTCAGCCTTAAAAACTTTAAAGGCACTCAATGCTTCATTCTTGTTATGAAGCAAGTAGATATACATGTATCGTGAGTAATCATCTATGAAGGAGATGAAGTATTTCGGGCCATACACATCCATGTATGGACAACAAATATATGAATGTATGATCTCTAATATGTCTGTGCTACTCTTGGCACCCTTCTTAGACTTGTTTGTCTGCTTTCCCTTAATGTAGTCCACACAAGTGTGAAAATCAGTAAAATCTAAAGTACTGAGTACTCCATCATTTACTAATCTTTTACTTCTCTGTATGGAGATATGTCCTAATCTCAGATGCCATAACATAGAAGAATCTTCATTTATAACACATCGTTTTGTACCAGTGTGAACATGCATAGTGTTATTAGTGGTATCATTTTGCAAATTGATAGAGAAAAGACCATTAGACAATGTACCATTTCCAACACGATTAGATTTATAAAACAAACTGAAAGATGTCTCATAAAAACTAAAGGAATAACCCAAATGTATAACTCTTGAAACTGAAATCAAATTCTTAGAGAAACTTGGAACATAAAATGTTTTTTCTAAATTTAAAATAAAACCACTACTTAAAACTAAACTGCATGTTCCAACAACCTCCACATGTGAACGCATCTTGTTTCCTGAATAAATGCATTGCTCACTTGGCATTGGCTTCCTTAGGTTTTGCATACCCTGCAAGGTATTCGAAACATGGATTGTAGAACTAGAATCAATCCACCATGTGTTATAAATAACACCAACCATATTAGATTCATAACAAACAAATGAGATTGGTTTACCTTTCTTCTCAAGCCATTTCTGGAATTTGGCGCAACCCTTTTTCATGTGCCCCTTCTTTTTGTAGAAGAAACACCTATTGACCTTTTTGATTCCACCTTGGGACGGTATTTTACCTTTTCCTTTCTTTTTGGCCTGATTTTGATCTTTTCCTTCCATTGCCATTAATGCACTCTCACCCAATTCCATTTTTAGCCTGCCCTCCTCACACACATGGTTAGAAGCTCATTAATTGACCACTTATTCTTGTGTGTGTTGTAGAAGATTTTGAAGGATCCATATTTTTATGGAAGAGTGTTCAAAATAAAGTGCACAAGGAAGGAGTTAGACATTTCAACCTCAAGTGTCTTCAATTGTGCTGCAATATCCCTCATCTGCATTATGTGCTCTCACACACCACTCACATTGGTGAGCCTTAAGGATGAAAACTTCATTATCAGGGTGTTGACAAGTGTCTTATTTGAAGTCACAAATTGCTCATCAATAGCCTTCAGTAATGCCTTGACATTGTCATATTGATTGACAGAACCACAAATACCATAAGAAATTTTGGTCTTTATGAACATCAAACTAAGGTGATTTGATCACTCCCATTGTTCATAAAGAGCCTTTTCTGCTGTAGTGATGGTGTCGGTAATGGTTGGCTTGTCTTTCTTGATGGCATAATCAATGTCTATGCACCCCAAATAAAGGAGAATTCTCTCATTCCAAACCTTATAGTTATCACCTTTCAATTCAGGAATGTCACATTTTATATTAGAGAAATTCACAGGTTTCCCCTTCATATCTAGATAAAGTTTTACTTGGAGCTACAAGTGTAAAACAGGCTTTGACACATTCCATTTTGGTCTTCTTCAACAAATCAACAAAATATTTGGATTGTGTCAAATACAACCCAGTATCTTTTTGAAAAGCTTTAATACTAATAAAATAATGGAGTGACCCCAACAATTTTAAAGCAAAGGTCTTATTTAAATCTACTGTAAGCTTCTTAATTACCTTGGAATTATTTCCAATGACAAGAATGTTGTCCAGATGAACTAATAGAAGCACCTAAAGTGTTCTCAACCTTGTAGACCAAAAAAAAAAAAGTATCAGACTTAGAACTTTGGAAACCTCAATTAAGCAAGACACTTCTTAACTTGTATTAACCAAGTTTGTGGGGCTTGTTTAAGTCTATAGAAGGGGTTTTGTCTCAAAAGTAAGTCAGCTTACCTTTTGCAAAACGTCAACCAATGAGGTAGGGGAAAACACTACTTTTGCAATTTTTTTCAATATAGTACTATTTCCATTATTTTTATTACAATAGCCTTATTTAGGCCACAAACTCATGTCATGCAGTACCTACCGAATGGTTTTCTCACCTTAGATTTGTGAAATCAATCTTTGTTGTACATGTGGTTTGAAACTAAAAAATGACACAACTGGTTCTATAAAATCTATATTTCATTCATTCAATAAATTAAAAAAAAAAAAAACATTTTATAAAATCTATTATTCATTCATTCAATAAATTAAATTTAACATTTTTTTTTCAATTTGTTTATTTAAAATTTTTTATTTTGTCAAATAATTATTTAATGATACTTTCTCATCAAATTTGAGATATTTAAATTGAATGAACCTTGATATTTAATCAAAGAATACTCAATTTTCCAAGGCATTTGGTCACATTTTTCATATACCAGTTTCATGTTTTTGTACATTGATTATATTTTTTGTATCATTCTCACATTTTTATGCATAGAACACATTTTTTCGTATCTTTTTTCCAAAATCGTTGTCAAACAATTTTTTTCTATATATTTTTATATATATAATAAAAATCAATAGTTTTAATATAAGAAAGTTAGACTTGGACTTTTATTTATCTATCCTTTGTATACATTAATATTGATTTACATTAATATTGATTTGAGAATTTAGACTCATATTACTTATATTGTCAATGATGTGGATGCATGAGGAGTTACGCAAAAGATACAATTCATGGCTTTGTTATAGGATGATAGGTGTTCATAATTGATTCATAGATTTGGACAATCTAATTGATTATACTTTGGACGATGAACCTTAATTAATGAACAAAAACATTATTTGAACTTTATGGGGAGATTTGTGATGATTACGAAGTTAAGTCCTTATTATGAAATTCTAATTAATGATATTCAATTAGTTTTCTACATGTATTCCAAGTTATTGTGCATTCTTTTTGATGGTTTAGTTTTAAGCCTTTTTTCATTTGTGGCATCCAAATTTAGGTATATTTGGATATGTTTTGATTTTTTTCTTTTTCTTTTTCCATAAAAATATTAAATAGTTTTTAAAAATAATAAAAATAAAAATATGTTTGGTAATTATATAATAAGTAGAAACCTTTAATTTTGTCATGCAAATAAAAATTTTAAATATTCGTTTTTTTTTTATCAAAATTTTAAATAATTTGTCATGCAAAAAAAGCTATAGAATTATATTTTACTAAGAAAAAAAAAGAGAAAAAAAATATAAGAATATATAAATTGTCAAAGCTACCAAATACTTATTTCTTATTTGCAAAAAAGGAAATAAAAAAACACAAACTTCATTCTAGTCCTCAATATAAGTACCATATCTACTAAAATCTACAACTAGTATATCCTCCAAAATTAAGCCATCAAATCAATAAAAAAGTTCATAGGAAATTGATGAAACAAAATCCAACCTAAAATTTCTATCAATCTAACCTAAAGACAATAAATCAACAAGGATGCAACATGGAGATTTATGGGGTTTGAGGAAGTTGTTTCGCCCATTCAACCTTGAGATCTTCATCTAAATTGAACAAAAGTTTGGCTTTCATTGGGTCACTCATAATAATTTGACTTAACTTCAATATGTCCAATCTATTAAGATTAGGAAGTTTCTTCAACTCACCAACCACTCTATTTTCCTTTTCCGTCTGTTGGTTGAAGTTACCAACAAGGCTCTCTAATGCATTGCACGTTCTTGTCATCACATTAGTTAAAGTTGTGTCATCATTCCTTGCTCTTTTCCTACAAGATTGTAATGAACATTCCATTCTACTTGGAGTGGATGCAACTTTATTAGTATGAGAGGCATCAACTTCGGCTTCTAAGTCATCAACTCCAATGTCATTGCTTGCTTCAACTTGATCTAACTCTTCCAAAATATCAGCAGCTGACATTGCTCCTTTTCCATTAGCACGATCTTTACCAAAAACAAGACTTAGATCATCAAAATGTGGAAATGGCTTGAGTCTCAAACCATTAGCATCTTTATGCCCCTATAAAATATACAAAAAATAATTAGCATCTTTAAAATAAAATGAATACAAACCTCCTTGGGCTGTCTACATCAAACTTAAAGTTGGGCCGATATAGATTAATAGCAGCTGGAATAAAAAAATTAATCAATGTTGGTTTCTCGGTGCTTAATGATTTGTTTACTATTAAATAGCAATGATATGAAGAGATCTTCACTGTGGCCCATGCTAAAGTTCCAAAATGAGTTGGAAACGCAGCAGATTTTCTGCGAGACGGCAGAATCCATAGCTTTAACTAGGAAAGGAAGACGCCGATAATAATAAACAAAGGAGAAAAAAAACCAAAAGTTTTGTTTTTGTTTGTTTTTTTCTTTTTATTTTTTTCCTAACCATTAAAAATTTTCAATATTGTAAACACGTGAAATCGAAAAATCTTTTTCCAACCATTTCAATTTTTCTCTCCAATTTCCATTAATACAAGATAAAGAAACATCAAAGATTCCAAACATAAATTAATAAAAAAAAATTAATCAATTTATAGAGAAGAAGAAACACATATAAAGAAGTAGAAGAAGAAAGAGAAAATAAGGTAAACCTGATCGAAGATGTAGAAGGGAGTTTTCAGAACCTAGTTGCAGCAAACAATGACGAATCCTAGATCCAACAATCAAAATGAACATCCAAAACCCTATAAATTAGAAATTGATTTTTTTTTTTTTTAAATATCGTGGAAGGTTTAATTGATTCAATTTGGAAGAATCACTTGTTGCAAAGAATTGGATGATGAGTGGGTCTCTAGCTTTGCAAAGAAGATAAGAAATGGATGATGAATGGATCTCTACCTTTACAAAGAAGATAAACATCGGGTTTGAAGAACAAGATAAGAGGGTAAAATAGTAATTTAGGTTATTTTATATTATTAAATAGGTTTAATGAATCAGAATACCACTTACTTTTAATGAATGCAAATCCGACTCATAAGTTGATTTGATTTCTGCCGGAATAATTTTTTATTTCATTTCCACCTTCTTAACATTTATCCAAACATAGGAATAAGGGAGAAAAAGAATGAGATGTCTATTCCCACTCCCTATTCCCGTGTACCAAACACCCCCTAAAATGCTTGTGTTTCCCTAGAACTCACCAATAGAATAAGATAGAGTTAATTTAATTTTAAAATTGCTAGAATAATTTAAGATGGATAAAATCAAGATGTGACTTTCAAAAGCCACTTTTTATTATATAACATATTATAAAAATATTATTAAATTTTTTTTTTATATATTTGCATATAATAAATTAATTTTCATAAAAATGTAATAAAAGTACTAAAAACTAAAAATATTTTTAGAAGAATTACTTTCAAAACGACCCGATTGTAGTTTTATCTTTTATTTTCTTCCCTTTTAATTTTCGAGGCCTGCCTTCCTCTCATATTCTTGGCTCGGTTGGTCAAAGATTTTTGAGGTTTTGGCGTGATCTTCGGTTGTGGTTGGCCCATTCGGCGTAAAAGTAATGAATAAAATTTACACTTGAGGTGGTTGAGTAATTTTACCTTTTGGCTTTGACTCGTCATGCATAAGCAAGTGACATGATGTATTTCTAGTGTTATTTGGATGAATTTTCTGCGGTTTTTTTTTTTCTTTTTAAGATAAAAAGATACATTTTTTATTTTATGTTTTTAAAAATAAAAATTAATAATAACTTTATGTAAAATATTTAATTCATTTACTTTGACATATCATACAAATGGGCTTGACTCGATTCAATTCCCTCATCCATTCCTAGCTAGCATTTGCTTTATTTTAGCAGATGAAGCAAGACTTTAGGTGCTCAATTCCAGTAATTGATTTATAATTCATTCGAATTAGGTACATACTTAATTCTTCTATCATCATAGTCTCACTCTTATATAGATATGCATAATTAAACAAACATTACAGCAGCCTAATTTTTGTATATATAGACGAAAGCAGATCAAACCAAGAGTTGACCAGGCTTAGCATCCTCCCCCTTCAGAGGAACATGGTCCTGATGATCAGAATAAGCTTCAAGGTGATCTGATAAAGCCAACTTGTCAATATTTTCATTGTGGTAGGACTTGCAGACCAAGTAGATAATAGTGTGAAGAGCGTGCCGAAAGAGAACTAACATGACATGTAACAAGAAGCAAATAATCGCATATTCTGCCCTATTGATCATGCCCAGCGACTCCCCATGCACCACCAGCCTCTGAAACGCTGCTTGTATGATGATATTAAAAAAACCCAGCTTAAAGAAGATGAAGACTGCGACACCCACCTTTCCTTTTATCAGTTCTCTACTTCTCTTCATCGCTTCAATCCCATACGAGTCTTCTAACACCGATACTGTGTTAGCCAGTTGCCAGACTATGCTCATGTACACAAGCCCCCCCAAGTAGAAGATGACCAGAAAGAACAAAATTAAGAAACCGGTATTGCTAGGAGCCATAAACGCTATCCATGAAATCAGGAAAAGTGCTGCAACTATGTGATAAGCGAAGAACACTGCAAGGATGGTTAAGAAGGTGAGTATGAGCCTTTTCCAGACCTTGGGGACTACAGTCAGGACCTTGGTGAAGGTCACTTTTTGGCCGGTGTAGATGCAAGCGATGGTGTAAACTACGGCGGAAGTGGATAGAAGGGAGAAGATGAGTGTAAAGAGGAGGTATGCGGCTTTGAAAAGGCAGAGAGTGGCTAATTCGGAGAAAAGGAGATGGGCTACCTTGTTGTATTTCAGAGTGCCGATTTGAGTTTCAACCAAATTGTTTTCATTGTCGATGATGTTGGCTAAGAGATAATCGGATACTTCGATATGAGCAAGGAATATGAAGGATAGTGGGAGGATGAAGGCAAGGGTGATTTGGGTGAAGATCTTCCTCCATGAGAAGATGATCTTGTAGGCTTCTCTGTAGATCCCAACGACCCCTAGACACTTCATTTCTTCTGGTTCTACCTCCATAACTCTCTTTCTGTTGCTTCAATGGATATTTTGTTGCAGAGTGGGAGTGAGGAAGAAGATTGATGTGGCGTTTGGCTTCTGCAGAGAATGAATGCTATAGGAAATGGGGGTGGACTTTTATTTACCAAACTACCTCTAGCCGGTTTAATTCTCAATAGCCCTGAGTCAAAGTCATTCGATTTATTTAACTAATTTCAATTTTTAATATAAATCTTAATCTAGAAGCAAACGACTTGACTTTGCATCCACTGGAAGACCTGTCACAGTCGTCTAGGCTCTTCCACTCCTATATATCATTTCTCTATCTCTATTTGTAATGAGTAAATGCTGAATTTTAAAAATATTTTCTCCCCTTTTCACAGAATCCAACACACAAATATATACAATCTTATGAAAGTTATGTACTATGTTTTAAAATTTTCATCAGACACCTAATTTGAAAAACTAGAATCCCAAATAATATATCCATTTTACTCTAGCAATAATTTTTATACCTTATAACCTTACTCTATTATAATCATGTGGGGCAGTTCCGTGCAGAAGGGTTCCATTAATTAATGGAGACTTGTGCTTGGTCTTTAGAGTTGAATGAGACATGAAGAATTATTCAAGGCAATAATGACACCATGAAAAGTATAAGTAAATAATGGATGAAGAACCACAGTCGGCATTGCCATTGAGGAAAAAAAATCTGGGGTTGGTTTAAGTCATTTTCTTATACGATGGATAGACAACGACTAGAAATTAATATTTTCTTTGAATTTCAATGACATGGATGTTTTATTGCGAATTTACGAGTCATGATGCATTGGTATATACATCTTTAATGGGAAATTGTGAATTATGGAAATAACCTTATTCTTTGGGGCTTGTTGTATGGTGCAATGAGACTTTTATTCTTATGTGTTGAAACTCCCATAAACTTTATTTTTAAGAAACTACTTAGGAATTAATGTAAACTTGCAAAATAAATTTTCACGTAATACTGGGAAAGTATATGGCCAATGGTAGCTCCAAAATCGGCAACAAGGTAGTGGACTATAGTGCTTCCCACCACATCAAGCAAGACTTGCAAAACCTATCGATTCATTCTGAGTATGGAGGTAACAATGCACCCCAAAAGCGTGGCACCCATTATTGGAAAGTATACATGTGATGCAGTCAATCATATTGGTACTACTAAACTCGTGGCACCTTCATGCTCATGACTATTTGGGAATACAGGCTGTCTGGGAAGGCACTTTCAACCATTTGGCTTAACGACCTAAAAGTCGAGTGACTGGTTTGTCCCAAGATGGGGTCAGATAGGCAATTCTTACACGGATATAGCAAGATTGGTGCTCGATTGTGTTAGCGTGAGTCATAGATCAACAGGTTTATAGAAACATTAGCTGTAGAAATTCCCTTATTCAAGGGTCAACCATAATTCTAGCCATAAACCTTGTATAGGCTAAGAATAGCTCCCTTAAATCCTGTTCTTGTATCTATATATCTTGTAACCCATTCAATGGAAAAATATATGAGAAATGAATACCGTGTGACATGGTATCAGAGCATGGTCTTGGGTTCCCTACATCTTGACCAAGAAGGGATCCAAACTGCTTGAAGTCCATGGCAGACTCCACCGACCTAACACAACCGCCAATCATCTCCACCGAATCCATTCTTGATGATCCGACAACCAAAATGACTGAGGCTTTGACCAAGGCTCAAATCTCTTCACAATCACCCATCACTGATTCCCCGACAGTTCCTATAAGCATCAAGTTAGATGGCTCCAACTATGCTTTATGGTCCCAGGTTGTTGAGATGTACATCTCGGGCAAAGACAAACTGGGATATATCAATGGAGACTCTCCCCAGCCACTAGAAATAGATCCATGATTTCGAAAATGGCGAATTGAGAATGCCATTGTGAAGGGGTGGTTGATCAACTTGATGGACTTTGCCTTGGTCATGTGTTGAAATATTAGGAATGCTTTCCTTATATCATTATTTCCTTATATCATTTAGTGTTTAGATATTAGGAAAGTTAAGATATTATGAATATTGAGATATTAGGAAAGTTGAGATATTAGGATATTAGTTGTTATTTCCTTATATTAATCTTTCCTTGTATCATCCTTTCCCATTCTTAGAATGGTGATTATCCTCTATATATACTCTGTACATGAACGAAATAAAGTATGAATGAAAAACTATCATTCATCAATTTGAAGATGGTATCAGAGCCAGGGAACTGAAATCCTGGATATTTTGCCGTAAGGCTAACAATTGTCCCTCCTTTGCGAGAGAAAAAAAAAATGAGTGAAAAAAATACTATTGTTTTTCAATCTGAAGGTAGTTTCAATCCAGAAATTATTTTGACGGAATCAAACTATGATGTTTGGTCACAACTCGTGAAGATGCATATTGCCGAACGGGAAAAACTTTCCTACATCCGAGGTAAGACAAATCTACCAAAAGAGTCAGAAGATGGATATGAAAAATGTGTGCAGGAAGTCTTAGTTGATCCAAGGTGGAAAACAAGATTGGTTAGCCGATATCCTCACCAAAGCTGCCTCAAGTCAAGTATTCTCAAAATTTTTTAGACAAGTTGGGCATGTGTGACATCTATGCACCAACTTGAGGGGGAGTGTTGAAATATTAGGAATGCTTTCCTTATATCATTATTTCCTTATATCATTTAGTGTTTAGATATTAGGAAAGTTAAGATATTATGAATATTGAGATATTAGGAAAGTTGAGATATTAGGATATTAGTTGTTATTTCCTTATATTAATCTTTCCTTGTATCATCCTTTCCCATTCTTAGAATGGTGATTATCCTCTATATATACTCTGTACATGAACGAAATAAAGTATGAATGAAAAACTATCATTCATCAATTTGAAGATCATGAACTTTATTCACTTCCCGACGACGAAACAGGTATGAGATTCCGTGGCTATAACGTACTTTGATGGAAATGACACTTCACAGGTGTATGATCTCTGACATCGTGTGTCTAGGATGAGACAAGAAAGTGGATCCATTGAGAAATACTATAATGATTTACAGGGTTTGTGGCGTGAGATTGATTTTCGTCGCCCTAATCCCATGAAATGTGCAACTGATATACAAAGATACAACTCAATCCTACAGGAAAATAGAGTCTACACCTTTCTGGATGGACTTGATGATCGCCTAGATAACATTCGAAGTGATGTTCTACAATTAAAGCCTTTTCCTATAGTTGAGCAAACTTACGCTCACATTCGTAGGGAAGATGTTCAACAACATGTGATGGCATCTGGAGCTGAAGCTATCTCTGGTGGTGCTGTTATGGCCACCAAAGGGATTAAATCTGGTCAGTTTGGATCACTCTCTCTGAGTGGTGGAAAACCAAATTAATCCAAACCAAAGGGCCAATCTGATGGGAATAAGTGTACTCACTATGGTAGTACAAAGCATACACATGATACTTGCTTTAAGCTACATGGGTACCCAGATTAGCGGTATGAATTACAAGCCCGGAAGAAATGAGACACCCCTGCAATTGATGCAAGCGTGGGTAAAGTAGCAGTGGTTAAGCAATGACAATCTTGTCATCACCCTTATGGACATGAGTACCTTGAGTATTTTTAGACGTCATCCTCTTAGGAGTGAATAATTTCTTAGCAAAAAGAAAAAAAAAAGGACAAAAAGGTCCCACCAGTCGTGCCAGAAATTTGTTGGTATAAATATTTTGAAGTCCTGTAATGTAAGCAAAACAATAAAAAAATATACAAAACAAAAATTTATTAAAATTAATAATTATGGAGTATAATCTCAGTATTAATATTCTTTACAAAAGAATATTTTCTCTTTGATTTCTTCATTTTGATCACAATCTAACAAATAATGATAAAAATATTTTCTTTCATTAAAGTGGCTTATTTTTTTATGGCTTTTTTGAAAGGCAAAGAACACATGTGTAATTCTTTTACAATTTATTGGACTTATAAGGAGGTTTTGTGAAGTTTTTCCTTCTTTTTGAAGCCTCTTTTCCAGTGTAGAGTCATTTTTGTGGATCACCAATCCCTTTCATTGAAGGAAGTCACTATTATTAGGTGAAACTAAGGAATTAAATTTGGAATCCCCCAAGATTTAGTTTTGCAAAGAATTTGGTTCATTGATTTTAGCAACTTGTCATTTTCATTAAGGAAATTTGCCAACAAGAAAATATTTACTTTCAATTTTCTTTTTACTTCAATTCGAAGATTTGATTTTATGGGAAAACATGAATTATGGTTTAATGGTTGTATTTTGCTGTGTATAGTAATTATGCTAATTTAGGAGAGTTTGTTTGTAACAGCCAAAATTCCTAGAATTAGGTTAATTTAGTTAGTTTCCTATTTTATTAGAGTATCCCATAAATAATGGGATTTGATATAGCCTAGTAATTAGTTTCCTTTTCTATAGCTAGGATTTTTCTGTATAAAGCTAACACCAAATGTAGTTTTTCTGAGATGAATGAAAATAAAATTATTCCACAATTTTGCTCTCGCAATTTACGTTATGGTATCAGAGCTGAATTAGGATCCTTGGAATTTATTTTGTTTCATCCTTCATTGCTGAATACAGTGCCCTATTTTTCTTCTATTTTTGAAACTCAAAACCGAGCATTTGTTTCCTTTCTTGGAATTTTCATTTTCTTCTTGGCCTTCATTGCCATTCATTTGTTTTTTGCCTTCATTGTCAATCTGATCTCTTGGCCTTCAACGCTGTCTATTATTGACCCACGTGCTTTGCCTGAATCACCCAGAAATTACCATTTTTTTTCGTAAAAAATGTCAGAGATTGCAGAAACAACCGCTACAGCCCAATCAGAGGAGATTATTTGACCCCAACATTCTGGAGAATTGTAGAATATCTAAGCTACATATAGGCTGAATGCAAAAAATTATCTGAAATGGTCCCAACTTGTTTGCATCGTGTTGAAAGGGAAATGGAAGATCAATCATCTCATAGGTACAAAGCCAAAACTAGGAGATCCTCATTTTGAAGCATGGGATGAAGAAGACTCCATGATTATGGCATGGTTGTGGAATTCTATGATTCCTGAAATCAGTGACACATGCATGCTCCTAGCTACTGCCAAAGATATTTGGGATGTGATCCAACAGACGTACTCTAAGGAAAGAGATGCGGCCCAAGTATACGAGGTCAAGGTGAAAACTATTGCTACTAAACAGGGACATAAAACTATTATTGAGTATGCTAATTAATTGAAATCTTTATGGCAAGAACTTGATCATTACAAGGTGATAAGGACCAAGTGTCCCGAAGATGTTGCTATTCCCAAGGATTTCATAGAACAAGATCGAGTCTATGATTTTCTTGTTAGACTCAATCCAGAATTTGACCAAGTGTCAATCCAGATTCTTGGCAAGCAAGAAGTTTTGTGCTTTAATGAGGCAGTGACATTAATTCGAGGAGAGGAAAACAAAAGATGCTCGATGCTTAGTCCACAGAACACGGACAACTAGGCTATGGTGGTTGGCAGTGGTAACAATTTAGCTGCAAATATGGAAAAAGTACTAGTTTCTGGCAATGGAAGATTTAGTAAACCAAAGACTCAAAATCGTGACTACAGGGACAACTTATGGTGCACTTATTGTAAGAAGGCACACCATGCTTGTAAGCGGTGCTGGAAACTACATGGAAAACCACCAAGTCGAGAGTGGGGACAAAAATGAGAACAACCAAGTAATAATGGTCAGGCCCATGTTACAACAGTACAACAGAATGAAGCAACACCGCAGGAGATAAACAGTCTTAATCAAGAAGAAGTTGAGAGGGTGAAGTCTCTTATTTGCAACCTTAACAAACCAGCAGGTACTGGTTCATTGGCGTATTCAGGTAAGTTTCCATTCTCTATTGGATTAAATGTCTTGGATATAACCTTTGCCAACTCCTGGGTCATTGACTCAGGTGCTACCGACCATATGACTCATTCACCAAACATTTTTTCCACATATTTCCCATGTTCAAGCAATAGAAAAATAGCCATAGCCGATGGCTCCTTGACCACTGTAGCAGGTTTAGGAGATGTCAAAATAAGCCTATCATTGATGTTAAAAAATGTTCTTCATGTCCCCAGGTTAACCATGAACCTCATTTCTATCCAAAAACTCACTCAAGATTTATATTGCAATATGGTTTTTATCATAGTCATTGTGTATTTTAGGACGAGGATTCGGGGAGGATGATTGGACATGCTAGAGAATGGGATGGACTCTACTATCTCAAAGCACCAAGTCAATCAAACATTACCAAAGGCAAATCATCTCATTCTTTTGTCTCAGAAGTTTTTTCATTCAATAAAGAAAAAGTTTAGCTTCATCATCGCCGACTTGGACATCCATCATTTAGGGTTATTAAAATTCTATTTCCTTCTTTATTTAAAGGTCTAGACATCGAACATTTTCATTGTGAAGTGTGTGAACTTGCTAAACACAAACGTGTGTCTTTTCCAATTAGCAATAAAAGAAGTTCTATTCCTTTTTATCTCATACATAGTGACATTTGGGGTCCTTCTCCTATTCCTAACATTACTGGGGCTAAATGGTTTGTTTCATTCATTGATAATTGTACTCAAGTCACTTGGATTTTTTTGTTCAAACATAAATTTGATGTCAGTACTATCTTTCCAAATTTTTGTTCTATGATTAAGACTCAATTTGGAGTCAATGTCAAAAGATTCACTACAATAAAATTGATTATTAGTGACAATAAATTTTGTTGCAGAAGATAATAATAGTCGCCAAATAGATTTTGCAATGAAAATTCTTTCGTTTCATGGACGTAGCCAATTCCTCGTCGCGAAAAGTTTTAGCAACGAATTAAATATTTCGCCTCCAAAATTATACAGAGACAAAAAAAAAATTTGTGTCTAATAATTTTTTATGATAAAAAACTTTGTTGCTAAATATTTAAACTTTTGTTGCTAAATATACTCAGTGAAAATTAAGTTGTCGCCAATTGGTAAAAAAAAAAACAACAAAATTGATATTTTTGTTACTAAATAGATTTTGTTACAAAACCTTATTTTGTTACCAATGGTTAAGGTTATATATATATATATATATATATATATATATATATATATATTATATCATATCTTATTCAATTAATATTATATTGCTTAAGTTATATAAAATTATAACACCTGATTTAATAATTAAATTATGTGATAAGATAGGTCAAATTAATACATAATTGATAATATTGCCACCAATACAAAAGAATATTTGTTATATCCACATATACAAATAAAGGTACCAAACATTACAATCCATATTTGAAAAATATGATAAGTTCCAAAACAAAAAGAAAAATAACAAACTAAAAATATTTACATGTGCAAAATTTTATAAAATTAAAAAAACACAAGTAAAAAAACTAAAATATACATCAACTCTCGAGGTTTATTTGATGCAATCCATCTAGATCTTGATAAGGATGTGGTAATCAAGGTTCATGAACTCTGACTCTTGATATATCCAAATCTCGGGCCTTACAGTTATGTTCATATTTCAACCTCTATGAAGGCTTGAGCACTTTCTAGCATTAGTTTGCCTTTGTAATTCCAACTCTTTTTCTACAAACAAGGAAAGTCAAATTGTGTGAGATACAATTAATTGAATAAATGAAAGTTCCATGAATACATTCAAATAAAATTTAAATGTCTAACTCTCATCCTATTTTTATTAAATGCCTAAGGCATAATGCAAATGTCCAAAGTCCAAAAGCTATAATAATAACCCAAGCCCAATATCTAATATAAATGTTCAAGCCCAATATCCAAAATTCCATACAAATATCCAAAGCCCACATGAAATAGTAATGAGTTCCAAGCCCAAATAACCAATATAAATATCCAAACCCAACAAGCCCAATATACAATACAAATGTTCAAGCCCAAATCAAATAATAATAACGATACCCAAACCCACTATCCAATATAAATGCCCAAAGTCCAAATCAAATAATAATAACAATATCCAAGCCCAACATCCAATATAAATATCTCAACCCAATATTCAATAAAAATGTCCAAGCCCAAAAGTCCATACAATTATTCAAAGCCCAAATCTAAAAAATAAAAATATAATTAGGCCAAATTTAATATTTCAAATTAAAATACAAATTAAAAACATGTTAACTTAAAATTAAATCATTTAAAATAAAATCCCAAAATCATCTAAATCCAACCCCTTTACACACAATATTCAAATTAACCAAAAACTTAAACACAATATTCAAATCAACATTCAAATTAACCCCAAAATTCACACACAATATTTAAATTAACCAAATATACCCAATTTCCAAATTAACCCAAAGTCTAAATACAATTATCAAAACAACCCAAAATTTACACAATATTCAAATCAAATAAATGCAAATTTAACATTAATAATACCCAAAATTAATCAATAAGTTAAATATCCAAGGCCCAAACCAATGCATATATTAAAGCCCAACTGAAATAATAATAACAATATTAAGACCAATATCCAAATCCACAATTATTTCCCAAGACTATAAACTAGAAAATGGGTGAAATATTGGAGGAAAAGAGCATTTTATAAGCAGAATTGGGAACTAAATTGAGGAAATTTTAAAATGCTCCTCCCTACATCACCAATCTATCCCAAACTACACATACTCTCTCTTCCCCCTCTACAAACACTGATCTTAAATCTAAAAGTGCAAACACAGCCCCAATTTGCCTTACAATAATCCAACCCATAAGACCATAGAAACATATCAATAAGTCCTATATTACACTAACATACATGACAATTGACAAAATGAACCTTTCCCAAAGAATCCTGGAATGCAAACTAAATCTCCAAAATTATTTTGCTAAAAAAAATTCCTTCTTATAATAAATTAAGTAAACGGATATAAGAAGTTGCTTTTGTATAATGGTTCAACCAAACCAAATTGTTGAATTAGCCTAGTTTTACAGAGGATTTTGTCTCTTCAGGCTCCAAATATTAAAAATCCGAGATTTAAAATTTCCTTTTCCACAGCCTATCAAAGCAAAAAAAAGAAGGCATATGCATTCTTTTTCCTCAGTTTCTCAACAACCAAAGAAAAAAGAATCAAGATTACAAGCGCTTCAAATCTTGGAGTGAGATAATTGTAGATAAATTAGTTGAGTAACACTACAAGAAACTCGAAATTCAACATAAACAAACATAAATAAGTTCTAAATACAAACATGTATGGCAAAGAACAAAGAAATCACCTTGTGATAGAGCGCTTTCCATGCATTATCATCATTCGCAGCCTTCCACATTAACGAATTGGTCATCGAAAGCCGGCACAAACTCGGATAATCCAAGTAACTCAGCACATGAGTCGTAATCTCCGGCACCAACTGCTCCATCATCGATACCCCCGTCTGCCGCTCTGATACCACCAGAGCCCTATCCAGCATCTCCTCTGCACCACCGTTCAAGTACGCCGCCGCTGCCGGTTGAGAGAGTAGGGTTTTTTTTTTTTTTTTTTTTTCAGGGGGCGCAAGAAAGAAGAATGGGAGGGAAAAGGAAAAAAGAAGGGAGAGAAAAAGAGAGGGGAAAGGGGGGCGGCGGGAAGTTAGGGTTTTGGGGGAGAAAAAATAATAAAATAATAATAATAAGATAAAGAAAAATGAGAAAAAGAAAATAATAATAAAAATATAAAAATGGAATAAAATAACTAATAATAATAATAACAAAAAATAAAATTAAAAAGGGATGAGCGGACAAAAAAAAATCAAATATATTTAAATTTGAAATACAAAGATAAAAAAATGGGTTCAAAATCAATACAAAATAAAATTAAGATAAATTTTGGGGTTTACAAATAATAATAATAATTTAAAGGGATGAGTGGGTCAAAACAATAAAAAATCTTAAAATTGAAAACTAAGTATAAAATTTGACAAATTTAAAGGAAAGAGAGGGCCAAAACAATTAAAAGTCTTAAAATTGAAAATTAAGTATAAAATTGGGCTCATAATCAATACGAAATAAAATTAAGACAAATTTTGAGGTCTACAAATATATTTGTCATTTATATGTAACATCTTTATCTTTTATTAATAGTTTTACAAATTTATTCTTGATTTTAAATACCTTATTGTTTTTTACACAATAAAATTATTAAATAATATAATTTTAATTAATAATAATGATAAAGAATAATAATTTATACTACTAAAGGAGGGTATCGAGTCTTAGGAAGGATCAGGAGAAGGAAAAAAAATTTCATGATTACAAGTGTTAGTGTGGAGGACAGTATAGGTAGAGAATACATGGAATATATGCCTATGCTTTATAAGAAAGTAACTAAGGTTAGAATTGAAACGACCAAGTTGAATCTTTATATAAGAATATTAAAATAAGTAAAATTATCAATTTGAAATAGTATATAAAAATAGTTTATTAATTTTAAATATAAGTATAACCATTTTTTATTAAACTTTCTTAAAGTGGATCAATACTGAATATTATGATAGAAGAGTTACATAATATTAGTAATAAATGATTTTTATCTTTCACCTTATATATGACTAGCTAGACATTTAAAACCCAAACATTTGTGCTAGAATACCTTTTTTTTTTTTTTTTTTTTTGATATTATTACATTTGATTATATTATGTTTAGTTTTAAAATATTTAATATTAAATTAAGATTCATTTTATAAGTCTTTATATATAATAGGTGTAATATCATATAACAAAGGTTAAGTTAGCTTGATGGTGGGTGAATAAATATTTCAACTTTTTGGTTGGGGGTTCGAATCCCCTAACTTCGAAAATTTGGAGCCAAATTTTGGGACATCATATGGCGAAAAATATATTATATATTGTTAATAAAATATGCATATAAAATATTAATCTAAAAAACCAATTTATTAATATTTTAAATTTAATATTTAATCATTTTTTTAATTTTTAGTCCTTTTTAATCCTATTAAATTAATTAATCAATATTATATATTTTATACATATAATATAAATTTAATATAATATAAATATAAAAATATGTAATATAAAAAAATTGAATTCAAATTTCAAATTGAATTAAAAAAATACATTTAATATTAAATTGAGATTCATTTGATTCAATTATATTTAATAATAGAAAATAAATAATAATTATATATAATTTTTTAACATTTAATTAATATATTAATGATATAGAAAAAAAGATTTGTGAAGAAAATTATTATAATTATTTTCATGTTGGAATATTTTTATTTAATTATTTATTAAAGTAATTCTTTTTAATTCATACATAATTTTTTCATTTTTTTTGTTTATAAGTCTTTAGATTTAATATGTTGTAGACCCCCTCTCACGAGACCAGAAGACTATTAGTTTTAGGATTTTTATAGCATGGGAGGAATGCTATTTCACCACCCGGAGGAGCTGGTAGCACACGGGAGATAAGTGGGGGGGGAGGGGCCCTCTTCCCTATACCCGGGAAATCAGCTGCATGGGCATGCCGCAGGCCATGCTGGTGGGTAAAAGGCACCATACTTGCTGATGCATGAACAGGAGGAGAGCTGGTAGTGGCTTGTTGTGGAAGATAGAAACAGGAGGAGATAAAAGGAGGTTTTTGGCTTCAAGCGAGGGATCGAGAGTAGAGGAGGATGAGCTTTTTTCTTCAGGCGGGACATCCAGAGCAGAGGGTTGCGGAGAGCATCCGGGTGAGCGGGTACTCTATAGTTAAATAAGCAAGAAAATGATTAAGGAGGCAGACATGGAGAGGAGACGAAGAAAAAGCTGAGAAAGAAAGCTGAAGAGGATATTTAGTGCGTTTTCAGGTATGACCATGGAGGTTTTTCTTTCTGCATATCCTCATCTCTTAATATTTATCTAATCTTATCCCTGGTGATTCCAGCTTGGCTTGATGATTTGCTTTGTTTCTATGATTGTTAGTTTAATATTTGAAAAGCTGGTTGTGTTTTCGTGTTTTACCCAAGCAAACCTCTTCCTTTTTGACCCACTGATTGCTAAACTCACGGATAAAAGAATAAAATGAGGTTAGTAATATTTGTCAAAAGGTTCCTTGCTCTGCTCCTATTTTTGTTCCCCTCGCTCCTCTGTTTTCCTTTGAAAGAGACTTTCAAGCTTTAAGACTGGGAATATAAGGAGATTGGCTGATGGAGAATGATAATGATGTGAAGAGGAGTTTTCCATTTTGGATCCGGGATTGAGTATTCACGGTTGGTCCGACTACTTATTGAGTTGATAGTTTGCTGGTTGGATATCTTATTTGACGTATTTTCAAGAAGCATTTTGTACATTCATTTGAAGGAGTTCGTGGCTGCCGGGAAGCTCATGAAGTGAGAGGCCTGGACAAGCTTTCGCCCAGTTGACCTCTGGTCACGGAGCCAATGGTTGTTAACACAATGCTCTTGAGAGATATGGCACTCCAGGAATTCCATGAATTTGATGACAGCTACTGATGTGGACAATGAGCACTCATTAGCCTAAGCCATTGTAGGACATGCTGAGAAATTCGGAATAGATGAAGTGAATCACACTTAGTCAGAAGCCAACACTTTTATCTCCGTTACTGGGCATAGCATGAAAACCTTTGTCCGCTCCCAAGAAATCATAGTGGGCAACAAGGATCTAATGTTAGACCATAAGATTGTCGTCCCTTCAGAAGGCATGCCGAGAAGGTGAAATACGGATGAGGGTTCAGCAAGAGATGTAGTAATGCAGTCCAGTTTTGCAATCGCGGGCCCGCATGTATAGTTGTTATTTGCATGGTCACTTTTTCCTCACACCCACTTCTCTCACTACCCGGTTACTCATTTTCCGTCTATTCTTTTGTCATCTTACCCATGCTTACGTGGTCTGTGCATGCATGGCTGTCTGGGTTCTTTTCTTTTTCTTTCAAAGCCTCCACTAAAGTCTCGACCCTACCCATCCACTTGCATGCCTTAGAAATCTGGTCATCACGCCCAGGACTCCCACTTCCTCCTCTCTGAGATCATTTCTCCTTTCAAGCGAACTTGGGTCATTAGAATGTGCCGTGATGACCATGGGGTATCTAAGTTTGAGTGATTGTTTGAGTCTCGGGGCACCTAGCCGGAAGTATTGGAGCGGGAAGCTTTTTCTTCTAATAAATATTTATTGTGCTGAACATGCTACTCAGGTTTGGGATGATATAACTGCTAGTCTTAAAGCAGACGTTCTCTGTTTCTTGTTCCGAAGACCTGGAGAATATTGGTGTTTGAGTGGAGTATTTACTAGCTGAGCCTAAGCGGTATTCCTGATAGGAATCATTTTGGTTGCTGACAGGAAAAATGGGTGTTGGAACCTTTACGAAAAGGTTTTGAAGTTTGTGAGTGGTGATTTGAAAGTTTCCTTGGTTGCGTCAAGTTGCTAAAGTAGTAGACCCCGTTGACACATTTAAGCTTCAAGTGCAATCAGTTTTGGATAAGATCAACGCCCCCATCACATTTGGAGCCCATTGAACCCCAGCAAGTGTTTCTGCTGTGGCAACGATGCACAGCCGGCATCTTGGAGTGGTGCTCCAAGCAGCTTCCGAGCTCATGGTGGCTGCCAGCTACCCCGCAACCCATTCACCGCCATCATTGCCGACGTCCATGTCGGTGACGCCGCGAGGAGGAGCGCCAAAACACAATGTCAAGGCTGCTGAAAACGCGGTCGAAGTCCCAAGTTGCACCGCTAACGGTGGCATCGGAGTCATCGCCAGCGTAGTGTGGGTACTAGAGCCGGTGTACAGGTTCGCGACGACGAAGAAGATCCACGGGATGTTGAAGGAGAATGCGGGTATGGCGGCAGCGCTGGTGGTGGCTCCGGCGGGTTCGGCAGCGGCAGCGAGGGAAGTCACCTGCTTCGGGTTTGCACCGATGACGCTCTGAGCTTGAAGAATACACCAAAGGAATTTTCGTGGCAGCATTTGAAAATGAGTCCAAATTTTGTTGATGCTGTCGTGGGGAGGAATTGCCCAAGGAATGAAAGAATTGACCGAAGGCTCAATGATTATGGTGAGTGTAGTGGCAGGGGCAATGAATTTGAAGCCACGTGTTGTCTATTCCCTTGATTCTCAAAATTAATTTCCTTGAAAATCACTTTACATAGAATTCTTCCAATTGTTTTCTTTTAAATAATGTCGATTTCCCAAATTCTTCATCCTCATTCTATTACCTTTAATTGATTCCTCACATTCACAGTTCTCAAATGATTTTGTTAAGTTCTTATCTTCTTGAATAATCCTCAAATTTTTAAATCCTTCAAACAATTTTTTTTGCCTTTCAAATTCTCGTCCTTAGATTCATTTTTACGCCCTAAACTCCCATTTTCCATATATTTTCTCGATCCCAGCTTTCTTTTCAATTTTTCCAGACTCTATTTTTATTAAATAATTCGTTCATTTATTTATTTATTTTATTTCCATCTTTAGGATTTTTTTTTAGGATTACTTAAGAATCTCATTTTTAATAAAACTTTGTCGCTAACTTTCCTTCTGGCTGACAATTTTTTACGTCTCCCTTGTTTTAAATAGGTTTTAAATAAGCACAAATTAAATTCTGTAATTCCAATTAAGGGAATCTATGAAATTAATTCATGCTAAAATAAATGGGCTTTGGTGGGGGCCCCACATACGTGATTTTGATGATTGATTGATTAATTAGTTAATTTATTTGCCATGCATGATTGATTTTATTTTGTTCTATGAAATGCTCGAAATTATTGCTTAATTGTGCATTGATCTCATTTCTTGGTAGCGCATGGCGGCTCGTTGCTCAGGTATGTACTCATTTTCCCTCTAATCGTTGCTTATGTATGTCTCGACCCTTATGTGTGCATGATCACTCTGAGTATTCATTGATTTCCTCATCAATTGCCATGATTGCTTCATTTTATTAGTAGATACCCGACTTTAGGGACTTAGAAGGGTGCTACGGTCTTTACCATGCCTTCCCGATAAGTAACCTGACCCCCGAACCCGATCCGGTTTTTCACAGACCACCTTTTCCAAAATAAGGAGTCACACTTAGGGTTTTTATTTCTTATTTTGTTTACCCTTTAAAAATAAAACAAAAATAAGTGGCGACGCCAAGTCATTTTTTAATCAACAAATCAAATTTTCAAGTAAAAATCGAGCTTGCCATCGAGTGGGAAACGCATGAGCCGAAATGCGGGGTCCACAAAATGGCGACTCCACTGGGGATCATTTAGAGGGTCAAGCTTGAACTTAGAGTGAAACAAACGTGGCATTTGATTGGACGATCAGTGGATGCTCGTCTCTTGATCGTACATTGAGGATTTCTTGATGCATACTTAGATGTCGTATTCATTTGAGATTTTGACATGCTGGATTACTGATGATTGATCTTATTGCATTGCTTAGCGTATTGATTCTGATTTTGGCATGATTGTTCTAATCACTTCACATGCATACACTCACCATTGTATATCACTCAGCTTGACATGTTGATTCTCTGACTTGTATACTATTTTGACCGTCTTTGAGCATGATGTTTGTATCACTATTCGTCTTGATTGTCGTATTCTTGCTTATCTTGTGTGTACATGAGTGATATATCCTGCTCTGCCTGACTGTATGATGCATGACTGCCCTCCCTCTGCATGATTGCATGTCGTCTATCTATGTGGGTCTCGCTTCTATCCCCTTACCTCCAACTCTCTTGGTCTCGGTCATTCCTTTCATCTCGGTTCTCACTATTGCAAGTGTGAGACCTTCTGTGTGCTTGCTCTCTGACCAAGCCAGAGATCAGGAGTAGGGTCTAGCGATGGGCTATATCGATGCACGGGAGCATTCTGGAGGAGAGTGACACTTTAATGTCGATTGGAGTCTGATCATTGAAGACCTGTATAGCCCTGAGCTAGGTTTCATGGATAGTCGTGTGACCAGTGTGTTTCCTTTTTTGCTCTAGATTCTTAGGGTTTTCGGATGCACCCACACTATTCACTGTGCACTCTAGTTGACCATTGAGCTTTGAGACTTTGAGAGGTTTCACCATAGGAAACCCCCTGGGATGTCGAGGTAGTGCATGTGTGGAGGTGATGACCACCTTGCATGGAAGCGCCCCGTCTCTTCGGAGGCGTGCAGAGGGTTGCGTACCATCGGAGGGTACGATCGCTTCTGCTAGGGATCTTTTAAAGTCCACCTATCTCCCTTTAGAGCCACCTTGACCTTGTAGTTTGAGCCTTAGACATTTCAATTAGAATTTTCCTTCCCAAACACGTGGGTGCATCTGTGGGCCTTCAGAGCCGGTTCAGTAGTAACAGGTTTGGTTACCTTCGCAGTAGTCTCTTATATATCTGCTCAGGATGGGATATCAGTTTGATTGCTTCCAGGCTACCTTTTGACACACTTGATAGACATTCTTTGTGAAGTTTCCTTTACCCCGCACCTTATCTAGTATTTCCACTGTTGTAGGAGTACCGATACGTTCAGTCTGGGTTCGACTTCTTGGATCAGAGTTGGGGGTAGATTGATCAGGGTATCGGACCAATTAGACCAGAGATTAGATCAAAGGGATATGGATCCACAGATAGTTACCGTCGATCAGTTTGCTGAGGCCATGGCTTCGATTCAGGAGGCTATAGCTAGCCTTGGCCGGAGGATAGATGGGCAGCAGGCTCAGCAGGTCCCGCCCCAAGAGGGTGCCCAGTATGACCATACAGTGCCACCACCCCCTCCACCCAGTCAGTCAGCACCACAGGCCATGCTGTTCACCCTACATAGTCAGACCGAGGTTGCTCCGCCTCCCGTCACCGTGCCTACCCCGACCTTAGAGGACCCACATGCTCGCATGGATAGGCTTGAGCAGGGGTTGAGGCAGTTGAGGACTTCCGACAGAGCCATTACTTGGGAGGATTTTGATGGAGTGTCAGTGGCCAGTTTACCGGCCAAGTTCAGGATGCCAGAGATGGAGCGATACACGGGGATTGGGTGCCCCCGCATCCATTTGAGGCTTTACAGTACGATCATGAGGGCTCATGGATTGGACGGGGCTCGGATGATCATGCTTTTCCCCATGTCTTTGGGTGGCGCTGCATAGCGTTGGTTTGCTTCTTTGGATGTATCACGTCGTCGGACTTGGAATGACCTGGCCCAAGAGTTCTTGAGACAGTATGCATTTAATACTGTCGTTGACGTATCGAGGAGGGAGCTTGAGGCTCTTAGGTAGAGATCGGACGAGTCAGTTTCTTCATTCATCTCCCGCTGGCGTGGGAAGATTGTCGAGATAGTGGATAGACCATCAGAGAGAGATCAGATTCAGATGGTTTTGAGGAGCCTACAGCCGAGGATTGCCAGGCATGTGGTCGGGGTACCTTTTACAGATTTTGGATCTCTGGCTCTGGCTTTGTATGATGTCGAGGACGGCATCTCGAGAGGTTTGTGGGCAGATTCTTCCCCTAGTGATGTTAAGGGGAAGAAACCCTTCGGAGGACAGAGATCGACAGATGTGAGTGCCATCAGTTCTTCCAGTCAGAGGCCTTTCAGGCGTCATTAGCCTATCCCACAGCTTCTCGAGGCTCCTCCATCTTACACGCCTCAGCAGTACAGGCCATGGGCACCTCACCCGACTTATGATCAGACATATCAGCCTCAGCCATTGGCTTTGCCCTATTATGCTACTCAGAGCATCGAGAGGCCTCCTATTTCTTATACAGCCACTGGACAGCCATGCTACGCTGCACAGTTCACTGCGAGACCCGCTACTTCTTACCCCAGGCCTAGAGCTTAGCAGACATCTACTCCATTTGCTTTGAGGACGCAGAGACAGTTCTCCCAGATAGGCATGCCGTTGAGCCAGGCTCTTCGGAAGCTCACGGAGGCCGGAGTATTGGCCGCTCTCACTCCGAGACCACCACTTCAGCCTCTTCCCCCTCAGTTTAGGATGGACTTACATTGCGCCTACCATCAGGGGCCTGGGCATGAGACTGATAGGTGTACTGCATTGAGGCACGCCATCCAGGACTTGATCGACCAGGGTTTGGTACACTTGGGTCAGCCGAGTGTGACCACGAACCCGTTACCTACCCACACCACACATGCAGTCCCTCCACCAGCCGATGGCATTCATTTCTTAGACTTTGATGAGATCGATGACCGCATTCACATGCTGAGTGATGACGATTCAGACCCAGAGCCCATCATGCCAGATGTGATTTATGAGATGAGTGGGGTGACTCTAGGTCCTCGGATGCTTGCTCCATTCCGATTGGTTCCCGAGGCAGCATCGGTGCAGGCTGCCACTGTTGAGCCATTGATCTTGCCGCATTACAGTGTCCGGACACCTTTCATCTTGATCCCGGATGTTGAGGAGGTTCAGACTCTGGACATTCAGTATGTTCTCCGAGGAGGTAGAGTGATGCGACAGCCACCTCCCGCGACAGCTAGGCCAATTGGGGGTACGTCCGCTCCCGAGAAGGTCAAAGCCGAGGACGATGAGATTTTGAGGCAGTTGCAGAGCACTCAGGCTCGTATTTCCATCTGGAGCCTTTTAGCGTCCTTCAGTACTCATCGGGATGCACTGACTCGAGCTTTGAGCCAGATCAGAGTTGATACCACGACCACTCCCGAGGGACTCATTCATATGATGACGGCTGGCAGAGCCACTTGTATCGTCTTTTCCGATGACGACTTGCCACCAGAGGGTTCAGACCACACGCGTCCTCTCTATATATCTGTTGGCTGTTCAGGTCGCCGAGTCCCATCTGTCCTTCTGGACAATGGCTCGGCCCTGAACGTATGTCCTCTCGCCACTGCCATCGCCCTCGGATACGCTCCTTCTGACTTCGGTCCCTCCACTCAGACCGTTCACGCGTATGATAGCACTCGGAGGGAGGTCATGGGTACACTAGAGATTGAGATACTGATTGGTCCAGCCACTTTTGTCGCCGTGTTTCAGGTTTTGAGGATTCCTACATCCTTTAACCTACTTCTAGGCTGACCATGGATCCATAGAGCTGGAGCTATTCCTTCTTCCCTTCATCAGAAGGTGAAGTTTATTCATGATGGCCGGGTCGTCGTGGTGCAGTCTGTGGGTGATAGGTTCATCTCTGCCGAGCCTGTACTCAAGATTAGTCACACTGATGATGATCTTTTTCTGACCGGATTTACCTTTGAGGAGGTACAGACTTTGGAGATGGAGGATTTATGCCGAGATTTTGTAGCCATGTCCTTCGACCAGCATAGCAGCACGGTGGTGCTCGATATTATGCGGAGCATGTCTTATCTTCCCGGTATGGGCCTGGAGCGGCGTCAGCACGGGCCTAGTGAGTTCATGGCCTTTCTGGACCGCGATGTACCGTTCGGGCTCGGATTCATTCCCACTGAGACCGACTATCGTCATATGGCGCGGCTGCGCAGGGAGAGGGTAAGTGCTCGTTTGACTCATACGCCCTTTTATTATCCTGTCCGCCCATACACCATGAGCCTAGCCGATTACTTTGTGAGGGCATCAGAGCCACATGCACCATCTGATGGGATCATCGGAGGACTCAACACCACCCAGGAGGTCGAGCTTCAGCGCCTCATCCAGCAGTTACAGTTGAGTGACGGAGCCCCTGACCCTTCGACTTCTGTGTTGATTGCTCCTCCCTCCCTAGATCGCACGAGCCTTATGACGCTTTGTTTCCCGGATGAGATCGATGATCACGGGAGTTTTGCCGAGATTGGAGACATAGTGGACGGAGTCGTGCCGCGTGACGAGTACGTTAATGAGATGCTCGCGATGAGCTTGAGCCAGACCGAGGAGATAGCCCCGCCGGAGCTCGCTTCGCCATTTGATCTCTTCGGGGTGTCCGTCCTCGAGATCGCCGAGGAGGTCCAGACTGCCCCTGCTCAGGAGTCTGCTGAGGACCTTATAGTCTTTGATGATTTGTTTGATAGCCATGTTGGCATTATCGAGGGAGCGTCTGACTTTGTGGACCCACCTCTTTCATTTGACGTTTTGTCGGGGTTCGTCTCCCGTTCTGACTATGTTTCTGACTCTTCATCTATGGATTTGAGCATCTTTGAGTATTTGTCTGTCTCTTATGGTATTGATTTATCTGCACCATCTTCACCCACATCACAGATTTTTGATATTGATGATGAGATTGCACAGCATGACTCAGATGATGGCTCGTCTTCTGTTTTCGATTCAGATCCCGTTGATCAGAGGGTTTCACCTGCTGTAGGGGACACAACGATTGTTGATTTCGGCACCGTAGATCAGCCTAGGGAGTTGAGGATCGGGTCAGATCTATTTGTAGATGAGAGAGACAGTCTCATCCAGTTGCTCAGAGCATACTTGGACGTCTTCGCATGGTCCTATGAGGACATGCCGGGCCTTGATCCATCTATCGTCCAACATCGTTTGCCACTTCTGCCCCATGCCAGGCCGGTTAAGCAGAAGTTGAGACGGTTGCACCCTCGTTGGAGCTTGCAGGTCAAGGAGGAGATTCAGAAGCAGCTCAGTGTAGGATTTTTATCAATGGTCAAGTACCCGGAGTGGCTGGCCAATGTCGTCCCTGTTCCCAAAAAGGACGACAAGGTGAGAGTTTGTGTTGATTTCCGAGATCTCAACAAGGCCAGCCCTAAGGATGATTTTCCTCTTCCACACATCGACATGCTAGTTGACAGTATGGCAGGTCATTCGATGTTGTCCTTTATGGACGGATTTTCCGGGTACAGTCAGATTTTGATGGCTCCAGAGGATATGGAGAAGACGTCCTTCATTACCGAGTGGGGTACTTATTGCTACCGAGTCATGCCATTCGGATTGAAGAATGCAGGAACCACTTATCAGAGAGCAGCGACCACACTTTTCCATGACATGATGCATCGGGATGTCGAGGTTTTTGTAGACGACATGATAGTGAAATCCCGAGGTAGATCAGATCACTTAGCGGCTTTGGAGAGATTCTTTGAGAGGATCAGGTAGTTCAGATTGAGACTGAATCCCAAGAAGTGCACTTTTGGAGTGACTTCTGGGAAACTCTTGGGATACATGGTCAGTGAGCGAGGCATAGAGGTAGACCCGGACAAGATTAGAGCCATCCTTGACATGCCTGCACCGAGGACAGAGAGAGAGGTTAGAGGCTTCTTGGGCAGACTTCAGTACATCAGCAGATTCATTGCCAGGTTGACAGACATTTGTGAGCCCATTTTCCGACTCTTGAGGAAGAGTCAGCCTGTTTGGGATGATCAGTGTCAGCGCGCATTCGAGAGGATCCGAGAATACTTGTTGTCACCCCCAGTCTTAGCGCCCCCTACACCAGGTCGTCCTTTACTCCTATACATATCCGTCTCCGACGTGGCTTTGGGATGCATGTTGGCTCAGCTCGATGATTCGGGCAAGGATCGGGCCATATGTTATCTGAGTAAGAGGATGCTAGACTACGAGACGAGATATGTCACGATTGAGCGTTATTGCTTGGCATTGGTTTGGGCCACTCGCCGACTGAGACATTACATGACCGAGTATTCGGTGCACTTGATATCCCATCTAGATCCTTTGAGATATTTGTTTGACAGGCCCGCCTTGGTCGGTCGCCTCATGAGATGGTTGGTACTTCTGACTGAGTTTGACATTCATTATGTCACTCAGAAGTCCATTAGAGGGAGCATTGTCGTGGATCATCTAGCTTCTTTACCGGTTTCCGATGGTAGAGCCATTGATGATGACTTCCCAGACGAGGATGTTGCTGCTGTGACTAGTCTGTCAGGTTGGCGCATGTACTTTGATGGTGTAGCCAACCATTCCGGATACGGGATAGGCGTCTTATTGATATCCCCTCATGGTGATCACATTCCTAGATATGTTCGTTTGGCATTCTCGGATCGACATCCTGCCACGAACAACATTGTTGAGTATGAGACTTGCATCTTGGGATTAGAGGCAACCCTCGAGCTTGGGATTAGACAGATGGAGGTGTTTGGTGACTCCAATCTGGTATTGAGACAGATTCAGGCCGAGTGGAAGACTAGAGACGTGAAGCTTAGGCCTTACCACGCGTATTTAGAGCTACTGGTCGGGAGATTCGATGATTTGAGATATACTCATTTGCCTAGAGCGCAGAACCAGTTTGCTGATGCCTTAGCTACTCTGGCTTCCATGATTGACATTCCTGTGGATGCTACTGTCCGCCCATTGTTGATCGAGTCGAGGTCTGCTCCTATATATTGTTGTTTGATTGATGATACAGAGATGGACGATGGTCTGCCCTGGTACCATGACATATATCACTTCTTGAGACTTGGCGTGTATCCTGAGGCTGCCACGGCCAAGGATAGGAGAGCATTGAGACAGTTAGCCGCCCGATTCGTGATTTGTGGTGAGGCATTATATAGACGATCAGCTGATGGGATGCTATTATTGTGTTTGGACCGTGCCTCTGCCGATCGAGTGATGAGAGAGGTTCATGCGGAAGTCTGCGGACCACATATGGGAGGACATATGTTGGCCCGTAAGATCATGAGGACCGGTTACTTCTGGTTGACCATGGAGACGGATTGCTGCAGTTTGTTCAGAGATGCCCGAGTGTCAGATACATGGAGACCTCATTCACATGCCACCTTCAGAGTTGCACACACTGACTTCACCTTGGCTGTTTTCAGTATGGGGTATCGACATCATCGGGAAGATTTCACCGAAATCTTCCAGTGGCCATGAGTTCATCCTGGTCGCCATCGACTACTTCACCAAGTGGGTGGAGACCGCTTCGTATGCGAGATTGACGTCGTTCGGAGTTGCCAGTTTCATCAGATCACACATTATTTGTCGCTATGGAGTCCCTCATGAGTTGATTTCGGATAGAGGGGTACATTTCAGGGCAGAGGTTGACACCTTGGTGCAGCGATATAGCATCCGACATCATAGGTCGTCTGCGTACAGGCCGCAGACGAACGGGGCAGTAGAGGCCGCGAATAAGAATATCAAGAGGATATTACGGAGGATGATTGAGACTTCTCGGGATTGGTCAAAGAAGCTCCCATTTGCATTGTGGGCTTATCGTACCTCTTTTCGCATCTCTACAGGCGCCACACCCTACTCATTGGTATATGGCATGGAGGCGGTGCTACCCGTTGAGATTGAGATGGGTTCGTTGAGGGTAGCACTAAAGCAGCAGATTCCAAGACAGATTGGGCTCAGGCTCGATTTGATCAGCTCAATCTCCTAGATGAGAGGAGATTGAGAGCAGCAGACCATGTTCGTGCATATCAGAGGAAGATGGCCCGCGCTTTCAAAAGCGGGTCAAGCCCAGACCACTACATGTAGGTGACTTAGTCTTGAAAGTCATCAGGGGATTGATCAGAGATCCTAGAGGAAGTTCAGACCCAATTGGAGCGGACCTTATTTCATCAGGGAGTTGACCCTAGAGGGCGTGCATGGATGATGGATTTAGACGGAAACCGATTCTCAGAGCCAACCAATGTGGATCAGCTAAAGAGGTACTATGTCTGAGACCATGGTCGCAGGATGGGTGGCCATCATTTCGGTTAGCCATTACCTTGTTATTCCTTTGTGATACATAGTCCGTTGCTAGCCCATTGAGCCTCACATGCGTATTATAACATTTCTTTCTTATCGCCTTGCTCACATTTTCACACTGGGACAGGTGCCCTTTAATGTATGCATGCATTGTTTGGGAGTTTCATGAGCCTTGGACCTAGGGGCATGTTTTTCTCATCATCTTTTCCTATCACTGCACTTTTGCATTTTCATCTCATTTTATTGGTTGTGTTATTCATCTCTTCTTCCCTATCCTATCTACTATTTGTTTGTCTCATATTCTCTCCACCCTGAGTGGTGAGCCTCCTCAGTTCATCACGTGGAGGATAGTCACATCATTTCCACCATCTATCTCGCGGACATTGGTTTAGAGATCCTTAGTTTGAGAAGGTCATCTTGTCAGAGAGAGTTTGTTTGTTACCTTAGCACTTGGGAGTGTGTCCATTTGTTATTGATATCATCTTTGGGGTTCATTTGTTCATGTTCAGGGTACGCGTGTTTGTATAGATGTAAAAAAAAAAAAAAAAAAAAAAAAAAACGTAGGTGTGTATTATTTTTTATCATTGAGTATGTATATTGATGTTTGAGGGTCATTTTTATCGAGTATGTTCGTTATTGGGAGTTCGTATGTGAGCTCTCTGAGATCCCATGTTATTTGTATTGCTTCGTCATATCTATTTGTGAGAGAGATGAGTGACCTTCTCCTGAGGACTCCGAGTCACTGTCCTTTCCATCATTACATTCATTATTGATGTGACTTCACTTCATGTTTGATTTGAGTCGATCACCACCTTTCTTCACATATTCATTGTTTCGCTGTCGTTTTTATCGTTGCTTGTGATTCGTCTCATTCCCTTCACATCCTATTCTCTTCTTACAGCAACCCATCTCGGGTTTGATACTCATTTCACATCATCATTCCACATATCACTATCAGTTCATTTTGTTTCATTTGTCTCCTTATCTATATCATATTCACGTTAGGCATCCTCAGGTCCATGGCTCATGGGGCTTATTATACATGTTGCATTTCATATATGGGGGCATGGTTTTCTGATCATTGGGTATTTGAGCCTAGTTTCCTTTCATTTCTATTACCCTATCACCTTGGCCTACGTTACGTCCCGTGTCTTAAGACCACCCTGAGGCCATGGGATCGGATGTCGTCTTCGGCAGCCTCTACTTGGACAGGTGATTGAGATCTGGTTGATATTTAGATATTGTCATGCTTCTTCTTCTGGGAGTCACCCCTTTGATGTGTAGGACCGATTCAGTTGTGTTTGAATTACTGGGATCGTGAGTTTGACGATGATTGACTTGGTGTCACCCGATTTTTGACCTATCGTACCTCTGGTGCCGCACCGGGGGCATATCCCACTTCATTTAAAGGTTTATGGATCCTCACAGACTTGCATGATCATTATCACTTACTAGATGCTCACTGAGACGTGGACATGATCGTTACTTTACAGAGCCCACGAGATCCATCCAGCTAGGTCCGCATTTCTCGACACTTGGATGTCATCATGCCTCTCCATCTGGGAGGCACATCTTAGATATATGTGCATGATTCAATTATGGATTCGGACGACCGGAGTTACATGTTCGATGATAGATGATTTCATGTCGCTCGATTTTTGACTTGTCGTGCGTCCGATGCCCATACTGGGGCATATTTTCCGTTTCAGATGAGATTTATCGATTTTCATGGAGGTCACATGTGCGATGATGGATGATTTCATGACATTTTTTATTCGGATCTGTTGCGCACCTGATGCCATACTGGGGCATATTTCCATTTCAGATGAGATTTATGGATCTTCATGGAGGTCACATGTGCGACGATGGATGATTTCATGACATTTGTTCTTCGGACCTGTTGTGCACCTGATGCCATACTGGGGCATATTCCATTTCGAAGGATCTTTATGGATCTTCACAGAGGTCACATGCTCGAGGATAGATGATTCCATGCTATCTAATCTCCGACCTATCATACATTTCGATGCCATACAGGGGCATATTTCGGTTCGGATGAGATTTACAGATCATGAGGGAGTCGCGTGCTTATCCTTATTTAGCGAGATGTATGCAGAGATGATGATGTTTTCGCTATCCTCACGATGATTCCTTAGTGGAACCTATCGAGAGCCATCTAGCCAGGCATGGATGACTTGAGCTCATCTGATTTTTCGACATGTTACATTCTCGATGCCACACTAGGGCATATTCCCCATCTTGATCGAGATTTATAGATCCCCACTGGTTTACATGATCATCCACGGTTATGAGATACACGCCAGGTCGATGTTTGATTTCATTTTTGTCCGGATACTCCGAGGAGCCTCTCTTGAGTTATTCAGCCAGATTCATACTCTTTGATATAGTCGTGATTCCTGGATGGAGTTGTCTCTGGTGCCTGGGTTTTCTGCGTCATAATTTCAGTGGGGTACATATCAGATCTGTTATGCGTCCCATTGGTGTTATTCTCGGGTCATCAGGACAGATCGGGTACATCTGATGCCATACTGGGGCATATTGCCCTCATTTAGCCCTTGGAGGCGATCGTTCTTTCACATATCCGTTACAGTTTCCATCACTCGGCCGAGATATATTGTGTTCGCCTCATTGACCATTATTCCTGAGCTCTTCATTGATATGAGCTCTCAGCGGAGCGTCGTTCGAGACTCGTAGAGTCCCTTTTAGCCATTTCCAGCGGATTGAGATTTGCAGAGGCATGCCACACTGAGGCATACCCCTGTCTTTGAGTTCATCGGATATTTTGCAGATCTTTCTCATTACTCAGTCCATTTCTTGATCTTTGCGAGTCGTCATACTAGGGCATACCCCCTTCAGCGCTTTTCTACTGGGGCATACCCCCTCTCTTTGGGTTTATTGTTTCTCGTCTTGATTTCGTGGTTGTCAGACTCATTTGTCGATCTTTACGAGTTATCACCTAGAGCATCCCCCTACAGTCACCTTGTTTAGGCTTCCAGAGCCACTTCTGTCATCTTGTTTAGGCTATCAGAGCCATTTCTGTCATCTTGTTAGGCTTCTAGAGTCATTACCGTCGTCTTGTTTAGGCTCCCAGAGCTATTTCTGTCATCTCGTTTAGGCTTCCAGAGCCATTTCTGTCATCTCGTTTAGGCTTCTAGAGCCATTTCTGTCATCTTGTTTAGGCTTCCAGAGCCATTACCGTCGTCTTGTTTAGGCTTCCAGAGCCATTTCTGTCATCTCGTTTAGGCTTCCAGAGCCATTTCTGTCATCTTGTTTAGGCTTCCAGAGCCATTACCGTCGTCTTGTTTAGGCTCCCAGAGCTATTTCTGTCATCTCGTTTAGGCTTCCAGAACCATTTCTATCATCTTGTTTAGGCTTCCAGAGCTGTTATTTTCTAGTTTAACCCTTAGAGTTAGCTTTTGGTTTCGCTTCCAGAGCCATTATCTTCTAGTTCAGTGTCTAGAGTTAGCTTTTTGGTTTGGCTTCCATGGCTATTATTTTCTCAGTTTAGCATTTAGAATTAGTTTTTTTGGTTTGACTTCCGGAGCCATTTTCTTCTAGTTTAGCATTTAGAGTTAGCCTTTTGATTTGACTTCCAGAGCTATTATTTTCTCAGTTTTGGCGTTCAGAGCCATCACTATTTTCAGTTTGGCGTTCAGAGCCATCATCGTTATCAGTTTTGGCGTTCATAGCCATCACTATTTTCAGTTTTAGCGTTCAGAGCCATCACTATTTTCAGTTTGGCATTCAGAGCCATCATCGCTTCTCAGTTTTGGCGTTCAGAGCCATCACTATTGTCAGTTTGGCGTTCAGAGCCATCGTCGTTTTCAGTTTGGCGTTCAAAGCCATCATCGCTTTTTAGTTTTGGTGTTCAGAGCCATCATCGCTTTTTAGTTTTGGCGTTCAGAGCCATCACTATTTTCAGTTTGGCGTTTAGAGCCGTCATCACTTCTCAGTCAACGTTCAGAGCCATCGACATTTCCAGTCTTGGCGTTCGGAGCCATCATCACTCATCCGTTTCGACGTTTAGAGCCATCACCATTTCCAGTTTCGACGGTCAAATCCATCGTCATTCTCAGTTTTGGCGTTCGGAGCCATCGTTGCTTCTTAGTTTCGGCATTCAGAGCCATCGACATTTCCAGTCTGGGCATTCGGAGCCATCATCACTCCTTTGTTTCGACGTTCAGAGCCTTCATCACTTTCCAGTTTTGGCGTTCAGAGCCATTTTTCATACTCATTCAGGCATTCGATGCCACCATCTTTCTTTAGTTTGGCGTCCAGAGCCATTGTACATATCCCTTCAGGCACCTTGAGTCATCACCTTTTCGTGTTTTGACGTTCAGAGTCATTCCTTCTCATCTGTATCATTCAGAGTCACAGGCCCTGACATTCATATCCACTAGTATTGCGCATGTTGCCTTCATGGATTTGCGTTTATCCTCGTTTTCCTCACCTTGTCACCCCGTGCTTATCGCCTATTCGTCATTTTCCTTTCATATCTCCCTTCTCACTGGTTATGATGATGTACTTTGAGTTCACGATACCTATTTCTATCATGTTATTGAGCATCCTACACTTGTCGTTCTCATATAGTTCACATAGGGTAGCCTCCTTCAGGCATAGTTTTTTTCTGTTCTTCAGAGTGGTTCGACTGTTACTCATCTTTGACATGGCCTTTCGAGTCATTTTTGGAGATATCTTAGAGGGAGCCTAAGTCCTTAGTGTAGCTTCAGAGGCGCTTTGAGATATGCTTTTCTTTTAAGATTAGAGCCTTTGTGTTCGTCTGCTGGCTTGAATGAGTTTGCGTTTCACTAGTGTCCCTGTGGGGGGTCTCCTTGGTTCTTCGGTAGAGTTCACTTCATTCCACTCACTATTCACACTTTCTTTTCATTCTAGTATTCATATTCCTTGCACTTGTGAACTCTACTGAAGAGGGGCATATTTGTAGACCCCCTCTCACGAGACCAGAAGACTATTAGTTTTAGGATTTTTATAGCATGGGAGGAATGCTATTTCACCACCCGGAGGAGCTAGCAGCACATGGGAGATAAGTGGGGGGGGGGGGGGGGGGGGGAGGGGGGGGCCTCTTCCCTATACCCGGGAAATCAGCTGCATGGGCATGCCGCAGGCCATGCTGGTGGGTAAAAGGCACCATACTTGCTGATGCATGAACAGGAGGAGAGCTGGTAGTGGCTTGTTGTGGAAGATAGAAACAGGAGGAGATAAAAGGAGGTTTTTGGCTTCAAGCGAGGGATCGAGAGTAGAGGAGGGGGAGCTTTTTTCTTCAGGCGGGACATCCAGAGCAGAGGGTTGCGGAGAGCATCCGGGTGAGCGGGTACTCTATAGTTAAATAAACAAGAAAATGATCAAGGAGGCAGACATGGAGAGGAGACGAGGAAAAAGCTAAGAAAGAAAGCTGAAGAGGATATTTAGTGCGTTTTCAGGTATGACCATGGAGGTTTTTCTTTCTGCATATCCTCATCTCTTAATATTTATCTAATCTTATCCCTGGTGATTCCAGCTTGGCTTGATGATTTGCTTTGTTTCTATGATTGTTAGTTTAATATTTGAAAAGCTGGTTGTGTTTTCGTGTTTTACCTAAGCAAACCTCTTCCTTTTTGACCCACTGATTGCTAAACTCACGGATAAAAGAATAAAATGAGGTTAGTAATATTTGTCAAAAGGTTCCTTGCTCTGCTCCTATTTTTGTTCCCCTCGCTCCTCTGTTTTCCTTTGAAAGAGACTTTCAAGCTTTAAGACTGGGAATATAAGGAGATTGGCTGATGGAGAATGATAATGATGTGAAGAGGAGTTTGCCATTTTGGATCCGGGATTGAGTATTCACGGTTGGTCCGACTGCTTATTGAGTTGATAGTTTGCTGGTTGGATATCTTATTTGACGTATTTTCGAGAAGCATTTTGTACATTCATTTGAAGGAGTTCGTGGCTGTCGGGAAGCTCATGAAAGTGAGAGGCCTGGACAAGCTTTCGCCCAGTTGACCTCTGGTCGCGGAGCCAATGGTTGTTAACACAATGCTCTTGAGAGATATGGCACTCCAGGAATTCCATGAATTTGATGGCAGCTACTGATGTGGACAATGAGCACTCATTAGCCTAAGCCATTGTAGGACATGCTGAGAAATTCGGAATAGATGAAGTGAATCACACTTAGTCAGAAGCCAACAGTTTTATCTCCGTTACTGGGCATAACATGAAAACCTTTGTCTGCTCCCAAGAAATCATAGTGGGCAACAAGGATCTAATGTTAGACTATAAGATTGTCGTCCCTTCAGAAGGCATGCCGAGGAGGTGAAATACGGATGAGGGTTCAACAAGAGATGTAGTAATGCAGTCCAGTTTTGCAATCGCGGGCCCGCATGTATAGTAGTTATTTGCATGGTCACTTTTTCCTCACACCCATTTCTCTCACTACCCGGTTACTCATTTTCCGTCTATTCTTTTGTCATCTTACCCATGCTTACGTGGTCTGTGCATGCATGGCTGTCCGGGTTCTCTTCTTTTTCTTTCAAAGCCTCCACTAAAGTCTCGACCCTACCCATCCACTTGCATGCCTCAGAAATCTGGTCATCGCGCCCAGGACTCCCACTTCCTCCTCTCTGAGATCATTTTCCTTTCAAGCGAACTTGGGTCATTAGAATGTGCCGTGATGACCATGGGGTATCTGAGTTTGAGTGATTGTTTGAGTCTCGGGGCACCTAGCCGGAAGTATTGGAACGGGAAGCTTTTTCTTCTAATAAATATTTATTATGCTGAACATGCTACCCAGGTTTGGGATGATATAACTGCTAGTCTTAAAGCAGACGTTCTCTGTTTCTTGTTCTGAAGACCTGGAGAATATTGGCGTTTGAGTGGAGTATTTACTAGCTGAGCCTAAGCGGTCTTCCTGATAGGAATCATTTTGGTTGCTGACAGGAAAAATGGGTGTTGGAACCTTTACGAAAAGGTTTTGAAGTTTGTGAGTGGTGATTTGAAAGTTTCCTTGGTTGCGTCAAGTTGCTAAAGTAGTAGACCCCGTTAACACATTTAAGCTTCAAGTGCAATCAGTTTTGGATAAGATCAACGCCCCCATCACATTTGGAGCCCATTGAACCCCAGCAAGTGTTTCTGCTGTGGCAACGGTGCACAGCCGGCATCTTGGAGTGGTGCTCCAAGCAGCTTCCGAGCTCACGGTGGCTGCCAGCTACCCCGCAACCCATTCACCGCCATCATTGCCGACGTCCATGCCGGTGACACCGCGAGGAGGAGCGCCAAAACACAATGTCAAGGCTGCTGAAAACGCGGTCGAAGTCCCAAGTTGCACTGCTAACGGTGGCGTCGGAGTCATCGCCAGCGTAGTGTGGGTACTAGAGCCGGTGTACATGTTCGCGACGACGAAGAAGATCCACGGGATGTTGAAGGAGAATGCGGGTATGGCGGCAGCGCTGGTGGTGGCTCCGGCGGGTTCGGCAGCGACAGCGAGGGAAGTCACCTGCTTCGGGTTTGCACCGATGACGCTCTGAGCTTGAAGAATACACCAAAGGAATTTTTGTGGCAGCATTTGAAAATGAGTCCAAATTTTGTTGATGTTGTCGTGGGGAGGAATTGCCCAAGGAATGAAAGAATTGACCAAAGGCTCAATGATTATGGTGAGTGTAGTGGCAGGGGCAGTGAATTTGAAGCCACGTGTTGTCTATTCCCTTGATTCTCAAAATTAATTTCCTTGAAAATCACTATACATAGAATTCTTCCAATTGTTTTCTTCTAAATAATGTCGATTTCCCAAATTCTTCATCCTCATTCTGTTACCTTTAATTGATTCCTCACATTCACAGTTCTCAAATGATTTTGTTAAGTTCTTATCTTCTTGAATAATCCTCAAATTTTTAAATCCTTCAAACAATTTTTTTTTGCCTTTCAAATTCTCGTCCTTAGATTCATTTTTACGCCCTAAACTCCCATTTTCCATATATTTTCCCGATCCCAGTTTTCTTTTCAATTTTTCCAGACTCTATTTTTATTAAATAATTCGTTTATTTATTTATTTATTTATTTATTTTATTTCCAGCTTTAGGATTTTTTTTTTTAGGATTACTTAAGAATCTCATTTTTAGTAAAACTTTGTCGCCAACTTTCCTTCTAGCTAACAATTTTTTATGTCTCCCTTGTTTTAAATAGGTTTTAAAATAAGCACAAATTAAATTCTGTAATTCCAATTAAGGGAATCTACGAAATTAATTCATGCTAAAATAAATGGGCTTTGGTGGGGGCCCCACATACGTGATTTTGATGATTGATTGATTAATTAGTTAATTTATTTGCCATGCATGATTGATTTTATTTTGTTCTATGAAATGCTTGAAATTATTGCTTAATTGTGCACTGATCTCATTTCTTGGTAGCGCATGGCGGCTCGTTGCTCAGGTATGTACTCATTTTCCCTCTAATCGTTGCCTATGTATGTCTCGACCCTTATGTGTGCATGATCACTCTGAGTATTCATTGATTTCCTCATCAATTGTCATGATTGCTTCATTTTATTAGTAGAGACCCGACTTTAGGGACTTAGAAGGGTGCTATGGTCTTTACCGTACCTTCCCAATAAGTAACCTGACCCTCGAACCCGATCCGGTTTTTCACAGACCACTTTTTCCAAAATAAGGAGTCACACTTAGGGTTTTTATTTCTTATTTTGTTTACCCTTTAAAAATAAAACAAAAATAAGTGGCGACTCCAAGTCATTTTTTAATCAACAAATAAAATTTTCAAGTAAAAATCGAGCTCGCCATCGAGTGGGAAACGCATGAGCCGAAATGCGGGGTCCACATATGTGTCATATTTTATACCAAAAGTTAAGATAGGCCTGTTGGTAGGTGGGTGAATAAATGAACAATTTGGTTGGGGGTTTGAATCCTTTAACTCCAAATTGGCAAGAAAACTATATTATATATTATTAATAAAATATTATATATATATATACTTTTAATTTAATGTTTAATAATTTTTAGTCCTTTTTAATCCTATTAAATTAAGATTCATTTGATTCAATTATATTTAATAATACAAAATAAAATGATGATTATATATAAATTTTTAACATTTAATTAATATATTAATGATATAGAAAAAAAAGATTTGTGAAGAAAATTATTATGATTATTTTCATGTTGGAATATTTTTATTTAATTATTTATTAAAATAATTTTTTTAATACATAAAGAAAATTTTCATTTTTTCGTTTATAAGTCTTTAGATTCAATAGGTGTCATTTTTTACATCCAAAACTAAGTTAGCTTGATGGTGGGTGGGTGAGCATTAGAACTTTTTGGTTGGGGGTTCGAATCCTTCCAACTCCAAAATTTTGGGGCAGCAAAAAATATATTATATATTATTAATAAAAAGATATAAATATTTTATTAATATTTTTAATCTAATATTTAATAATTTTAAAATTTTAGTCCTTTTTAATCCTATTAAATTAATTAATATTATATATATATATATATATATATATATATATATATATATATATTATTTTATAAATATAATATATATTTAATATAATATAAGTAATAATATAAATATAAAAATATAATTTAAAAAAAAATTGAATTCCAATTTTAAATTGAATGAAAAAAAAATATTTAATATTAAATTAAGATTCATTTGATTCAATTGTATTTAATAATACAAAATAAATTATGATTACATATAATTTTTTTAATATTTAATCAATATATTAATGATATAGAAAAAAAGATTTGTAAAGAAAATTATTATGATTATTTTCATGTTGGAATATTTTCATTTAATTATAAAATAATTATTAATTATTTATTAAAATATTTCTTTTCAATACATATGTAAATTTTTCATTTTTTTTATTTATAAGTCTTTATATTTAATAGGTATCATACTATATAACAAATGTTAAGTTATCTTGACGGTGGATAGGTGAATATTTAAACTTTTATTTGGGGTTCGAATCCCTAACTCCAAAATTTTGGAGCGAATTTTGGGGTTGGAAAAAATGGCGAAATATTGAAAGCTTTTATATTTGACAACATTTTAATCCTTGAATGTAACATTATTTGAAAAATATATTTAATGTGCAATAAAATGTAGATTCTAATTTATATAAAAGGATTTCACAAACAAAAATATTATATCAAATTATTTAACTCATTTTATGTAATCCAACAACTAAGAGTCATATGTGTGTGACCTAAATAAATATATAATTATAAAAATAAAAAATTTATATTTTCAATAAATATGTGGATTGTAAGATATTAAAATAAAATATGTTTGAATATTATACAGTATTATCTAATCTTAATTATTAATATATCATATGAAATAAATTTTAAAATAATATTTTATACCATGTTGCAATATAACAATAGGCGACAAACAAATTTTGTCCCTAAAATTTTATAATATTCTTTAGTAATAAAAATTTCAATAAAATATTTTGTTGTGAAAAATATATCTTGCGACAAAATAATTGTCACTAAATATTCATTATTGTCGCAAAAAAATTTCATGAATAACTTACTAGCATGACTTTCTCACTGTCAATATTTTTTTGTGACAAAAGTTACATTTTTGTCACTAAATTTGTTGCGCCTAATAAATTTGAGACGATTTTTAAATTTTGTCACTAATAATAACATTTAGTGACAAATTTTTTTTCCCACATTAAAACTTCGTCGCTAATTCTCCTATTTCTTGTAGTGATTTAAGTCAGATAATGCTAAGGATTATTTCAATCAAGTCCTAACTCTATACTTTTAGAGGGAAGGAATAATACATGAGTCATCTTGTGTTAACACTCCACAGCAAAATGGAGTGGTAGAAAGAAAAAACGGTCACCTTCTTGACTCAACCCGATCCTTCATGTTTCAGAAAAATGTGCCTAAATCCTTTTGGGGAGAAGCAGTTCTTACAACTACTCATCTCATAAATAGATTGCCTTATAGGATCTTGGGATTCAAGAGTCCAATGGACATACTTTCAACATTCTATCCAAACATACACACTACAAATAATCTTGTTCCTAGGATATTTGGGTGTGTGGCATTTGTCCATGTTCATAATCAAAACAAGGGGAAGTTAGATCCACGGGCATTAAAATGTGTTTTTGTGGGTTATTCTTCAACTCAGAAAGGGTATAAGTGTTACCATCCTCCATAAAAAAGATTTTATGTCTTGGTAGATGTTACTTTCCATGAACAAGAATCTTATTTCACCATTCCTTATCTTCAGGGGGAGAATTCGATAATGGAAGATAAGGATAGGGGGATTTTTTATTCCTTGATCTGGCATCACTTCCCTTGTCAAAACAATGTCGTCCCACTGATCCTTTGATTGAAACCTTACCTAAATTGCCCAATCAACCTGAACTTATGCTGCCCAATCAACCTGAACCTATGCCTGAAAATCTAAAATCTACCCCTGAGAATGTGAGATTTGACAAAGTGTTTTCGAGGAAGAAGACAATTGTCCCTGAATATGTGCAAGTCCAAGACTTCAACCCAAATTCTGAAAATGAGGTAACAATTTCTAATCCTTCATTGCAATCTAAATCTCATGTGAACAATGATGACCAGGACCTCCTTATTGCTGTTAGGAAAGGGATTAGAGAATGCACAAATCGACCTCTATACCCTCTTACACACTTCCTATCCTTTAAAAAATTTTCACCATCTCATAGAGCCTTCCTTGTCAGCCTAAACACTATATCTATCCCTACCACCGTGTCCGAGGCTTTGACCAATGAAAAATGGAAACAAGCTATGAATGTTGAGATGGAGGCATTAGAAAAAAACAAAACTTGGGAGTTGGTAAAATTGCCAGCAGGAAAGAAACCCATGGGGTGTAAATGGGTTTATACTGTGAAATACAGAGCAGATGGATCAATAGAAAGATATAAGGATAGATTGGTTGCCAAGGGTTATACTTAAACCTATGGGATTGATTACTAAGTAACTTTTGCTCCGGTCGCAAAGATGAACACTGTTAGAGTCTTGTTGCCATTAGTAGCTAATTACAATTGGGATTTGCAGCAATTTGATGTCAAGAATGTTTTTTTGTATGGAGAACTAGAGAAAGAAATTTATATGGAGGTCCCGCCAGGTTATGACAATAATTTAGCTGCTCATATTGTATGTAAATTAAAAAAGGTTTTGTACGGACTTAAGCAATCACCACGAGCATGGTTTGGAATATTCGCAAGAGTGATGATAACCATGGGATATAGGCAAAGTCAAAGAGATCATACGTTGTTCATTAAACACTCATCTTCGGGGGGACTCATAGCTCTCTTGGTGTATGTCGATGAAATAATAGGGACAGGAAACGATGACAAAGAGAGACAGGTTCTAAATCAATGTTTGGCTAAGGAATTTGAGATCAAGGCGTTAGGGAGGTTGAAATATTTTCTTGGTATTGAGGTGGCTCACTCTAAGCAAGACATTTTTATCTCCCAACAGAAGTATGTTATAGATCTTCTCAAAGAAACTGGCAAGACCGCATGCAAACTAGCAAGTACTCCGATAGATTTGAATCTTAGACTCGGAGAGGCAGAAAAGGATGCTACAGTAGATAAAGAAATGTATCAACGCTTGGTGGGAAGACTCATTTATCTATCTCATACACGACCATATATAGCATATGCAGTGAGTGTGATTAGTCAATTTATGCATAGTCCAAAGGAAGCTCATCTACAGGCAGCTTATCGAGTGTTACAATATCTCAAAGGGACACCAAGTAAAGGTATTCATTTCAAAAGGAATGAAGGGTTAGTACTTGAGGCATAGACAGATGCTGACTATGCTGGCTCAATTATTGACAGAAGGTCAACCTTTGGATATTGCACCTTTCTTGGTGGAAATCTCGTGACATGGAGGAGTAAGAAACAGAATGTGGTAGCGCGGTCTAGTGCGGAGGTAGCATTCCGAGCAATGGCTCAGGGTGTGTGTGAACTACTATGGTTGAAGATAGTTTTAGAAGACTTAAAGATTAAATGGGATGGCCCAATGAGACTCTATTGTGATAATAAATCTGCAATCAGCATAGCTCACAACCCGGTACAACATGATCGAACGAAACACATTGAAATTGACAGACACTTCATCAAAGAGAAGTTGGATAGTGGATTGATATGTACACCTTATGTGTCTACACATGGTCAACTTGCCGATATACTTACCAAATGACTAAGTAGTTCAGTGTTTCAAAGTTTTGTATCCAAGTTGGGAATGGTGAATACCTATTCACCAGCTTGAGGGAAGTGTGGGAAAACATGAATTATGGTTGTAAATTAATGGCTTGTATTTTGTTGTGTATAATAATTATGTTAGTTTAAGAGAGTTTGTTTGTAACAACCAAAATTCCTAGAATTGGGTTAATTTAGTTAGTTTCCTATTTTATTAGAGTATCCCATAAATAATGGGATTTGATATAGCTTAGTAATTAGTTTCCTTTTCTATAGCTAGGATTTTTCTGTATAAAGCTAACACCAAATGTAGTTTTTCTTAGATGAATGAAAATAAAATTATTCCACAATTCTGTTCTCTCAATTTACGTCAAATTTTATTTGTAAAACTAAACTTTGTAACCTTCCAAATTTTTCCACGTGTTACCTTTTAAATATATGTCATGCATCAAATGTGTGTGACCCAAATTTTGTTGAATTGAGAAGCCACAATTTTGAAGTCTAATTTAATATTAATTTAATTTACTAAAAATTTTGATGTTTACTTCCCCTTCCTCCAAGCATGTACCATAGGCTTACTTCAAGCTCTACACTATTAAACCTCTCACAAGCTTTGACTTACCACAAAACGTATGGTCTTCCCCTTATTCCAGTTCTTGCAACTCTTATCTTTCAACATGTTTATTATCTTTTCGGAATGACATTGGCCATAGAACAAACCATCCAATCAAATTTTCCCAGCTATTGCTTAAGGCACGTTTGTCTTTTGAAAATCACATCAACCAAAGAACAACCATGCACGAGCATGCTTCTGTCCAGGATGTATTAAACTTGAAATGCTATCACATACTTTCCTTATAGTTTGCTCAAGTTTTTTATCCCTGAATGCTGAAGCTTGTTTGCAGACATACCTTTTTTTTACTGCCACTTTTGTTTGTTCACTCATTTATTCGAGTGAGGGTCTCAGTACCAAAGAAAATGACATATTCATGGTTGGTTGTTGTATTATGATTATTTATTTTATGATCAGCTCTTTGTTCCTAACCCCTATATTTCATTTGTGGCAGGAGTTATGAAGACATGTCACTCCAGGATTTGCATGCAGCACAAGAGTCCCAAATTATTCAAAACCTTTGTGATACATTTCGAAATATTCTTCGGTTGTAGATAGTCTCTTTTTTTGTAAGAATTGTATGTGTTTTTTTTTTTTTTTTCTTGATCTCTTTTGAGTCTATTTTTTAGGATCTTAGTTTGTGTATAAAGGATAGAAAATGGTAAGACTGGAAACCACAAGAGGACAATTATTGCCCATCTTAATCTTCTGTTGCAACTTTGCATGTATATGGTAGCTAACCTCTAGAAGATTGGGTTCTATAAAGGATTTTAGAGCTTTTCTAGGTTATGGATCTTGTATTGCACCAATGTCATGATTATCTAATTAATAGACTAGTTGATGATAATTGATAACTAAACATGTCGAGTGTGTTTTGTTGTTTCAATAGGGGTATTGCTTAATGGCCTACTTGTTGGTGATGATTTAGCTGTTTCTAAAATAACTAGGGCCACTTCACATCCTACAACAATGGCAGCTACATCAAATGTACAGGCAGGGAGGTTGCCTAGAAGGTATGGATTTGTCGATGAAAGAACAAAGAGAGGCTAGTACACTGGAAAGAGAGAGGCTTCAAAACTGATTTATCTATTAACAAAAGATAGCAAATCTCTTAAATCTACATGGATTACTCATTACCAAAAGATGCTTATCCAATTACATATATCTATAATTTTCATTTTACCAAATATCTCCCAAGTATAAAAATGGAGGTTGATAATATGGTAGCATTCATGTAGATTGGGAGACAGAAATTTTTTTATAATGAATTGTTGGGATTAGGAGCCTTTTATGAATTCTACTCTCTTTATAATTATAATGAATTAGAAATTTATGTATTTTTAAATTATTTATATAAAAAAGAAAAAAAATACAATGAATTTAACATACCTTATAATATTAATTTACTGACTTCAATATTTTTTATTTTCATGCATTTTTTCTTTTATTTTATTTTTTTCTGATCTTTATTTTTGTCTCTTGCAATTTCTTTCAACTTTTTGTGGAACCATACGTAACATGTATGAGTCATCAATTGTAATTATTCATTTATTAAAGTCAATCAATTTCTTTCAACTCTTTTGGTTTTTATATCAACTAGGTAATAAACATGATACAAGGAGCAAATTAATTAATTATGATCAAACCTATGCAATTGTATTAAGAAATGTGTTGTCACTTAATCAATGAAAAGATCCAACCAGAATTTAATCCACGTTCATTCCCTATAGGATGTCCTTGCTTCTAGTTGAAGTTGAACTTGCAGTTGTCCTTGCATCTTTATATGATGGAGATGATAATTAATTGTATTGATAGATGAATTATATGTGAGCTGATATTAAAATAATTAATAATTTGAGGATCTAATGTCAATAGTACCCCTTATGATCATGTTAAATTTAGTCCAAAAACCTATCCCTCTTGTTTTAATACATGACTAAAAATTGTGTCATTTATTGTGTCACAAACATGCCAATGGTTACAAAAGCAAAAATTTTTATTTGACCTAAAATTTATCATCCTTAAATCACACACCTTTAATTATTTCCCTCGCACAACACCATTGATGTGATTGGCTATATGTTCTGCATCTCTTGCAATTCCAAATAGCCCTCGACTTGCAAATCCAACACAATAGAGACCATTTTCCCCATTCCAGTGATTCGGGAAATTCTTCTTAGGCATTCCATCCTCGTTAAAAAGGTTTTCATCCTCCTGTTTACATTTAATTTAAAGCACATTCATTAATATTTTTAAAATATATATATATAGTTAATTAACCTTAATAAATATTGAGTTAAGATGGTCGACTTTGTACCTGAAGACATTTTAAAACAGTGCTTTTGTAGCCCGTAGCAAAGATTATAGCATCGAATTGATTCATTTTGCCAGTAGAAAAATAGACATATTGGCCTTCTATCTTTGTAACTGCTGGCACAACCTAATAGACATTGTCATCTTCATTAGTGATTATTAACAATATTATCAGAATAAATCAGAATAATCTGATATTTTCACCAAGTCTTTGAGAAATGATGTAATCACCATGTTTTGGGCAGATTGGATATCCATTCCAATTTGATTTTGTTTGATAATAGAACTTAATGCTTCTATTGCTAAATTATCAAACTCCTTTTGCAAACAATTAATTGATTATAAAATATGTATAAGAATATACCGGAATTTCTCCTTCCTTAATCTTGCCTATGGTTCCAACATCAATGATCGGAGGTGAACGAGTTACATCTTTAAGATAAAATGGTCCCTCTTTTGGCCTTGGAAGCCCATAATTAGAAAGATCTCCATAGTTCAATTTGGCCAAAGACACAATAACATAATCCACCACCTTGCGAGGAACATATTTCAACAAAAACATTCCAAGTAACACCATTTCCTTTGTTACCACATGTTTCTGTAACCAACAATATAGTTAGTGGAGATATCATATATATGGAGAAGAGATCTAGGAAAACCCTAAGAGATATAGAGTTCCAAGTTTTAATTATTAGACAAAAATGTCTTCATGCCTTCATGCCGATATTTCCATCACAAATTGTAGAAATGGTGAAAGAAAAGAGACATTACCGGGTTGCGAACAACAATAGAGGTTTTTGCACCTCGATCCCATAAGTCATAGGCTATCTCCATGCCAGAATTCCCACATCCAACAACCAAAACTTCTTTGTCAGCAAATCTCTTTCCGTTCTTATACTTGCTACAGTGCATGAACTCCCCTCCAAAACTGTCCAACCCGGGTATCTTAGGAATGAGACCCTCACTGTTCTCACCAGTGGCGACCACCAGAAACTTCCCTAGGTACAATTCCGACTCATCAGAGAGTGTATTCTTGGCCACTATGTGCCACTTTCCTGCAACCTTATCATAGGATGCAGACTCTACCAAGCGGTGGTATCGTGGGTTTATCTGGAAGTGAGATACATAGTCCTCTAAGTACCGAAGAAAACGAGCCTTGGGGATAAATGTGGGTGTACCTGGGGGGGTAGGGCATGTGGGGAAGTTGGCAAAACTGCTTTCCGAGGTGAAGCTTTAAGCGATCATAAGACCTTTTCTTCCACAAAGAGGCAAAGAAATCCTCTCTTTCCAGGATTATGTTGGGGATGGAGAGAACATTCAGGCATGCAGAAGTTGCAAGACCAGAAGGGCCAGCTCCTACTATGATTACCACTTCTTCCATTTTTGTCTTAAGAAAACTTGTAAACCAATGAATATGTGCTATATATATTGACGACTCCATGCGTACGTAGTTAATATCATCCAACAATTGAAGAATGATGAATTTTAAATGAAATCTTGTAATGAATTAACATAATCAATCATTGGATATTTTACCTTTTTTCTCACATTTCTGACCTTTTTATTTTAGGATTCATGTAGACATCCATATGCATCATCCCGCACCTTTCGGGCATATAATATAATAAAGGTAAATTTAGTGCTTTATATGTTCAGATTTTCTTAGGGGGGAAATAGAAAAAAAAGGAAGAGTGTCTATGCTTGGCTGCCCTTTAATGGAAATAAAATCTATTCTAGAAATTTTATAAATTTCTTCCTAAAAAAACATAAAAAAAAAAAAAAAAGATATTCTAGAAAATTTAGAAATTTTTTTCATTAAAAAACATGAAAAAAAAAAAAAGGGAATCATGTAAGGGTGCATTATTTGGAAAATATGGATAGATTGAAAACTTGGAAAAATGGTGTGGACCCTGCATTTCCGCACATGCACTTCCACTCGATGGCGAACTCGCTCTTTATTTGAAAAAGATTTATTTTTTTAGAAAATGACTTGGAGTTGCCACTTATTTTTGTTTTATTTTTAAAGGGAAAACAAAATAAAAAAGAAAACTCTAAGTGTGACTCCTTATTTGGAAAATGTGGTATGTGAAAAACCAAATCTGGGCTCAGGGGTCAGGTTACTTATTGGGAAGGTACGGTAAAAACTGTAGCACCCCCCTCTAAGCCCCTAAAAATGGGTCTCTACTAATTAAGCTAAAACAAGTGTGGCAATTAATTGATCAAACATGGATACCAAAAGAATATTGATCTAAAAATAATCGAATGAACACGTGAGACAAATAGTGTACCTAAGTAATGAGCTAATTGCTTCATGGAAAACAAAGGTTAGTAAACGAATACAGAATAATCGCATGTGTCACAAAGCAAATCAATCAAGCATGACAATCAATCAGTCAATGAAAAGAACATGTTGGGTCCCACCAAAATCCAATTTATTTTGATTTAATCCCATAAATTTCATTATTTGGAATTACGAAATTAAATTCACGCTTATTTCAAAATATTTAAAAATTAAGAAAAATGTGAAAATTACTTGTCGAAGAAAGTGACAGCAAATTTTATTGAAAAATGGGATTCTTGGTAAGCCTAAAAATTCTAAGGATGAAAATTTGAGGAATTAAAATTATTTGAAAAACTAGAATTTGGAAAATTATTTGAAAAATGGAGTTTTGGAAATTATTTTTAAAATCAAAGAGGAAGAAATAAAAAAAGAGGACACGTGGCTACCAAGATTGCATGCCAAAGGTGGCCACGCATAAAGCATTTTCTTCTAGGCGCATTCTGGAGGAGTACTCTTGTTTTTCTACATCAACTTTCTTGTTTACCTCTTCAGACTTTAGAAACTCCATGACCAACTTTCCATCATCAGCTTCTCTTTTCATTTTTTTTGATCGATGCCTAACTTTCATTTTTGAAGTTTTAGTATTCACACTTTTATTAGGTGGAATAGCAAGAGCCTCAACTTGTTTCCTAGATGACACAAATTCATCTATCTCTTTCTGTAATTTCTCAATCTTTTGTCTATCATCTTCCAACTGTTTAGACATATGATCAACATGGGATTTTTCTACCCTGGCTTTCTTCTCATTTGCTTCTGCAAGCTTCCTTTGCTCTTACACTTTGGAAATCTCCAAATCTGCATGTCTTTTCTCCCTTGTCACCTTCTGTTTTTCCCTTTCACAACTTTTATTTGCTTCTTCTGACTTGGACCTTGCTTCATCAGCTTCCTTTTTTAATATCTCCAATTGAAGCATGTATTCCTTTGCCTTTTTCCTTTCAAGATTAGCAATCTTCTTTTCTTTATCAGCCTTACCCTTCTCAGTTTTCACAATTTTCCATGCCTCAACGACTTTACTCTTCTTAGCTTCAGCTTTCTTCCTTTCTGAATTTGCCCTTATTGTCTCTTATTCAAGGATCTTGTTCAGTCTATTTATTTCTTCTCCTCTTTCGGGCCCATCTCCATCTGGAGTTCCTGAGCCCTCTTTAACCGCAAAGATGAGATCTCATACTTCAATGAAGAGATTTCATTCTCCATAGAAACTCTAAGAGATGATTCTTTCATTTTCTTCTATCTCTCAAATTCTGCCTATGTGTGCTCTTCTTCAAATGCTTTCTTAAGACGGAGATTATTAGATTCAATCTTTTGAATTTGTTGCTTCAACAACATGGTTTTCCGAAGAGCATTCCATTTCTCTTCCAACTTCGAGTATCTCTCCTTCAACAGTGCACAACAAGGATTCTCATCCGAAACCATTGCAAGGTTTCACTAAAGCTTCAATTTGAAACTTCTAAAAAGAAAATAAAAGAAGGTTGGATCTGACTTATAGGGTTAGGGTTTAAGATTTTGCCTCTTCTCTCTTCAATTGAGGGGTTCGACCTTTCTAGTGACCCCACACCCCTCACCGCCTCTTTCTACATGTTAGCTTCACCTGCAACTCTCATTACCTGAAACACGAAGCCTGAAAGACACTAACAATAACTACTCTTTCCCCTTTGATTGAATTTACAGTTGAAGATTTTCCAACACCACCTTTCCCCATCACAAGGATTATCAATGTGCTCTCATTCTCCTGCTTTAACTTTCCCAACTCTTCTAGGCCTTTTCTATATTCTACTTCTGAATTGTTCTCAATTTCAGTTGCAGAGTGTTCAGAAGGCACCATGGTCTTCACTTTGCATGGATTCAGACGAAAAACTTCTAGATAAGAGCGCCTAAGAATTTATATCCTAGATCCTCTTAGTTCCTTGATTCGGACTGCATCCAGGTTGTGCCATTAAATTTGCTAGAGTGAGTTTTGGAAGAACCACTGAAGCCACCAAAATGACCTACACCAATTCCTGGAGGGAACTTAGGACTTGAAGGATTTTCCAATCTTGTTGAATCTTCTTAAGTCACTTCCTCCCATTGTTATTCTTAAGTATGTGACCATGCATTTCCTTCCCCAATTTTGAAACAACCAAACCAACACAAGCAGGTAAGACGTTTGCCAGTGTTACTGAACTAGGTCTCTTTTTTGTTAGCGTGAACTGTTAGAAACCAACTTGGGAAGGATACAACTGTAGACGTAAATATAGAATCATGCCATACAAGTATGACATGATCTTTGCCGAGATATTTGTATAGACAAAAATAGGATTGTAATTTTCTTATTTATTTTGTATTCTCTACATGTAAATAATATACTGAAAAAACCCAGAAAATATGATATGGTATTAGAGCCAGGAATCTGATCCTTGGCTCCTTTCACCGGAAAAACTCTAGTTTTGTCTGTTTGATCCGTGCCCTTTAGCTATGACTGACACCGGCATTATCACCAACTCTGGTGATCCTCCATCACATACCGACTCCATCATCACCTCCCTTACCATCCAAATGACTGAAGCCTTATCCAAAGTCTAAGTCTTGACTTCAACCACTGAAAACTCAATTGCTCCAATCGGTATCAAGTTGGATGGTTCCAACTACGTCCTTTGGTCCCAGGTTGTCGAGATGTACATCTTCGGCAAAGATAAACTAGGTTATATCAACGACGATTGTCCACCACCGCCACAGGCAGATCCATCATTTCAAAAATGGCGTACTGATAATGCCATTGTCAAAGGATAGTTGATAAACTCTATGGATCCGACACTCATTGGCAATTTCATCCGATTTTCCACAGCAAAATTGGTCTGGGATGCCATTGCTACGACTTATTTCGATGGCAGTGATACTTCTCAAGTCTATGAACTCCGACGACATGTGACTCATCTACGACAAGGTAGTGGATCTCTTGAGAAGTTCTACACCGAACTACAAGGACTATGGTGGGAAATTGATTTCCGTCGTCCGAATCTGATGGAATGTGCCACCAACATCTACCACTACAACAACCTACTCCAAGAAGATCACGTTTACACCTTCCTTGATGGTCTTGATGATCACCTTGACAACATCAGCAACGATGTGCTTCAGATGCCCCCATTTTCCTCTATCGAGCAAGCAGTCATGAGCACTAGCGATCCCAAAAATACCTCAGGCATGGTTTTGACTACCAAAGGGTTGAAACTGAGTTCAACCAACACAAACTCTGTTGCAATCTCTAGCCATGGGAAATCTACTACAACCTTTAAGTCACGAATTGTTCCTGATGGAATGAAATGCTCCCATTGTGGCAACCAATGCCACACAAGTGAGAATTGTTTCAAAAAAATGGTTATCCTAATAGGTGGTATGAGTTGCAAGCAAAGAAAAAGAAGGACTCAGCTGGTGCGGATAAGAACAAGGGCAAAGTGGCTATAATGTCAGCCGAACCTCACCTTTCCTTGATTCCCCAGGCTGAGTCTTCTCAGGATGCAGGACCCATCTTTGATATAGGTAACTATGGTTCTAATTTAGTTACCTCCTCTTATGATTTTGATTATAGTGCATGGCTTCTTGACTCCGGAGCCACAGACCACATGCTTTTACAGCTATCGACTTTACTATGACATCTTCACTGCGACGCACCAGTGTTGCCAATGCTAATGGGGTTGTCTCTCCTGTCACAGGGGTCGATCTGTGTATTTGTCTCATTCACTCTAATTTTTGAATACGTTACTTGTTCCATCGCTCTCACATAAATTACTATCTATTAGTCAAGTTACAACATAACTTAATTGTGTTGTCCTAATGTATCCTACATTTTATATTCTTCAGGATATTCCCACCAAGGAGATAATTGGGCGTGGTACTAAAAGGGGGGGTCTATACTACATGGAAGATGCTAGCATAGGTCATGTTCACCAAATACAAAGTGATGTGAGAGAATGACAAATGTGGCTTTGGCATTGACATTTGGGGCATCCAAATTTTGGTTATCTGAAACATCTATGGCCTGATTTTTTTTTTCTAATATGAGGTTATCTGACCTTAAATGTAATACCTGCATTATAGCCAAAAGTCATCGGACTTCCTATCCACTAAGTATGAATAAAAGCACTCTTCCCTTTGCTTTAGTTCACTCTGATGTGTGGGGTCCTTCCCCTATCTCGATTGGTTCTAGTGTTCCTTAGTTTGTCATCTTTGTTGACGATTGTACCCGTATGACCTGGCTTTACTTGATGAAACATAAAAATGAAGTATTACATGTGTTTCAATCATTCCATGTGATGATCCAAACTCAGTTTTCTTCCAAGCTCCGAGTTCTCCACTCTGATAATGGTGGTGAATATGTTAATCAGCGCTTCCATACTTATTTTGAACACCATGGACTTGTTCATGAGACATCGTGTCCTCAGACCCCTTAGCAAAATGGCATAGCTAAGTGGAAGCATCGCCATATTCTTGAAATTGCATGAGCTTTACTGCATGAAATGCATGTGCCACCCCAATACTGTGGTGTCACTGCCATCCATCTACTCAATAGACTACCCTCCAAAGTCTTAAATTTTAAGACTCCATTTCAAGTTCTGGCATCACACGTCTCTTTACCTACAACCCTAATGCTTCTTCCTAGAGTATTTGGGTGTGTAGCTTATGTACATCTTCACAAAAATCAAAGAACTAAACTGGATCCGTGTGCTCGCCGTTGTCTCTTCCTAGGCTATGCTGTGCACCAGAAGGGCTATCGGTGTTATGATCTTTCTACCCGATGCACCTATGTAACTATGGATGTCACCTTCCTAGAGTCCTAACCTTTTTTCCTAGCCCCCATTTCTTCTCTTCAGGGGGAGACACGAGATGAAAAGCAGAAATGGTTGCACTTTGATTGAACAAATAGTGAAACTATGGTGGATGAAGCACCAAGCCTAGTGCCGATTGATCCCACAAGACTAGATGGACCCATAGAGTAGAATACAACTTCAGAAAAGTATACGCCTTCAGCAACTGAACCAAGTTCCTCTTCAGCAACTGAACTAAGTTCCCCTCTCTCTCTCTCTTCCTTAGTATATGCTGACCCACCTCTTGAGAATATCCCTGAGGTAAGCATTCTTAACACGTCTTCCAATATAAGTGACTTGAATACTTCTGCTGGATATACATTGCCTTTCAGGGAAAATTGTGGCAAACCACCGACTAGATATTCTCCTGATATTGAAAAGCGAAAATCAAAGTATCCAATTGCCAACTATGTGTCTACCAAGAGATTATCCAAACCCCTCAGAGCATTTGTCCATGTACTTTCCTCAAGTTAAATTCCAGCTTAAGTTCAAGAAGCCTTGTCTGACCCGAAATGGACTCAAGCCATAAAAGAGGAAATGGAAGCACTACTAAAGAACAACACATGGACCATAGTTCCATTACCTGAAGGGAAGAAAGCAGTAGGATGCAAATGGGTATTTTCTATCAAACACAAGGTAGATGGTACGGTCGAAAGATACAAAGCAAGGCTGGTGGCAAAAGGCTATACACAAACATATAGGGTAGACTACCAAGAAACTTTTTCACCAGTTGCAAACTGAGCACTGTAAGGGTATTGTTATTTCTCGTAGCCAACCTTAACTGGCCATTGCATCAATTTAATGTAAAAAATGCCTTTCTACACGGATATCTTAAAGAAGAAGTGTACATGGAACTTCCTCTGGGATACATGACATATACTGAAACCAAGGTTGTGTGCAAACTATAACGAGCACTATATGGATTGAAACAATCACCTAGAGCGTGGTTTAGGCGATTCAGTCTAGCAATGAGGAAATACGGATTCAAGCAAAGCAACTCGGACCATACACTATTCATAAAGCACAAAGTGGGAAAGGTAACTGTGTTGATAGTCTATGTGGATGACTTGATTATCACAAGAAATTATGATGAAGAAATAACCAGACTATAGAAGGAGTTAGCCACCAAATTTGAGACGAAGAACTTAGGAGGACTCAAGTATTTTCTAGGAATTGAAGTTACCAGGTCCAAACAAGGAATATTTCTTTCCCAAAGGAAGTATGTGTTGGATATATTAACTGAGGTAGGAATGTTGGAGTGCAAACCTGTGGATACTCCAATTGTCCAAAACCATAGACTCAGAGAATACTCAGATTAAGCACCAATGGATAAAGGAAGGTACCAAAGGTTAGTTGGCAAACTCATATACCTCTCACATACTCATCTAGACATTGCATATGCTGCAAGCGTAGTTAGCCAATTCATGCATAACCCTAGTGAAGACCACATGGATGCGATAATCAGGATACTAAGATACTTGAATTCCTCACCTGGGAAAGGACTTTTGTTTTCAAAGAATGGTCATTTAAGAATTAATGGCTATACAGATGCAAACTGGGCTGGAAATATCTCAGACAGAAGATCTACTTCAGGTTATTTTATGTTTGTTTGTGGGAATCTCATTACATGGAGAAGCAAGAAGCAAAAGGTGGTAGCACTTTCTAGCTCTGAAGCAGAATTTCGTGGAATGGCAAAAAAGCTGTGTGAACTACTCTGGATCAAGAGACTACTTATTGAACTAGGTTTTGCCTTTGCCTCAGAAATGGATCTTTTTTGTGACAACAAAGCTGCTATTGCAATATCTTAAGACCCAGTCCAACATGACTGTACAAAACATGTGGAAGTGGATCGACATTTTATCAAGGAAAACCTAGAAGCAAAAATAATCTGATTTCCATTTGTGAAGTCCGAAGACTAATTAGCAGACATACTCACAAAGGCGGTATCAAGCAAAGAGTTCCACAACTCACTCAACAAGTTGTGCATCAGAGATTTGTATGCATCAACTTGAGGGGGAGTGTTGGCGTGAGCTGTTAGAAACCAACTTAGGAAGGATACAGCTATAGACGTAAATATAAAATCATGCCATACAAGTATGGCATGATCTTTGCCGAAATATTTGTATAGACAAAAATAGGACTGTAATTTTCTTATTTATTTTGTATTCTCTCCATGTAAATAATATACTGAAAAAACCCAAAAAATCTTATACTTTTTTCTTCAAGTAACCATTGAAAACTTTCCAAGGCATTGTTATTCATCTCATTTCATACATAACCTGAAATCATAGTTGTGCACACCATAACATCTACAAGGGGTCTTTGGTCAAAATCTTGTGTGCCATCTCTACCTCCATTGTGTGAGAGTTACCCCTTCAGAAATCAATGAAAGAAAACTTGAGAATGTGATCGAGTCTGCTTTCATACCAGAAGATATCGCATGAAACAAACATGGAACCTCATCCATAAAACCATTCTGAACATACCTATAAATCATGCCTATTCGAAGTCACCAAATCAGTTTTATGCATCATATAAAAAAACTTCGTGGATCAGATAAGTGCTCACATTTTACATACATTACTAACAATGTGATTGCTACAGGAGAATTCATTTCCAACCCACATCTGACAATAAGCCCATGAAGCTATGAACCAAAATTAATTGTCATCTCAGAGGCAGAGATAGACGAAACACAAGCAAATGTTACAGAAGTAGGATTGGTTTCAATTATCCTTATTTCCAAAACACTTCTATAGCTTTCATCTTCAACTTCTTCAACAAGATCTATAGAATAAAGAGACAAAGAACACTGCAGGGACTAACATAGTATGTGATAGATACAAGGTTCAATTTAAGGCCCTTGCGTTTGGTCAGAATCTCCATGAAGATAAGCCTTGAAGCTCTTTCAGCAATACCACCCATCCGACAAACAATTCTGACCCTGTTGATACCTTCCAGCATCCATTAACAAAGGTTAAGCATCTCCCCCAACTGTACATTCTTCTACTGGAGCAACCAGATTCCTAATCGATGACACCAACTTAGTTTAGCCACTGTGAATGAGAGCTTTGCTCTCACCATTATAGAAGTTTATAACTAGCCTAAGTCTCCTCCCTCACGACCCATACATTTGGATAAGAGCCAGAGACAAAGAAAAACCATAATGAGGAAACATCTCCAGAAACATAGCATAGTAGAACAAAAAATAAGATCAACAAATGAGGATTCCCTTCATGAGTTATTAGTGAGCCTACTGAATACGCATGATTAGATCTACACTAAGCTTCTTCTCGAACCAATGCTTCGAAAACATCTCACGAGCTCTCTCGATCTCCTCATGTTGTTCAAGCAATCCCAGATCGAGATCAAACTCCCAAACTTGTCTTCTTACATGATTGTTCATGGTCCTCAACCAGGGACTTCCTTCTTCTACGATCTTTAGTTTCCACATTTTCCTCCTTATTATCAGCCTCTGCAGGAAGGCACAGTATCTGTGAATTTTGTGAGAAAGTTAGGCTATCTTCATCTTCGAAGTCCTTGATAGATTTTACAATTGGGAGCTTCTTGTGAATATCAAGAGGACGAGGCGTGAGTGCTAGCCTACTCATGTCAACTCAACTCCAAATGAACCAGCTCTCAATTTGTTTTCCTACCAATTCCATTATAGAGAAATGAAAACGACATAATCTCCATCGCCGTGTACGCTCAAGTTCGACTCTAGAGGGCATTGTATTGCTATTCGTCTTCACAAGCTCAAATACTAACTTATTGCAACATCCAAGGCATTACCTCCTGATACAAGATGCGGAACCAAATACTGACTACTCAAGATATTCCTCAAAGTCCATTTTGAGGCAAGGACTTTGTAACCATAACTTACACTCTATAAGTAGGAGCTCTCAGATGGTGATACATGGACCAAGGCATTCCACAACTAGATACATAGGAGCAAAGAAGTATGGAGAATGAAATAACTAAAAGTAGAGCAAGAATGATAGACCCGAGTTATTAGTCAAAGCCTCGTTTCATGAGTGATAAACAGGCTGAAAACTGGTGGGATAAACTGAGAGCAACAATATGACTTTCAAACACCAAACCCAAAGATGAATCAGGCTATTTACAAGGAAAAATTAAGAATACAAAAGGGAACTAAAACAGAGCATTATATGCAAACCATCAAATTCAACCAAAACAACCAAGAAGCTTTTGTTACCCAAACTAAACAACAAAACAATTCTCATAGATCAATAGAGAATGAAATGGAACATAAAAAAAAATGGAAACATGCCAAGCTCATAGTGGTCTTACTTGGAAGTCCACAACACAACCTTCTTCTGTTTCTCCTCTTTCAGCTCCTCTATATGACTATTTTCCTTCTTCTTACTCAGCCGGGTCCCTAGCTCATTCCCCTCAGTCTTTTTTTATCTTCAGCTATCTTGCCCCTTCCCAAACAACAACCCTACTATCAACCTTACTCTCAACTCATTCTCATTCTTTGTTTTTCTTATTTTCTAGTTATTTTTCCTTTCTAAGCTGAATCTTCTCAGTCTCTCTTCTTTCTCCCTAACTATCCTCCTTCCCTAGCTATCTTCTTTCTCTTCTAGCTATCTTCCTCTCAGTCTTTTTTTCTACCATTAGGCAACAACCCAGGCTCAGCTGATTTTTTTTTCTTGCCCAAGCAACCCCCCGATGCTCCCTTATGTGTTTCCTCTTCCTAAAACTAGTTCTTTCTTCATGCAACTCTATATTTTCCTAACTCTTCTCTATAAAGCTCTTTCTCATCTTCCCAGTTCCCACTCAAACTCTATCTCCCAGTTATCATTAGACGATTTTCTTTTCCCCCCCAAGCTATACCCACGCTATCGATCCTCGGAATATTTAGCTCACTTTCTCACAACTCTCTTTTCCTACTCTCAACTCCGACCACCTCTCTCTTTCTAGCTCTCTTTCTCAAGCTATCCATCTTCTAACTGGTTTCTCTAAGATGTCTCCTTCAAGCTTTCTTCTTTGCTCAAACCGTCTTCTTCTCAGTCTTTTCTTGCCTTCCAAGCAACAACCCGGGCTCCTAAAAAAAACACTCGCCCCCTATAACCACTCTATAACTCTCAAATCTTCCAAACCATTTTTGAATATTCCCTCTTGCACGTGTCGTTCTCTCATTGCATCTTTAACCCACTAATGTGATTCCCTAATGGCCTCTCTTGAGACAACACGTGGCCTTCGAAGATCCTAACACCTGACAAAATAAACACCTGCAAGAATAACTAAAAAAAAAGGGTCTACAAATATGCCCTTCTTCGGTAGAGCTCATGAGTGTAAGAAATATGAACATTAGAATGAAAAGAAAGTGTGAATAGTGAGGGGAATGAAGTGAACTCTATCGAAAAACAAAGGAGACCCCCAAAGGGACACTAGTAAGACACAAGCTCACTCAGGCTAATAGAAGAACAAATGAGCTCTAATCCTAAGAGAAAAGCATATCTCAAAGTGCCTCTAAGGTCGCACCAAGGATCTAGACTCCCTCTAATACATCTCCAAAAGTGACTCGAAGGTTGATGTCAAAGATGAGTAACGATCGAACCACCTTGGAGTACATGAAAGAATGTGTTCAAAGGAGACCGCCCTATGTGAGCCACATGAGAACGCTAAACGTGAGGTGCCTAACAACATGACTAAAATATGTGTCGTAAACTCAAAGGAGTATGTTATGTGTAGTGGAATAGGAATTCTAGAAGAACATGGTTAAGAAGCGATAAGAACGAAGTAATGAGGATGCATGAAAAATCGTGAAGACAAGATATGCAATGCCAATGAGTATGAATGCTTGGAGCTATGAATCTGAATGACAAGGTTGAGGAGAAATGAATTTGAACGCCAAAAGGGAGAAAAAATGGTGACTTAAAATGCCAAAATGAGTATGCACAATGACTCTGAACACCAAAACTAAAAAAATACGATGGCATCGAATGCCAAGTTGAACAATGGCTCTGAATGCCAAAATGAAGACGCAACTCTGAACTTTAAAAGAGAGAAAATATGGTGGCTGATTACTACTCAAAAAATGCTATTTTATAGCTTGTAATTAACTCTTTTAAACACTTTTGAGTAGTAGTTATTACCTTTTAATCCAATTAACATATTAAGGACCTTTGCAATTATTTCTAATCACTTTGTGTAAGTTTTGGTGTTTTGTTAGTAATTTGATCACCAAAGCAATCCAAGATTGAGGAGAGTTATTTGGAATCCATGGCAAAGTAATGGAAAGCTCAGAAACATGAAGAACCGAAGTTTTGAAGTCCTTTGCCATAAGCAAATCCGGAATGCAAGGAGGGGAAGCAAAGAGAAATCTAACATGAAGCATTCTAGATGACAGTCGTGTCAGCCACTTTTGGAGCACTTCCTGGAGTTCAATTTATGCATGCTATATGTCGTTTCGAAGCTCAAGAAGTCAACAATCCAATTCTTCAAACGGTGTGTGATTCGGAGTTGAAATGAAGGAGTTACAGCCATTGGAAGCCGATCACTCTAAGCTAAAGGAATATTTTTGCACGGCTGCGAAATCAGCCTTGGGCTGCGAAAATGTTGTCCTTCTGTTGCGAAATTTCGCAGCCCTCTTGCTGTGGAATTTCTCCTGAAGCTTCCGGATATTTGCGACCGACATTTTGAGATATTTTGCTTTAGATATTTGATGTCTAAATCCCCAAACTCTCCTTGTAACCTACCTATCATAGGATTCCTTAGTCTTTAAGTAAGAACAAATGGTGAATAACCTCTTATATATAGTTTGTAATTTTCTTTACATAATCATGATGTAATCGGCGAAATGAAGAAATATATTTTTACAGAGCACTTGCTCTGTTTTTCCTTCACATTTTTGTTTTCTCGTTATTTTTCTTTCTAGCCAATCAAACTCTGAGGATATTTCCTCAGAGGATGAGAGGCTAGGCTCTTCGTCTCTTGGAGTGAAGAAAGTCGGGTAAGTTTTCTCATGCATAAATTGGAAGTTTTGTTGTTTTAGTTTTTAATGAAGAAAAAGTGTGACCCGTTAATGGTTTTTATCTTTTTAGTTAACTTAAAACGCCTTCAATTCACCTGAGCCAACACTTGGTAAGGCAAGTGATCTCCGTCCATGGAGATGCACTAGTTTATCTCTTGCGAGCTTTTGGGAGGTGATTTGAAGGTAGGATTTTCTAGAATTGCCAACACTTGGTAGGCTTTTGGACTCTAAGAAGACATCCATTAGTTATCTCTTGCGAGCTTGAGATGGGAAATCCAAGGTTAAGGATCACCTTGAATGGCAAATGCTAGGTGAGAGGCATGAGTCATTGCAAGATGAATCAGTGAGAGGGATTTAGTGTTTGAACCCATTAAAGGGAAACATCTGTACCACATCGGTTAGAGAATTAACTATATGTTAGTTCTCTAATGCGAGGAAAAGAAACAAGTGACCGGAACTCCCTTTTTGTATAAGGAACCTGAACCTAGTGATCTAAACTCCAAGAAACACTTTTCTTTGTAAGTAAAATCAGTTACTATTTTTGGTTAGTTTAAAACCAAACCTTTTTCACTCAAACATCTTTATGTTTTCTTTTAAAGCTAACCTTGAAATGAAAAGGCACCAATTCATCTTTGAATTAATATCAATTGTGGAGTGAAAACCCATCCCAGTGAACGACCCTAGAGCCACTATGCTATGCTAGCTAAGGCTATCCTAGTACATGGTGTAATAGGTTATAAATTTTGTTGATTACTCTCTTCTGAGGACCACAATCAAGGGACACCAGTTGGACACGAATCAAATGGTACCACTGTCAGGGACTATTGAGAGGACATGAATCAGCTGAGACACTAATTGGGAACGTATCAGTGGCTCTAAACGCCAAATGGAAGAAAAACATGATGGCTCTGAATGCCAAACTAATAACAAACAATGGCTCTGAACACCAAACGAAAGAAAGACATGATGGCTTTGAATGTTAATAACAAATAACGGCTTTGAATGTTGAACTGAAAACATGGCTCTGAACGCCAAACGGAAGATGCGACTCTGAACACCAAACGGAAGAAAGACATGATGGTTCGGAATATTGAATTAGAAAAAACCAACGACTCTGAACACCAAATGGAAGAAAGACGTGGTGACTCTGAATATTGAACTGAAGGAACAAACAACAACTCTGAATGCCAAACTAAAAACAAACAACGACTCTGAATTCCAAACTGAAGATGTGGCTCTGAACGCCAAAAATGAGGAAATATGAAGGCTCTTAATGCCAAACTAGAAACAAACAATGACTCTGAACGTCAAACTAAAGATATGGCTCTGAACACCAAACTGCATGAGATATGATGACTCTGAATACCTAACTAAAACCATGGCTCTAAACGCCAAACTAAAGATACGGCTTTGAATGCCAAAACTAAAGGAGATATGATGACTCTGAATGCTGAACTAGAAATGAACAAAGGCTTCGAATTCCAAACTAAAGATACGACTCCGAATGTCAAACTAAATAATGGCTCCGAATGTCGAACTAAAGATATGGCTCTGAATTCCAAACTGAAGGTATGGATTTGAACGCCAAACAGAAAAAAGACATGATGACTTTGAATGCCAAACTAAAAACAAATAACGAAAGATGGACATGATGGCTCTAAATGCCAAACTAAAGTAAACTGATAACTCTGAATATTAAAAACGTGGCTTTGAACACCCGAACTGAACTAATAGCTCTAAATGCTAGATGTGGCTTTGAATGCCGAAAATGTGGCAATAAATACTTGATTGCGATGAGATGGTGGCTTTGAACGCCATAACTGAATAATGATGGCTCTGAATGTCGTAACTACGGGAAAGAATGGTGGCTCTAAATGTTGAACTGTAAGGATATGGTGGCTCTGAACGCCAAACTGAAGATGCAGCTCTAAACGCCATACTGAACAATGATGGTGGCTCTGACCACCGAGTTGTAAGGAGATGGTAGCTCTAAACGCCATAACTGAGAAGAGATGGTGGCTCTGAACGCCAAACTGAAAAGAGATGGTGGCTCTGAATGCCAAACTGAAAAGGAATGGTGACTCTGAACGCTAAACTGAAAAAGATGGTGGCTCTGAACGTCGAACTAGAAACAAACAACGACTCTAAACGCCAAATTGAAGATGCGGTTTTGAATACCAAACTAAAAAGGAGATAGTGGCTTTGAAAGCCATAACTGAGAAGAAATGGTGGCTCTGAAAGCCAAACTATGAACCAATAACTCTGAATGTCAAAGAAGAGAAGGATGACTCTAAACTTTGTAACTGAGAAGAGATGGTGGCTCTGAACGCCAAATGAAAAAGAAATTGTGGCTCTAAACGCCAAGCTGTAAGGAGATGGTGGCTCTGAACGCCAAACCGTAAGGAGATAGTGACTTCGAATGTCAAAATAAAATCATAGCTCTGAACGCCAAACTGAAGACAACTCTAAATATTAGGAATGTGACTTTGAATGCCGAAAATGTGGCAATGAATGCCTAATCGCGATGAGATGGTGGTTCTAAATGCCATAACTGAACAATGATGGCTCTGAATGCCATAATTGCGAGAAAAAATGGTGGCTCTGAATGCCAAACTGAAGATGTAGTTTTGAACGTCATACTGAACAATGATGGTGGCTCTGAACACCATAACTAGAAAGAGATGGTGGCTCTGAACGCCAAACTGAAAAGAGATGGTGGCTTTAAATGCCAAACTGAAAAATGATGGTGGCTCTGAACACCAAACTGAAAAGGGATGGTGGCTCTGAACGCCGAACTAGGCAGGAACGGTGGCTCTGAACGCCATAACTAAGAAGGGATGGTGACTCTGAATACCAAAACTAAGAAAGGATGGTGGCTCTGAACACCAAACTGAAAAGATATGGTGGCTCTGAACACCAAAACTGAGAAGGACGACTCTGAACGTCGTAACTGAGAAGATATGGTGTCTCTGAAAGCTGTAACTGAGAAGGGATGATGGCTTTGAACGCCATACTATAAACTGATAGCTCTGAATGTCAAACTGAGAAAAGATGGTGGCACTGAACGCCAAACTGAAAAGATATGGTGGCTCTAAACTCCAAATTGAAAAGAGATGATAAAAGGGAAATATACCCCAATGTAGCATGCCGCCACAACTCTCAATCCATTGAAAGGGTTTGAAAGAGACTCCATGAGTCTCAAATGATGCTCCACTGGTGAGTCGGAATGGTCAAATTAACTAGAAATATAGTCTCACAACCTATCTAACTAAATCATAATGCCTGACGAAGTGTCACAATAAGTCAGACGTCTCTAACTCGAAATGCTTTGTTGGAAGAATCCATCCTCGTCTCAAATGAATGAACCACTGGGGAGTCTCAAGAGAATAGTCTGCTAGGGTAGCCACAATAGTCTCAAAATAACAATCTACTAAAGAGTCATAGATAGTGGGCCAGTTAAAACCCAAAAGGTCATGCTCATCTAAAGGCTTATCTCGGCAAAAATCATCGAAATAGTGACCAGTATTGCAAATAAATATCCCTCAGATGAGTAATAAAGATTGTAACAAGTCTGTGAGAAAACAATCACCCCTGCAGCTAAAAAAGGAAAATATGCCCTAGTATAGCAACTAGTGCATCCAGTCTGTCCTAATGACTCGAGAATAACTCAATGGGGACGTATAAGAGATCTGACTACTCCACTGAAATAATGATATGAGAGTTTATGAATCTAAGATAACTCCATCAAAGAATCACGACAATATCAGAAAGTATGAGCCTGACTGAATGACTCAAGAAAGTCTCAACTGGAGAATAATTACAAAATGAAGGTAAATCATACAAATCAATGGAGACCTACAAATCTCAACCGAAGATGAAATATGCCCCAATATGGAATCAGATGTGTGATAGGTCGAAAAATCGAATGATCTCAAATAATCCATCATCAAATGTGTAATTCTAGTCATCCACGTTTGTAATTGAATCAGACCCACATATCAAAGAGGTGTATCCTAGAAGGAGAAGCATGATGACATCTAAATGCCGAAAAATGTGGGCTTGACTGGATGGCTCAAGAGAGACTCTACTGGGGGATGATGCTAAGATAACAAACAAATCGTCTCGGTATGTATCTCGTAAGTGGGGATGAGCATGCAACTCCATGAAGATCTACAAATCTTAATCGAAACGGAATATGCCCCAGTATGGCGTCGAAAGTGTAGTAGGTTGGAAAATCAGATGACATCAAATCATCCATCATCAAATGTGTGATCCCCAATCATCCAAATCCATAGCTGAATCGAATTCAAACATCAAAGAGACGTCTCCCAGAAGAAGAAACATGATGACATCCAAATGCCAAAAAGTGTGGGCTTGATTGAATGGCTCGAGAAAGACTCCACTAGAAGATCATGATAAGATAACAAATAGGTCATCGTCTCGGCATGTATCTCATAAGTGGGGATGAGCATGCAACTTCATGAAGATCTACAAATCTCAACTGAAACGGAATATGCCCCAATATGGCATCGAAAGTGCAGTAGGTCAAAAAATCAGATGACATCAAATCATCCATCATCAAATGTGCGATCCCCAATCATCCAAATCCACAGCTGAATCGAATCCAAACATCAAAGAGAAGTCTCCCACAAGAAGAAACATGATGACATCCAAATTTCGAAAAGTGTGGGCCTGACTAAAAGGCTCCACTAGAGGATCATGATAAGATAACAAATAGGTCATCATCTTGGCATGTATATTGTAAGTCGGGATGAACATGTAACTCCATGAAGATATACAAATCTCAACCGAAATGGAATATGTCCCAGTATGGCATTGAAAGTGCAGTAAGTCGAAAAATCAGATGACATCAAATCATCCATCATCAAATGTGTGATCTCCAGTCATCCAAATCCGCAGTTGAATCGAATCCAAACATCAAAGAGGCATCTTCCAGAAGAAGAAGTATGATGATATCTAAATATCAACCAAATCTCAAACACTTATCCAAATAGGAGCTGTAGAAGATGACATCTGATCCCATTATCTCAAGGTGGTCTTAAGACACGGGACGTAACGTAGGCTAGGGTGATAAGGTGATAGAAATGAAGGGAAACTAGGCCCAAATACCCAATGATCAAAACCCATGCCCTCATGTATAAAAAACAACATGTATAGAAAATCTCATGGGCCATGGACCTAAAGGTGCCCAAAGTGGCTATAATAACAATAAAAAGGTAATGAAAAAACCCGAACTAATAATGAGATGTGTAATGATGATGCAAAGAGAGTATCAAACTGAGATGGGCCGCTATAAGAAAAAATAAGGAGTGAAATGAAGATGATGAATCAAAAGCAAAAGCGAGGATAATGGCGAAGTGAAGAACACAAAGAGGAGTGATGATCCACTCAAATCAAACATGAAATAAAGTCACATCAACAATGAACATAATGATGGAAGGGACAATGGCCCAAAGCTCCTAAGAGAAGGTCACTCATTTCACTCTTAAAATATACGACAAAATGAATACAAATAATGGAGAGTCTCAAAAAGCTCACATATGAACTCTTATCAACAAACATACTCAATATAGTGACCCTTGAACATCAATATACACACTCAATGATGGAGAATACTGCACACATGCACTTATTACTTTTTTTTTTTTACATATATACAAATGTGCATACTCTGAACGTAAACAAAGAAGCTCCAAAGATGTGGTCACAAATGGATAAACATACTCTCAAATGTTGATGTAACATAAACTCTCTCTGACGAGATGAATTTCTCAAACTGAGGATCTCTAGATCAATGTTCGTGGGATAGATAGTGGAAATGACATGACTATCCTCCATGTAATGAACTGAGGAGGATCACCACTCGGGGTGGAAGAAGATGAAACAGAACAAGTAGTAGATATAATAAAGAAGAGAAAATGAAGAACACAACCAATGAGATGTGATGAAATATAGTAATGTAGTGGTAGGAAAAGATAATGAGAAAAATACGCCTATAGGATCTAAGGCTCATGAAACTCCTAAACAAAGCATGCATACACAAAAAGACCCCTATCCCTGTGCAAAAATGTGAGTAAGACAATAAGAAAGAAAAGCTATAATGCACATGTGAGGCTTAATGCGCTAACAACGGTCTATATATCAAAATGATGAAAGGGTATATGGCTAATCGAAATGATGGCCACACATCCTATGACCATGGTCTCAAACATAGTACCTCTTTAGTTGGTCCACGTTAGCCGGATTTGAGAATTGGTTTTTATCTAGATCCATCAATCAAGTCGCGCCCTCTAGGGTCAACTCTCTAATTAAATAAGGTATGCTCCAACTGGGTCTGAACTTCTCTCTAGGATCTCTGATCAAATCCCTGATGACCCTCAAGACTAAGTCACCTATTTGTAATGGTCTGGGTTTGACTTGTTTCTTGAAAGCATGAGCCATCTTCCTCTAGTAGGCGAGGACAAGGTCTACTGCCCTCAATATTCATTCATTTAGGAGATTGAGCTGGTTTAATCGAGTTTGAGCCCAATTTGCCTCTGAAATTTGCTACCCTCAATGAACCCATTTCAATCTTAATTGGTAGCACTGCCTCCATACCATACACCAATGAATAGGGTGTGACTCCTGTAGAGGTGTGAAAAGATGTCTGATAAGCCCACAATGAAAAAATGAGCTTCTCTGACCAATCTTGAGAAGTCTCAACCATCATCCGTAAGATCCTCTTAATATTCTTATTCGCGACCTCTACTATCCCATTAGTTTGTGGCCTGTACGTAGAGATCTATGATGCTGGATACCATATCTTTGTAATAAAGTGTCAACATCTGCTCTGAAATGTATTCCTCTATTCGAAATCAACTCACGAGGGACTCTATAGTGACAGATAATGTGTGATTTAATGAAACTAGCGACCCCAGCTGATTTCAATCTCGCATATGAGGTAGCCTCTACCCACTTGGTGAAATAATTAATGGCAACCAAGATGAACTTATGACCATTGGAAGACTTCGACGAAATCTTCCCAATGATGTCTATACCCCATGCTAAAAATGCTCATGGTGAAGTCAATGTATGTAACTCTAAATGTGGCACGTGAATGAGGTCCCCATGTATCTGACACTCTAGACATCTCTGAACAAAATGGCAACAATATGTCTCCATGGTCAACCAAAAATAGTCAGTCCTAATAATCTTACAGGCTAGCATATGCCCTCCCATATGTGGTCCACAGACTTCTGCATGAACCTCTCTCATCACTTGATCGGCAGAGGTGCGGTCTAGACATTATTGGGAACATCCCATCAATTGATCGTCTGTACAATGTCTCCGTACAAATCACAAATCAGGTGGCCAACTATCTCAATACTCTCTTATCCTTGGCCGTGGTGGCCTCAGGATATGCACCAAGTGTCAAAATTTGGTATATGTCATGGTACCAAGGTTAGCCATCATCTAACTCTGTCTCATCAATCAGACAACAGTAGGTAGAAATGAATCTCGACTCAATCAGTAAAAACGAATAATGGTATTAGTAGGAATATCGATCATGAAAGCTAGAGTAGCTAAGGCATCGACGAACTGGTTCTACGCTCTAAGCAGATTTGTATATCTCAAATCATCAAATCTCCCAACCAGTAGCTCCAAGTATGCGTGGTAAGGCCTAAGCTTCATATCTCTAGTCTTTCACTTGCCTTGGATCTGTCTTAATACCGGATTAGAGTCACCAAACACCTCCATCTATCTAATCCCAAGCTCAAGAGCTATTTCTAATCCTAATATACAAGCCTCATACTCAACAATATTGTTCATGGAAGGATGTCGATCAAAGAATGCCAAAAAAACAGATCTAGGAATGTGGTTGCCATATAGGGATATCAACAAAACACCTATCCCATATCCAGAATGGTTGGCTGCACCATCAAAGTACATGTGCCAACCTAACAAACTAGTCATCGCAATAACATCCTTATCTGGGAAATCATCATCAATAGCCCTACCATTAGAAACTGGTAATAAGGCTAAGTGATCCGCAACAATGCTCTCTTTAATGGACTTCTAAGTAACATAATGGATATCAAACTCAATCAGAAGTACCAACCATCTCATGAGTTGACCGACCAAAGCGGGCCTACCAAACAAATCTCCTAGATGATCTAAACGGGATATCAAGTGCACTGAATACTCAGTCATATAATGTCTTAGTCTCCGAGTAGCCTAAACCAATGTCAAGCAGAAGCGCTCAATCATGACATATCTCATCTCATAATCTAACATTCTCTTACTCAAATAATAAATAGTTCGCTCATTTCCTAAATCATTGAGCTGAGCTAGCATGCAACCCAAAGCTACGTTTGAGACTGACAAGTATAGAAGTAAATGACGTCCTGGTGTAGGTGGCACCAAATCTTCTTCATGGAGTTGCATGATCACCCTCACTTATGAGATGCATGTCGAGTTGATGATGAGTTGTGAGACCATATTTATAGTCGATTTGACCATTCTGACTTGCCAATGAAGCATATTTTGAAACTCATGGAGTCTCTTTTATATCCTTTCAGTGGATTGAGAGTTGTGGTGGCACGCTACACTGGAGCATATTTTCCCCTCATCTTCTCCTTGTAGCTCGACATTCAGAGCTTCCCTCTCTTCTCAATTGCAATGTTCAGAGTCTTTCTTCTTGGTTTGACATTCAGAGATGCCAGTTCATAGTTTGGCATTCAGAGCCACCTCATTTCCTTAATTTGGCGTTCAGAGCCATTGTTTTTTGTCATTTATAGCTGTTGTTTCAATTTGGCATTCATAGCTGTTGTTTTAGCTTAGCCTTCAAAGCCACCTCATCATTTCCTCGCAACTCGGTGTTCAGAGTCGTTGTTTTAGTTTGGCGTTCAGAGCCACATTATTCAGTTTGACATTCAAAGTCGTATCTTTGGTTTGGCGTTTAGAGCCATTTTTATTTCTAGTTTGGCATTCAGAGCCATCATGTTTTTCTTCCATTTGATGTTCAGAGTCACATCTTCAGCTTGGCGTTCAGAGCTGCATCTTCAGTTCAGGGTTCAGAGCCACATCTTCAGTTTGACGTTCAGAGCCGTATTTTCATTTTGGCATTCAGAGCCACATCTTCAGTTAGACGTTCAGAGTCGTTCATTTTTAGTTCAATATTCAGATCCATCATATCTCCTTCAGTTTAGCGTTCAGAGCCATATCTTCAATTTTGCGTTCAAAGCCATATTTTTAGTTTGCCATTTAGAGTTATTGTTTGTTTTTAGTTCAACATTCAGAGTCATTATGTATTTCTTATGTTTGGCGTTTAGAGCCGCATTTTTAGTTTGGCATTCAAAGTCGCATCTTCAGTTTGGCCTTCAGAGTTATTGGTTGTTTTTAGTTCGCCATTTAGGGTCATCATGTCTTTCTTCAGTTTGGCATTCAAAGTTGTGCCTTCATTTTGGCATTCAGAGCCATTGTTCAACTTGGCATTTGGTGCCATCATCTTTCTTCGATTTTTGGTGTTCAGAGTCGTCATGCATACTCATTCAGGCATTTTGAGTCATCACATTTTCTCTCTTTTAATGTTCAGTGTCATTTCTCCTCAGCCTTATCATTCAGAGTCATAGCTCTTGGCATTCATATGCACTGGCTTTGCACATATTGCCTTCACGGTTTTGCATTTATCCTCATTTTTCTCACCTCGTTACTTTGTGTTTATTATTTATTTACCATGTTCTTCTATATTTCCTCCTCCATTGCACATGATGTGGTCCTTTGAGTTCGCGACACATATTTCGGTCATATTGTTAGGCACCCTATGCTTAGCATCATGTAGTACACATATAGTCATTTCCTTTGGATGCATTCTTTCCTGTATTTCGAGTTGGTTCGACCGTTACTCATCTTTGACATTGACCTTTGAGGCACTTTTGGAGACATCTTAGAGGGAGTCTAGGTCCTTTGTACAGCTTTAGAGATGTTTTTAGATAGGTTTTTCTCTTAGGATTAGAGACCTTTTGTTATTCTGCTGGCCTAAGTGAGTTCGTATTTTACTAGTGTCCCTTTGGGGGTCTCTTTTGTTCTTCGATAGAGTTCACTTCATTCCACTCACTATTCACACTTTCTTTTCACTTCAGTGTTCATATTTTTTGCACTCGTGAGATCTACCGAAGAGGGACATATTTGTAGACCCCCATTTTGGGGTGTATTTTTTACAGGTGTTATTTTGCCAGATGGAAGAATTTTGGAGGGCCACATGTTGTCCCAGGATTGGTCATCAATTAATGCATCTTGTTTGTTGGGAGAGAGGGTGGTTCTGCTGAAAGAGGAATCAACCAATGACACGTGTTGGTGGAGAATATTCAAAAATGATTTTGAAGATTTGAGAGTTGCAGGCTGTTACAGACAGGGGGGGGGGGGGGGGGGGGGGGGGGGGGGGGGGGTGTTTTTTTAGAGGGTGTGTTTTTGGTTTCTAGAAGTGAGGTGACTTGAGGGGAAAGATAGCTTAGAAAAAATAGCTTGGGCAGAAAAAAAAAAATCAGTGGAGAGTCTTAGAGAGAAGGAGCGTAGCGTTGTTCTTGGGAGGAAGCTTGCCTAAGGAACAGAGAGATAGCTGGAGACTAAAAAGAACCAGCTTGACAAGAAGAAAGATAGAGGAGTGAACGAGGACTGGTAGAGAGTTGCAAAGATTTGGCAAGAAATCAAGGGAACTAGAGGAGTTGAAGAAAGAAAAGTAGAAGAAGGTTGTGTTGTTGACTTCCAGGTATGGCCACTATAAGCTTAGCATGTTTCTATTTACTTAATGTTCCATTTCATTCTCTGCTGACCTATGAGCATTGTTTTGTTGTTCAGTTTGTGTATCAAAATTTTCTTGGTTGTTTTGGTTGAATCTGATTGTTTGCATATAATGCTCTGTTGTAGTTCCCTTTGGTATTCTTGATTTTTTATTTTCCCCTGTAAATAGTCGGATTCATCTTCGGATTTGGTGTTAGATAGTCATATTGTTGCTTTCAGTTTATCCCACCAGTTTTCAGTCCATTGACAACCCATGAGATGAGGCTTTGCTTAATAAATCCTCGAGTCTCCCATTTTTGCTCTATTTTTAGTAATTCCCTTCTCCGTACTTCTCTGCTCCTATGCATCTAGATGTGGAATGCCTTGGCCTGTGTATCATCATCTGAGATAACATTGGATGTTTCTGACCTGATGGAGGATTATTACTTGAACTTACTGGACTGGGGCAGAAGCAACTTTCTGGCTATTGCTCTTGAAGGCACTATAAATCTATGAGATGCTTCAGATGTTTCTACCTCAAAGCTTGTTATGCTTGAAAACAAAAATAGCCCTATCATAAGTACCAGTTAGGCTCCTAATGGAATTTCACTTGTTGAAGACACTAGATCAATAATAATGGGTCTTGTGCAATTAAGAAGCAAACCACTGGTGGGGAATTTGTGGATACTACCTGAAGAGCATAAGCTAGGGAGCCTCCAGTCTCACTTTGTATTCACCTTAAGCGTGGGTGATGGTCAAGCATCTCCTGCATCTGTGAATTCTATGACTACAGATTTAAAGTTGAGATTGTTCTATCCACCATGTAAGCAATTAAAGAAAGATGCAAAACAAACTCACTTAAGACCTCTGCCAGACAAATCTAGCCGCTATCCTGCAAACGATGACTTGGTAAATGGGGGCATCTCAAATCCATCTTCATCCTGCTCATGTCGTAGTTCTTGGGGCCAATCTGATCAAAGAGATTTCAAGACGCTGTTTAGAGCCCTTGCTGAAAGGATTGATTGGCAACCTGAAACCATAAGCGTGATTAGTGAAACAATAGCATGTTGTCGACTGGGTAATGAAAACGCCATGGAGCAAGTCCCAAAGGAGACATATGGTTTAATTTTTTAGGACCTGATAGGTTCAGCAAGAAGAAAATCATTGTTGCCCTTACAGAGATATTGTATGGACGCAGGGAAAATTTTATCTGCATGGATCTCAGTTCCCAAGATGCTATGATCTATAAAAGTGCAAATTATGGTAGCCGATAAATGAATGGATACAATGTGAGGTTCAGAGGAAATAACGTGGTTGATTATATTGTTGGGTAGGAGAAGTTTGGTGGTCTTAGAAGATGGATATTATATTCATGGACAGTGTGCCATCATCATTTTTTATGTCACTGCTCATTTAACATACAAAAATGCTCCAACATGGCATCGGGATCTCTGTAGGGTGTGTGAGAATATTCCAATTATTTTATGTGGAGGCAAGGTGGATGTAAAAAATAGGCAAGTCAAAGCAAAGCATGTTACTCCCCATAGGAAAAAGAATTTCTAGTGTTGTAAAATTCCTACAAATAGCAATTATAAGTTTGAAAAGCCCTTCTTGTACCTTGCTCGAAAACTTGCAGGAGATGTCAATCTCCACTTTGTTGGATCACTTGCCCTTGCTCCTCCAAAAGTACACATTGACTTGGCTCCACACAAACCCTTCATACCTACCCTTCCTACCCATTAGCTTGTCGTTCATCACCTCCCTAACCGTACCATCTAACCCACCCTCAGCTCACTTCCTTCTCTTTTCCACATATATGAAACCCTATGCATATGGCCACCTTATTTTCACCATCTCTCCCATTCATCCCCATCATGCATGAACCCTTATGTACATCTCTCCACAAGTCATTCCACTAATCAACTTTCATAGCCATCAGTGCCCATCACCACCCATGTCTTCATTTTTCAATACCCACTAACCCATGTTCAGCTTGCCACCTCCTTCACTATACCACCCACCTTTGGTTCACTTCCTTCCCCTTCCCCTTCCCATGTAAATGAAGACCTACTGTACATGGCCACCCTCCAATGAAACCATCCAAGGTTTATACAACTAGAAATTGTGCCAGCTTCTAGATGAGTGTAGTCAGATTCGGATTGTCGTTGTTGATAATGTCAGATCTCACCAGTTGCAAAATATTTGCAGGGGTTTGCATGGAGATTTAGTGGTACTCATGAATAAAAGCATCATGTTGAAGTGCTCCATCAGGCTTCATGCTGTGAAGACTGTCAACCAGGCTTTCCTTAATCTCATTCCTCTGCTCGTCGGTAACATGAGGTTGGTTTTCACAAGGGGTGATCTCAAGGAAATGAGCGAAGAGGTTGCTAAGTATCAAGTTAGAGTCTCTACTTGTGTTGGATTAGTTGCTTTTATTGATGTCATCGTTCCACCTGAATGAGAAAGTGAGCTCTTCTGAAGCAACTATGCTTGCTAAGTTACTTCTCTTTATCTCAGCTTGAAAGAATGAAGACCTTCCTATTCACTTCCAAGTCTGTAAATGAGGGTCATCTCGACAAGTTGTGTGACCAAATCTCCGATGCAGTGCTTGATGCTTGCCTCACTCAAGACCCTGACAGCAAGGTTGCATGTGAAACATGCACCAAGACCGACATGGTTATGGTCTTTGGAGAGATTACCACCAAGGCCAATATAGACTATGACAAGATTGTCCATGACACATGCTACACCATTGGATTTGTCTATGATGATGTGGGTTTTGATGTTGATAACTGCAAAGTCCTGGTCAACATTGGGCAGCAGAGCTCTGATATTACCCAGGGTGTTCAAGGTCATCTTACCAATCGCCCAGAGGAATTGCCGCTGGTGACCAAGGCCACATGTTTGGTTATGCCACCAGTGAGACCCCTAAACTTATGCCTCTAAGCCATGTTCTTTCTAACAAGCTTGGAGCCCGCCTCACTGAGGTTAGAAAGAATGAAAACTGCTCGTGGCTGAGGCCTGATGGTAAGACTCAAGTCACTATTGAGTATAAATGTATACAAGTAATTGTGAATGACCTCATAATTAACAATGAAGCCTTTTATGTTTCTCGGTAAAGAATTAAATGTTGTATTTAATTTTGATTTTTCTCAACTCTTTTAAATAGGAGACTTAGATCATTAATGAAACATATATCTCAAAGTTTTTTTTTTATTTATAATTCTATCTCTTTTTTAATTCTTCTTCTTCATTTTACTTTTTTATTTCTAAAAATTATCAATAGCAAGGGTCTTTACAAAAGAAAACTCTTAAAAAGGTTGTTGTAGAAAAGTATTTGTAAAATATTGAAACATTCAATGGATAAACCTATTGCGAAAAAATATCTTCTTTCTCACATAAAAGGCATGTGATAAAATTTTATTTTCTATTTTATTTAGATAAAGAATCATATGCAAATACTATGTTATATAAAATATGTAAAACCCCCATAATATGAAATTATACGGGAAATTATAAAGTTACAATAACATAGCTAGAAGCTTTGCATGTAATTTCTAATTTCTTTTAATTATATTGTATAAATAGATGTAATACAAAATAAAATTATATAGACAAAAGACTCGCATTTTTTACATGTGTCCTCACTCGATGGCGAGACTTTTTTTTCTTTTTTTTTTAGTGAAAAACTGATTTTTGTACAAATTGGAGTCATCACTTATTTTTATTTATTTTTTAAGTGAAAAATAAAATAAGAAATAAAACCCTAAAAAATGACTCCTTATTTGGAAAAGTATATCTTTGAAAACTGAGTCTAAATTCGGTGGTCAAGTTACCTATTAAGAAGGTATCATAAGGTTGCATCCCTCTAAGCCTTAAATAAAGGTCTCTACTAATAAAATTGAGGTAATTATGACAATTGATCAATAAACTATGGATACCAAAGAACAAGAATATGATAGAGATGATAATAACAAAAGTCTAGCAAAATACTACTCACACAACATATGCATATCAAGTGAAATTAAGCATGTAAGAAAATGGAAGAAATGTACCTTAATTGTAATCTAAAACATTTTTTTAAAACAATAGGGTTACTTCAACAAGTATAACATAACAAATGCCCTATGATACACACAACATGCATTTCATCCATATCAAGAATCTAAGAAGCGATCAAAGCTTACATAATAAGATATATTCAAGTATGAGAATATATAAAAGCAAAGATCAGTAAACATTATGCAATATTTCAAGTAGTATATGAGTTATATTTAAAAAAAAAAAAATCTCATAAGAAAAATATCAAAAGAGGCATGCTATACCTTATAAAATTTATACAAAGGTAATGACTGTATCAAGCGGATGAAGTTGCACACATTAAAAAGCGAATTTAAGTATCCTTGGATTAGCGACTATTAAGTGATCTTGGATAATTTTCATCAAGCACAAACCTTTGTGAACTAAATGCATGTTACTGATAAAAAACTTGATAATCAATTAGCATAGAGAAAATCATGTGAACAATTAATACAAAACTAAATGTTATTAAAAAAGAAAAGAATATATGCACCTCATAGTTGAAAGATTAATAAGTTCATTATGTTCACATGAGCAAATAAAGATGAATTAGAAAATCAACTCTATTAATTCAAATTAGCATCAACAAGAGGTCATGGTGGCCAAGAAGAGAACAATATTCATGGATGAGGTAGAGGCGGACGGTACACTTCCATCAAGAGAAAGATGGATACAAACTTTCCACAAAAGGAAGGGGCAAACTCTTGGATCTAAAGATAAGTCTTATGTATAGTTTTTCATATATAAGAATTGCATAGACACTAAGTCTAAACATGAAACACAATTGTAGAGTAAACAAGTAAAACAAACAATCATTAATTAAACAAATTTGAATTTGGTATCAGTTCATGATGCAACTGCACTAAATGTAAAGTATTAAGATGTTTGGTACCTTGATATATGACACAACAACCATATTTTCAATAAGAAAGAATTATTTTCACAATTAGATGAATCAATAAAAAAAAATGGAAATAAATCAAAATTTTACATCATAGGAAAATATAATATGAAAACTAGTTTTAAATCAAGACAATACTTATATAACTATGTAAATGTATTTTTTTTTATTCTAGATCCTTTTTGGAATTTATTAAGTATATGACAATTCATAGAAAATTGGTGTATTATTAATATGTACAATGAAGTTTGCACTTTTAGTGATAAAAATAAAAATATGATTCTAATATTTCTTGATCAAGTGAAAGCTTCCTTGAGTTTCAAGAAAATAGTGCAAAAAATTATGTTAAGTTAATTTAATAAATAAAATACATAACTGTTAAGTTTCATTATGTTAGACAACCTATGAAAGATAAATAAAAAATAATAATAAGCTAGAGATACTTTTATAAAGTCATTAATATTAAAAAGCAAATATATTTGAGAAGTTGAAAAATGACCTTCAATGACATTAAGTATAGAAAATATATATTGATTTTTTTAAAAATCGAATTAAAAAAAATTACAAATTTGAGAACCATTGAAATTATAATATATTTAGGTTTTTGGTGTTATTTAGGAATTGTAATTTAATTAGGGATTACAATTATAGTCTCAATATGATTGACCTATTATAAATATAAGTTTGTTTTTATGTTGGTTAAAAGAGTTGAATGAAATGATTTTTTTTTCTTTTTAAGTAGAATAATTATAAATAGTCAAAATCAAGGTTTCAATAACTATCACGCCTCATAGAATCAACAACACATGTCAATTGATCATATCATCTATGGTACTAGCTACTTTTATCATAATTCCATATAAACACTACTTTGTTGACAGGCAATACTAAGTGGGTCATGAGAGGTTCTTTTATCATAACTTCATACAAACATTACTATGTCACAGACTATAGCAGGTCATGAGAAGTTATTTCCTCATCTTCACTTACTATATTTTCCCCCACTTTTTACTATTCTCAGTCCAAAAAGAGGTTGTTTGTAATAGTTATCTTCAAACTCCTTCATGAAAAATGTGTTGTTTGTAATAGTTGTCTTCAAACTCCTTCATGAAAAATGTGAGTAAGGATGGTATCATCTCCTTGAAATACCTAAGGCATTTTCATGAAAAAATTTAATGACATATGATACTAGGAGCCTTCAAGTCTTCTTGACATATGGAATGGTTTAACAATATTATTTTGGCATCTAATGCTAGATGTTCATAAAAATGAGATCAATCTAAGCCCTTATCATGCTACTTTTAGTTGAATTAAGAAAGTAGTCAATACACTTAGTAGGACACATGCTGATATTGTTGCAAGTTTCTCCAAATGGTTAATTAAATGTACAAATGATATGCTAATGACACCAATTCATTCATATATATATATATATATAGGCAAGCATCATCTCACTATGAAGATTGAGTCATTTGGTTGGTTTTTTTTTTTTTTCCACAAAATACTATGAATGAGCTTAAGGTTCACGATTTGAATTGTTAGAATTTTGGTTCTATCTAATTAATTATCTCAATTTCAAAAGTATATTGAAGATCATGATCATTCTCCTATTGCTCCTATACCTAATATGCTCCATTCTTTCCTAAATTAAGAGACTTCATCATCTAGGTGGTCAACCTTTATTGATAAAAAAAAATTCTATTTGAACTAAGTTTGTGGTTGCTATAATAAGATCATTGGAAGACAAATCTTAATTTTAGGAAGAGTTTTGTTGGATTAATGATGCAGTCACACTAGGTCAAGGAGACATTTGCCCCTTGCCCCTTAGACTATTTAGGCTCCTCTTAAGACAAGATCTCATTCTGCTTTAAAAAAATAATAATAATAAAATAAAAACAAAATAAATAAATAAAAACAAAAACAAAAAAAACAAAAAGATGAAAAGACAAAAACTTATTATTCATCAAACATACTATTTAGTTTAACTTATCATTATATATGTGTTTTTAGTAAATGGTTTTAAAATTTGTGTTTTTAGTACAAACAATAATTTTGGCTTGCTAGGATTACAAGCATATGTAAAAAATTTCCTTAAAATTTGATAAAAACTTATTTCAATTCCCAAAAAATAATGTTTCGTAGGTTGAATTTATTTATTTTTATAAATTAATAACAATCTTAAATAAAATACTATTAAGTAATTGATAGTTAGCATCATTCATTTCAACTTTATTTGGAAATAATTTTCAAAATAATAAAAACATTCTTTTAATGTGTGAAATGCTTTTATGTAAAAGTAAGATATTGGACAAAATTTCAAAAAAAATATATATATTTTTAATTTTTAATGAAATAATTATGTAAATAGATTTTTGGATTAATATTTGAAATTATAAATTTCTTTGGAATAAATTATGAAAAAAATCACAAAATGTTATAAATGTATACAAGTAATTGTGAATGACTTCATAATTACCCATGAAGCCTTTTATGTTTCCCCGTAAAGAATTAAATGTTGTATTTAATTTTGATTTTTCTCAACTCCTATAAATAGGAGACTTAGATCATTAATGAAACATACATCTCAAAGTTCTTTTATAACTCTATCTTTTTTATACTTCTTCTTCATCATTTTTCCTTTTATTTCTAACAATTATCAATACCAAGAGTCTTTACAAAAGAAAACTCTTAAAAAAGCTTTCATAGAAAAGTATTTGTAAAAGATTGAAACACTCAAAGGATAAACTTATTGCTAAAAAATATCTTCTTTCTCACATAACAGGCATGTGCAAATACTATGTTATATAAAACATGTAAAATCCCTATAATATGAAATTATATGGGAAATTATAAAGTTACAATAACATAGCTAGAAGATATGCATGTAATTTCTAATTTCTTTTAATTATATTGTACAACAAAAAACTATACAAAATAAAATTGTATAGGCAAAAGCTATGTATGCACTCACATTTTTCACATGAGTCCCCACTCAATGGCGAGACTCATTTTTTAGTGAAAAACTTATTTTAGTAAAAATTACAACCATCGCTTATTTTTATTTATTTTTAAAGGAAAAATAAAATAAGAAAGAAAACCTTAAAAAATGACTCCTTATTTGGAAAAGCAATTCTATAAAAAAACTGAGTCTAATTCTAAGGGTCAAGTTACCTATCGATAAGGTACCATAAGGTAGCACCCCTATAAGCCTTAAATAAATGTCTCTACTGATCAAATTGAGGTAATTATAACAACTGATTGATAAATTATGGATACTAAAGAATAAGAATAGGACAAAGATGATAATAACAAAGGCCTAGCAAAATACTACTCACACAAGATATGCATATCAAGTAAAATTAAGCATATAAGAAAATGGAAGAAACGTACCTTAATGGCGATCCAAAACATTTTTATAAAACAATAGGGTTATTTCAACAAGTATAACATCACAAATGCTCTATAATACACAACATGCATTACATCTAAATCAAGAATCTAAGAAGTGATCAAGGCATATGTAATAAGATGTAGTCAAGTATAAGAATATATAAAAGCAAAGATCAGTAAATATTATGCAATATTTCAAGTAGTATATGAATTATATATATTTAAAAAAAATCTCATAAACAAAAATATCAAAAGAGGCACGGGATACAATATAAAAATTATATAAAGGAAGAAAAATTTACTCCTACTACTAAAAACAAAAATATCTCAACATGATTCATATGGCTTATGATCCACATGCTCTATGGGAACAAATGAAATGACTATTCCCCCATACAAACTATCTGAAGTGGATATGCTTCAACATAAATCAAAGTCCATTGTCGATGAGAGGGTTATGTCTCAATATGCATCACCATATCAAGATTTATCACAACTCCTAATACTGAAAAAGGGTATATTTCAATGTAATCTCAATAAATCCTAATCTATCATGTTCCAAAAGAATGAATAATTAGACTATGTCCACCATGCTAACTCACTGAAACAACCGTTCTCAAAGTAAGCTATCATCCCAAAAAAATCAACTATTAATGAGAGGAGTATGTTGTAATGTAGAATATCAAGTAAAGTGATTGAATATCTAATAAAAGTTCTCTAAAATAAGTATGCCTCAGTGTAAATCATCTCACAACTCTTGATCTGTCATAATCTAATAAAGTGGTTATACCCCAGTTTAGGTCATCATCTCAAAATGTATCATCAATAAGAAGGTTATGCCTCAATATAAGGTTATAATCTCAAAATCCACCATTAATAAGGAGGCTACGCCCTAGTGTAAGGTCATCATCTCAAAATCCATCATTAATAAAAAGGTTATACCCTAGTGTAAGGTCACCTCATATCTTCTCATTTATCATTCTCCAAGTGATCTCCAACTAATCTAAAATATTGCCCATGTATGAGCTATCAAACACAATGTATGATGTTATGGCCTCAGGGTGGTTTCCAGACCTAGGATGTAATGGAGGATAGGGTAAAGGGGTGAAAGAAACCAAAGGAAACTGGGCTAAAAGACCCCAATGATATAATCCCCATACCCCTCATCATACGTGAGATGCAATGCATAGAAAACCTCATGAGTCATGGACCTAGGAGTATCCCATGAAAGCACTATGCTAAAAGAAGAAACATATCAAACATCAATAGGATGATCAAGAATGGGGTGTGAATGCTAAACCCAAGTCGGACATTGAGTGAAATGAGAAAAAAAAAAGATCAAATAGAGAAAAATTAGGAAAATTAATGAAATAAATATAAAAGAAGTTAATGAAAAAGGAAAGTGAGTACTAGTCAACCAACATCAAAGCATGGAAATAAGCCATATCACAAATAGTTGGAATAATGAATAGAGTTATTTAGACACCCCAATGAAAGTTCGCTCACCTCTCACATAAATCAAATGGCTCATACTTTGTCTAAAAATGGATATCAAGGTAGAATTAAGTGAAATGAGAGTCTCGGGGAGCTCACATATGAACTCTTAGCAACACATGGACAAAGTAAATTCCCATATACATACATATGCTCAACATAGAATCATACAATAAACATACAAACAATGCGTTTTTTTTTTTTTTGTTTTGTTTTTGTTTTTTTTTGTTTTGCATACCATGATTAACACTAAACAAACTCCGATGAAAATACATAGCCAAATGGGTAAACTCTCCCGATATATTGATGTAACATGAATCCTCACTAACAAGACAATATCTCAAACTAAGATATTTGAACTACATTCATAAGGTGAAATAGGGAAGAATATGACTACCCTACATGCAATAATGTGTTGGAAACCACCACTCAAGGTGAAATAAAGATAATGCCAAGTAAGCAATAATAAGGAAAATGAAGTAGGGATGAACATCACAAGTGATATGTGTGATGTGAAAAAAAATGACAATGAAAATAAAGTGGAAATACCATAATGAAAGATAAATGATAAGATCCAAATATGTCTATCAAGTCCAAAGCTCATGAGGTCCCTAATCAAAGCATGCAAGCACTATAGGGCCCCCTAAACCAATGTAATAGGTAATGAGGTGATCTCTCATAATGTAAAACTCACCTTAGATCTAATCATCTTAGATTGTAACTAGTTAAATTAGAGAAGGAATGTACAAGACTAGAATATGTGGAGAAGGAAGGGTTATGCCATAGTGTCAAGGAGTAATGTTATACAAAGCTCATAATGAATAGGTCATTAAGTTCAAAAGCTCAAGATGTAGACGTGGATAAGATACTACTCTGATCAGAAGGCAAAATAGGTCATAGTTTCAAACTCCCTAGTTAGATCTCCTAATTCTAGGTCAATAGGCTCAATATCCTCCATTATGTGTCAGAACCCAATGATCATGATATGTAAGTGAAGAGATGTCTCAAGTCAAAAAGTCTAACCACAAACAATGTATGGTCCTGCGATGATAATAAAAAGACTAAATGTATGATAGAAACTTTAGAGTCATAGAGGTGTCCACTGTAAGATGTCTACAAATGTGACTAGAGAATCTTCATCAATAATCCAAAATGAAATATATGTTAAAAAAACAACACTATCATAAGATTGGTACTCTATTTTAAGCATGATATCTCTTATTCAACTTTCAACTCGAGCCCTAATAAAGGAAAATGATAAGGTGATCAAGGCGAATCTCTCAAAAAAGTTATAAATGTGAAAAACATGCATTTCACGTTTTTATAAAGAAATGATGAACGTCAAGCTAAAAATGGAATCAAGTACATCAAAAGGAGGGTGAGGTATCAATCTCATGATAGGTATATAATATAAAAGGATGATCATGATCGATAAGCATATCCTAAAACACCAAGCAGGATGTAGCAACAAACCGACAAATGTCTTAACTTAAGAAGGAAAAACTGATAAAAGCCCTAAGAAGAACGTACACTAGACTTAAAGGAGGAAAAAGAAGACTATACAATGCACAAAGAGTAATCTAATTGATACTTAAACACACATTAATCTTTGAGCACACCCAACATAAGAGTAAAAAGAAGAAAATACTCAATCCAAACAATGAGTAAAGCAACACCGAAGACTCTCAAATGTACCCACATGTGAGAAGATAATCTAAAAAGAAGAGGCCAGAGAATTCCTTTACAATGCTCCCAAACACACATATAGCCCATCACTAGACCCTAATTCGAATCACTAGCTCAGTAAGAAAACAAACAAAACAACAAGTCTCATATCAAATATAAGATCAAGGGAAACAAAGTCAATCGAGACTAGGGAATTGGAGATAAGGGGATAAATGTGTGTTCCATAAAGACATGTAACATTTATCATGCAAGATAAAGGAGGTCACACAACAATCAATCATGCAAAGAAGGTATATCATCTATATGTACAGATAAGTTGAGCAAGGATAAAACAAATGAGGTAAGCATATAACAAGATCAATCATCATGCTAAGATAGGCACAATAAGGATACAACAAGGAGAAGCAACGTGCTAAGTTAGGTAAGAAAATCAATTAATGGAATCAACATGCCAAGATCTCAAATGTATATAATAATCAAGCATTTAACGTAGATAATCATCATATCAAAGCTCTCAATTTGCTATCAACACTCAAACATACAAAACACAATGAGGGAGAATCCATTAATCGACTAGTCAAACACCATATTTACCTCAACTAGAGTTCAACCTTGTATGATCCCTAGTGGAGTCATCATTTTGTGGATCCACATTTTTCACATGCGTCCCTACTCAATGGCAAGACTCATTTTTTAGTGAAATTTTGATTTTTCTAAAAATTGAAGTCATCACCTATTTCTATTTATTTTTAAAGAGAAAATAAAATAAGAAAGAAGACCGTAAAAAATGACTCATTATTTGGAAAAGCATGTATTTGAAAACCGAGTCTAAATTTAAGGGCCAGGTTACCTATTAAGAAGGTTTCATAAGGTGGCACCCCTCTAAGCTCTAAATAAAAGTCTCTACTAATCAAGTTGAGGTAATTATGACAATTGATCGATAAATCATGAATACCAAAGAACAAGAATAGGATAGTGATGATAATAACAAAAGCTTAGAAAAATACTACTCACACAAGATATGCATATCAAGTAAAATCAAGCATATAAGAAAATAGAAGTAATGTACCTCAATTGTAATCCAAAGTGTTTTCATAAAACAATAGGGTTAATTCAACAAGTATAGCATAACAAATGTCCTATAATACACATAACATACATTCCACCCAAATCAAGAATCTAAGAAGTGATCAAGGCATAACAAGATGTAATCAAGTATAAGAATATAAAAGCAAGGCATACATGTCTATGAAATTAAGTAAATAAGGGATAAAGGAAGCATAGCTTGATAGCATATAAAGTGTTTTCATAAGACCAAAGGAATTAACTTAATGAATGAAATAATGAATGCAATATCATAGGTAAGGTCTCATTTTACATATAATCAAATGCAAAATAAAGAACAAAGATGTAAAATAAGATGAAATAATACACAGCAATCAAATTAAAGAATTCAACATATATTTATCCATAAAATAATCCCAAAAAGCATGTCAAATGAGGAATAGATATATGAAATAAAACTCATCTAATATATATAATACATCTATAATGTATAACAAAAGTCAAAGCAACCTAAAAGCATGATTAAGAAAGCTAAATGATCAACAACAAACAAGACTTTTAGCAACATGGCAGGAGAGAGACATTCACAAAATAAATCCCAAAAAAATATCTAGAGGTTTTATTTCATCAAAATAAAAAAAAATAGACAACATCTTCAATATGTCTCGATCAAAATTTTCAAAAGCCCAAATTATTTAATTTGATGCTACTTAATATTAGATTAATTCATATTAAGGACACTGTACAAAATAATCAGCATATGATTAGGACAAAAGAACTTGCAAAATAAATCCCAAAAACTATCTAGAAGAGAAATTTCATCATGTAAAAAATTGGACAATATCTCCTATGTGTCTAGATTACAACTCGAAAAGCTAAATTATTTAATTAGATGTCAATCAATACTAGATTAATTTATACTAAGAACACTGTACAGAATAATCAACATACGACTAGAATTGAACAACTTGCCAAATAAATCTTAATAAAATATCTAGAAAAAACATTTCATCATAAAAAAAATTGGAAACATCTCCTATGTGTCTATATTACAATCTAAAAGGCCAAACAATTTAATTAGGTGCCCAAATGTAAGCACAATCACGTTGGTAAGAAATAGAGTAAATTTCAATAATATATTAAAATGAATTTATTTGACTAACCTAGAAGCATGATAAAATCAAGAAAAAAATTTACAATACATTCAATGTGTCTATGTTAAAAGAAAAATAAAAACATGATTAAATTGCATAAGGAGAATATTTAAATTAAGCCAAAGATTCCTCGACCTCGTATTAGGGTCAATGTAGTAGGTGTAGAAAAAAGAATTATTTTCTCCCACTTAGGGAATTGGCTTTCAACGAAATGGAGTCCTAAAAATAATGCTAATAAGTGTAGATTAAGAAAAAAAATTCAAACAAAATTAAGGACGTCAAGAAATAATTTAATTTTACAATATCAATTCAGGTGTCTATAATAGGATTAAAATTGGACCTAAGACTAATTTAAATTTGTCAATTGAAAAATGATTTTAAGCCCACATTAATTTTTTTTGAAAAGTTTAGAAAGTTAAGAACACCATACAAACATAAAAAATAAATAAAAAATAAATAAAAAATAGAAATACTCAAAGTGCCTTGATTCCAATTTTTTATTATAAAGGTCGGTGAGTTAAGCAAAGTCGTAATAGGCTTTTGTTTGGAAAAGCTAAATGAATGTTAGACTTCACCAAGGTCCAAATTAATTTCCACGAATTTAATCTATGCTTCCTAATCCTCCATAATCATGATGATGCTTATTGAGGACTAAGAATTATTCCATTATTTGGAGCCAAGGATTTTATTCATGTGAGGAAATTGAAAACCAAATGAAATCGATAATAAAAGTGCATACCAATTGAAACATGATTGCATGTTTTTCAAAAAAATACTTTTTTTTTTCTATATATAATCTAGAGATCCAAGATGAACTTGGAAAAAGAAAAGAAACCAAATTTTTATGGAAAAACCCTTGAAAAATATTTTAAAACAATCGATTCACATAAGATCTCGAGATGAAAATAAAATAACAAAACCCAAGCATATCAAAGAAACAACAAAATCAATGTAACCACAAGCAAAGATATCAAATGGTTCAAGGTCTCATCTCATGTGATATCAAAGAGGCTTAAACTAAATGAATGAAAACAATAAGTGAAACAATGAATAAAATATATCCTAAGCATAAACAATCAATCATCTTCAACAATCATCCAATTAATGAATACCAACAATTTGTGTGGCTTATACATCTACATCAACCAAAGATAATTTCCATATCTAAGCAAGATGGAAGAAAAAGAGAGAGATGAGGAGATGATCATAATCAAGATATGCAGAAAATTAATGAGAACATACCTCTCTTCCAAAAAGATGAAAACTTGTTTTTCTTTTTGTTTCCCTGTGTTGTGTCTCCACTTTTTTGCCCAAGTCTTTACCTTTTCTCCTTTAATATTAGTGATAGTCATGTTCCAATCTCAAAAGCAATCATACTGTAGACCCAAATGATGGGGTGCATTTCATACAACCTGTTTTGCCAAATGTCCGAATTTCAGGGAGCCACGTGGAGCTTGAAGACTGGTCACCAGGTAACACACCTGACCATTGAGAGGGAGCTGGTAGAAGCAATCGTAATAGGACACTTGTCAATAGGATATTCGAAGATCCTCAGGCCGTTATGGAGGAGCGTCTGGCAGCTGCAGTGGAGGGGTTGCTTTTTGGGACGTGTTTGTGGAGAGATAGGGCAGCGTTTCTGTTAGAGAGGGGATTCCTGGTGAGGCTTTTTTGGGAGGTAGAGCTAGAGAAGAGAGATTCAGCATGTTCCTAGAGAGTGGGTGCTAATTTTGCAGTGAGCAGACTGCTAAGAGAGAAAGAACCAGAGAGTGAGAGTTTTCCAGAGAGAACAGAGAGCTTGAAGGAGAAGAAGGTAAAGGTATGACCACTACAGACACTTCTACTTTAGATTTCTCGGTGTTTCTTTCCTTGTTATTGCTGATCTTGAGCGTTGATGGTTGGATTTGTTGTGCTTAAGCTTGCATTATATTTGCTCTGTTTTGCCCCCCTCTCATACTCTTGATTCTTCCCTATAAATGGCTGGGTTGTTTTTTTTTGAGTTTGATATATGATGGTTATATTGTAGACTTCCAGTTTGTCCCACCGGTCTTTGAGCTCGTTCATTACTCGTGAAACGAGGCTTTGCCTAATAACCTCTGGAGTCTTTTTTTCATTTTTTTTTACTCTGTTTTTAGCCATTCTCTCCTCTGTATTTTTCTGCCCTTGTGTAGTTAGTTGTAAAATACCTTGGTTCAGATTTTTTGTTTCCACCAATCTGTACGAGGTTCTCGTCTATGCACCATGATTCGGAGAAATCTGCTGTTAGTCGCAACATTACCTGGGTTCATGCTTCTGCTATGAAGCGAGTAGAAACGGAGAGTATTGTAGCATATAAGGCAGTAACTACGCAGCCTTTGAGTCCTATTGTTGGCAAAGTTGTAGTGGATGTTGGCTCAGTACAAGGTCCGCGAGATGCCGGAGATGAAGCTCCATATATACATGGACTCCAATGCACGTGGATACCAGCCATTGTAATGACGTGTGTAGAATTTGATGGGATAACGTGTTTCAAAGCCCGTGAAGCTATGATTGCTGCAATGCGTCCGGATATCGACGACATCAATAAATATGTGAGGAACAAGCCTCATTACCATGGAAAAGTAAAAACTGGGCAGAAAACAAAACAAGAGGAGGAAAGAATCAGAAGGTTGATATTCAGATTCTCTTTCTTTCACGGGATATTCAATCCAGACGATTTATCCTGGTAGCAGCGGGAGTTTGGGCTTCATTAACAATATCAGTTTCATTAAATAGCAGCTTCATAACCACCAAATGAAATTGTAGTAGCAGCAGCAGCTGCAGCAGTCTCATATCCCACAAGTACTTCTTGAATAGTTGTGGCATCATCGCATGTCAGATCCGGGTTTTGGGCATTCAAAGATGGACCTTATGGGAGATCACATGCTTTATCAGGCTTTTTTTGAGGAAAAGCCTTCTCTATGAACTGCAGCAGAATTCGTTCGCTTCAAGGTGAAGCCTGGGAGTGCATTCCCTTCAGAACAACAACTTCATTTTCGCCAAGAACAGTTGCGTGCAAGGCAGTTATCTATGGCATTGAGGCAGCAGATGAAGACGAGGGAGCTCAGAACAGAGAGGTGGTTTCAGTGAAGGTTATCCAAAATAAGCAAACTGGCCAAAGTGAGGGCTATGGCTTTATTGAATTGGCTACTCGTGCCGCAGCAGAAAGGATTCTGCAGACTTCCAATGGCACATTGATGCCAAATTCTGAACAGAACTTCCGATTGAACTGAGCCACTCTTGATGCCGGTGCTTACATTCTCTTGGTGCTGGTGGTGGCTCCGGCGGTTTCGACAGTGGCAGCGGTGGCGGCTCAGAAACAGAAAAGCTTTGTTGCAGAGAGTTGCAACTGGCATTGCTAATGTGGTTGATCCCTTCGCTTTCTTGGTTAACGTTGCTCGGGTGAATGAACCGCCAGTCAATTCGCTTCCCTCCTCAGCACCACTCGCTCTCGCGCCGACGTCAATATGTTCACCGCAGGTGAACTTGTTTGGTGCTCCATCACATTTGTCACAGGACTGCTGGTGTTGTTCCAGGGTGCAACGAAGATCACATAAGGCGCAGGCCATCATGTGCTTTGCTGCCAAGTGGCCCATGTGCGTCACATAATTTGTTTGACGATTTTGATAGAAGCTTTAAACCTATGGGGCCCATACAGTTTTTGGACGGTATTACGTAAAGGAAATATCCTCAAATTTGACTGGCTGCATAACGTGGAAATCCCGATATTGTGAAGAGGCTTGTGCGATATAATCTTGGACTAGGCTTAGAAAAGAAAAGCCGCGGTTTTGTTGTCGAGGTGGCTGCCCAGACTACAGCAAAGCCGCCATCTGCACTAGGAAAGAGCAGCCTACTGCATTAGCAAGCAATGATACTGCTGAAACAACAATGATACTGCTGAAACATCACACATGGTGACAGTCTCGGTTACATTAGTCAAACGAGGTTGACGATACCACCACCCAAAATTCAAGGGAGTCTCATTTGGGGTTTTGCATGGCCACTTTGTGACCACGTGGCACATTCCCACTTCTCCATCATCATTCTGTCTTCATAAGTGGTTTCTCACACCCCTAGCTCTCAAATGATTTCTATTTTTAAATTCTTATTTCCTTAAATAATTTTCCAATTTCCAAATCCCTCAAACAATTTTATTTTTCAAATTTTCATCTTTAGAATTTTTACGATCACTCAAAAATCTCATTTCCAATAAAATTTTGTTGTCATCTTTCCTTCTGGCAAACAATTTTCACACCTCCTTCGTTTTAAAACGTTTTAAAATAAGCAAGACTTTAATTTTGTAATTCCAATTAATGGAATTTACGAAATTAATTCATGCTAAAATAAACGGGCTTTGGTGGGGGCCCCACATATTTGACTTCATGACTAATCGATTGATTGATTGATTGATTTGTCATGCATGATTGATTTACTCTATTCCTTGATATACGCTTAATTATATCTGTTCGTTGTTCACTAACCATGTTTCATGATAGCGCATTCGTGATTGCCGCCCAGGTACGCATCTATTCATATTTTGCTCATTCTATATACATGTATTGATTCCCATATGTGCATGATCAATTCGAGCATTCATTGATTTCTTTATTAGATGCCACGATTGCTTCATTTTATTAGTAGAGACCCGACTTTAGGGACTTAGAGGGGTGCTACGGTCTTTTTCGTACCTTCCCGATAAGTAACCTGACCCCCGAACTCGATCCGGTTTTTCACAGACCGCCTTTTCCAAAATAAGGATTCACACTTAGGGTTTTTCTTTCTTATTTTGTTTACCCTTTAAAAATAAAACAAAAATAAGTGGCGACTCCAAGTCATTTTCAAAGAATCAATAAAAATCAATTTTTCAAACAAAAATTCGAGCTCGCCATCGAGTGGGAAACGCATTGAGCCGAAATGTGGGGTCCACACATACCCTCTCTTAATCTCATTGGCTTCCTCAATATCGTGATCCTCCAACTCTCAAAACTCTTCTTGCCATGATCTCGAAAAGAAAAACCCTCCTCCAATCTTTCCTATGTCATCATATATATCTTAATGGTAGATATCCCTACTGAGGAAAGTCCTCTTCAATATAAAACTCTCAATAGTAGCCCTTAATGATGTGAATCCTTGAGGAATCCTCCAATCTGTGAGTTTTCTATCCCAAATCAAATTGTTTTCCTTATTCTTTCCTCCATCCAATTGTTCATAACTCAAGAGAGTCCACCAAAACTCATTCTTTCCTTATTTCTTCTCACTGTAGTCACGCATACCAAAGAGTCTTACCCAATCTAAAAATCTCCAAGCTGTCAATATCTAAAGAGAGTCTCACTTTCTTCCAAAAATCAATCTCAAATTCATGCACCCTCTTCAAATCTTCCTAAATCTTTTATTTTGATTTCCTAAACAAACCTTATGCACATCCCATGCAAGGTGATATGAAATACTATCCTAAAGTGCAATTAAGAATTTTCCTAAAATGAAACTAAATGAACTACCCTAAAGTGCACTTAGATGAAGTATCCTAAAGTGCACCTAAATGAAATGAACTAAAATGCATCTAGATGAATTAGGTGAACTTTCTAAAAAGTGCAACTAAGCTAAGTAACTAAGTGAATTACACCCAAAATGCAACTAAGTGAGCTAAACTAAAGTATCACTAAGTGAACTAAACCTAAAATGAACTAAGTGAGCTAGACTAAGAATGCAACTAAGTGAATGAAGCCTAAATGCAACTAAGCGAGTTAAGCTAAAAATGCAACTAAGTGAACTAAACCTAAAATGAAACTAAGTGAGCTAGACTAAGGTGCAACTAGGGTCACATTTGGGATCCATAAAAATCCCTCGATAATGAATCTTTAGCAATGGCACAAAAATAGTAACAAATGAGTGACAATGGACCACCATGGAACGGTTAGAAGACAATTAGAAGTAGATGAAAACACATCAAATAAAATAGAGGGTCTATACTATGTAATGAATATTTCATACCCTAAAGCTATGTACAAATTTGCACATTTTTTGTTACGATAAAATATGTAAAATAGAATGTATTGTCAAAAGTTATACAAAATAATTTTTATAGTTAGAAGCTTTGTAAGTCATATTTTCTATATTCAAATTAGAAGTTATATATATAGTATTCATCCCACTAAGGGTAAAAGTTGAAATATCTTATAAATTTCATGCTTTGAAGAAATTAAATCACTTTGAAAAGTGAAGCATTACAACATTATGAAAAGTGTTTCACATTTATAAATTTACTTATATATTTTTAATTCTTTGTTTAGCCTATTATTGTATGTAATTTTTAGGTAATCAAAATATAATACTTGTTTGACTTATCATGTGATCATAGACTAGGATGTGATCTAAATCTAGTATACAATAACTTCTTGATCTATGATGGTCATTGTTTTCCGAAAAAGAAAAAAGAAAAAAAAAAAGAAATTCATACCTTACCAACAAAAGTGATAAAATGATGAAGAAAGAAAGCTAGGCTTGTAGAATAAGCGTACCATAAATTATAAGAGAATTATTGTCATAGGTGTGACATGTAATGACACTTAACGTATACTAATCGCATGATTAAGCATTTCATTGACTTCTACCAAAATTAAAAGAAAAAAATTAGGAAATAAAAATGTTAATTAACATATCTAACCTAGATTATTATTGATTACTACTCAAAAAGTGCTCTTTTATAGCTTGTTATAAACTCTTTTAAACACTTTTGAGTAGTATTTATTACCTTTTAACTCAATTGGCACATTAAAGACCCTTGCAAATGTTTCTAATAAGTTTTTGGCAAGTTTTGGTGTTTTTGATAGCTTTTTTATCATTAAAACGAGCCAAGAATGAGGGAGAATTTTGTATAGTCCATGGCAAAGCAAGTTGAAGCTCAAAACACATGAAGAATCCAAGTTTTGGAGAGCTTCATAGCCTTTTCCAAATCAATCAAGTATGCAAGGAAGAGAATCAGAGAAGAAATCTAACATCAGCAATTTCACATGACTATGCGAAATTTTCGCATAGCATGCGAAATGCCAAAATGAGTACAAGTTGTAGGATAGAGAGCAAGACTGTGAAAAATGAATTTCGCACCCTATGCAAAATTTCGCAAGCCTTGTGAAAATCCTCCTGTGTAATTTTCATATATTTTTGCACCGACTCCGTTAGATTTTTATCTCGAGATATTTTGTGTAATTACCTATTTTCTCCTTGTAATCAGTTAAAGATATTTTTAGATATTTAGGATATCTAAATGAGGGGTTAAAAATATCTCTCTATATATGTCTTAAAATATCTCTTTTGTAATATCTCAGAAGAAATTCCAGAGAACACTTGTAAATTCTTTTAGGAAGAAATACACAGAGCTTTGTTATGCCTTACCTTCTCATTTTGTTTTTATTTTCTTTCTAGCCAAACAACCTCTGAGGATGTTTTCTCAAAGGATGAGTGGCTAGGTTTTTCGTTTCTTGGACTGAAGGAAGCTAGGTAAGGGATCCGAATACAAAGGTGGGAGTTTTTCTTGCTTTAAATGAGGAGAGTTGTTACCCGTTAATGGTTTTTATTTTAAGGTTTAACTTAAAATCCCTTAAAATCACCTAGGCCAATACTTTATAAGCTTTTCGGACTCCCTGGAGATCCATTAGTTATCTCTTACAAGCCTCTGGGAGGTGGTTTAAAGGTAGGATTACCTAGAATGGCCAATACTTGGTAAGCTTTTCGGACTCCCTAGAGATCCATTAGTTATCTCTTATGAGCCTTTGAAGGGTAATTGAAGGTTAGGATCACCTTGAATGGCCAATACTTGGCAAGCTTTTCGGGCTCCATGGAATCCATGGATGTCTAGTAGTTATCATGTACGAGCCATTGAAAGATGATTCACAATAAGAGGTCTTTAGTGTTTGAAACCATTAATGGGAAGCAACTACAGTTTTTCATGGACCAATGGGATCAAATCTTGGTTGCTAAATACACACCGGTTCGGGAGATAACCATTCTTTATGTTATTATCCCCAACGTGAGGAAAAGATCCGGAATCTCCCCCTTTTGTCTAAGGAACCTGAACCTAGTGACCTAAAACTCCAAGAAACCTTTTATTTGTAATTAATCTCAGTTACTATTTTTAGCTCACTTAAAACCAACCCTTTTCAACCAAAATTATGTTTTCTTTTAAAGCTAACTCATAAAAGAAAAAGCATCATTTCAGTACTTTAACTAATATCACTTGTAATATGAAAACTCATCCTTGTGGACGATCCTAGAACCACTATACTATGCTAGCTATGCTACCCTAGTGTATAGTGAATTAGGTTTATAAATTTTGTTGATAACTCCCGTCCGAGGACTGAATTAAATAGTACACCAATTGGGGACGAATCAATTATAACTTTGAAAATGCTAATGGTAAAATTGACTAATTGACTGGTGAAAAAAAATGTTTATTATTATGTTCTCACATAGGATACATGCTTTTTTATGTTGTCTTTTTATATAACATAGTACATGTTATATTTATTAATATATGTTTATGTTTTATTTATGTGTAACATCAATTGCTTAATAAATATATTCCAAGATATTTGTCTCATTAATTGTATAACATTGGTAATAACTAATATTATTACCACATATATCAAGTAATAAAAACCTAATAATTGACATGACTAACTTGGTACCCAAGGTGAACAATGATGCATCAACTTCTTACAATGTCATATGGATGTCCATTAAAGAACAAAAAGTTTCTTCATCTAGTGATTAGTCTATTTGAACCCTTGAAGGGTATTTATTACATTTTATGTAGCTTGCTAATTTAATGAGACAATTTTCCTACCATAAGGGGGAGAAAATCCGAATCTAGAATAATGACATGAAAATTTGAATATGAGTTAATGTCCTTGAAGGAAAATTAATTAATACTACAACAAATAAATCTAAAACTCACTGAAATGTGACAGATTTTCTAATAAGACATGCTTGAAGCATGAAAGACTTATCAACTTATAATGCATATTCCTTAGAAAGGAAAATGGCACAAGGAACGGTACATGCATGCAAAGATTACACTTTTGAAAAGGTCACAAATTGACTGATCAATTTCAAGTAATCCCTGAAGATGCACAAATTAAACCAATGGCACCCATGAGGCACAAATTATACAATTAGCTTGTAAAAGGGTATAAGTACCTAACAGTAATAAGATCTTAATTAGTTATTTATATATAGGAGAAAAATAAAATTTAAGTCCGCTTGGTCGCAGTTTTAAGAAATATTTCTTATATTTTTAATACTTAAAAAATTTATTATTGAAGTGTTAAAAAAAAGAATAAAAACAGTTTTTTGGAATGATTGTTAAAGGCACTCTTGATGACATGTAAAATGTGTTTTTATAGTACGGGCTATCGAAACTAGATTTTGGGGCCGAAAAACTGACCTTGCACCAGCCCACTTGAGGTCTATGACTACATCTTCGTAGTTTAGCCCAATTTCCCTAGCTGGTGGAAGTTATTGAAACCGATGAGTAGGAATTTCTGACCTCTTCACAGCATATCATCAATTCAACGTTCTCCTTTGACTTTTTTTTTTTTTTTTTTGACTTTTTAAGTTTTGGTGGACTTATAGTCTTTCCTCTTAAAAAAACTCCCTCCATAGAGGGAGTATGAAGTGGAGACGCGGTAGAGGTCTAGTCTCGACTCTCTTCCTGGAAACTTCGTCAACGAATACGCGTAAGGAAACCACCATCTATGAAGTGGAGACGCGGTAGAGGTCTAGTCTCGACTCTCTTCCTGGAAACTTCGTCAACGAATACTCGTAAGGAAACCACCATCAATTTCATAAAATGCCCCTGGATGCGTCTTTATAAATACAAGCCTGTATCAATTGTTGATCAAATTCGTTCTCTGTGGAAGCCTTTCTCCACCCATCAACCTGATTTTTGATCACTTCCTCTTTGCAACAAAATTTTAGTTGAAGTAATGGAGGTAGAACACGAAGAAATGAAGTCTCTAGGGGCATTTGGCATCTACAGAAAAGCCTACAAGATCATCCTCCCATGGAGGAAGATATTCACCCAAATCATCCTTGCCTATATCCTCCCACTATTCTTCATTTCCTTGGTCAACACCCATTTATCCAACTCTCTCCTCCCCAAAATCGTTGATCAGGATAAAAAGGATTTGGCTGAAACTCAAGTCCCCACTTCCAACCACACCAACATATTTGATCTTCTCTCGTTCCCATCCGCCTCCTATTGGCTTCTCCAGGTTGCATACACCATCTACTCTTTCATCTTCTCCCTCCTATCCACGTCCGCCATAGTTTACACCATGGCCTGCATCTACTCCGGTAGAGAAGTGACTTTTAGGATGGTTACGAGCGTAGTGCCAAATGTCTTGAAGAGACTCATGCTCACATCCTTCACCATCTTTCTGGTTGTCTGTACTTACCACGTGGTTGCCTTTCTGGTCTTCGCTTTAGCGGCAGTGTTGATTGCATTTGGCCCAAATACTAATGTGGGAATGTCGATTTTGCTGGTTGTGGTGGTGTTATACTTGATGGGTCTTCTTTACATAAGCGTAGTTTGGCAATTGGCTAGCACAATATCAGTGTTGGAGGACTCATATGGGTTTCAAGCCATGAAAAGGAGTAACCAACTGATTAAAGGCAAGGTGGGTGTGTCAACCCTCATCTTCTTGAAGCTGGGTTTACTCCATTACGTGTTACAGAAGGCATTGGAGAGGGTGGTGGTGAACGGAGAGTCACTGGGCATGGTGAATAGGGTGGCTTATGCAAATGTGTGCTTATCGTTATTTTTGTTGTTGGGTCTCTTTGAACGTGTCATTCAGACTATTATCTACTTCGTTTGCAAATCCTACCACCACGAACACGTTGACAAGTTGGCTCTATCGGATCATCTCCAAGTTTACACCCAAGAGTATTCCCTTCCTTTAAAGGGCGACAATCTTGATGAGTTAAAGCAGTTGTGTTTGGTGATCCTTTTATGTATAGACATGGTAAGTAAAGTTGTAATTGTTTGTTTGTCAAGATTACTTTTTTTAAGGATATGTATAAAATCCAGATTCTCATTATAGATAAATCAATTTATATGGCTTGAACATTGGATTGAATTATAAAGAAATCTTTATATAGATTAATTGCTTAAGTTTTGACCTTTTTTTTTTTGGTCATATAATGGCTTTGGATAAATAATTAATTGATTAAAAAGATATAAAAAGATCTCATATTTGTAAATCTAGTCTTCTCCATTTTTTTGTTGCAAAAATTAACCTATTTTTGACATAAATGCCCTTTAATATATTGATTATTTACATATATGTTTTAAAAGAAAATGTTATTTTTACAAGAAAAAATAAAAGTATTTTTATTCAAAATAGATCTTTTTTAGGATTAAAAAAAGTCAAGGGTTAAATTTACAAAATGGGAATGACTTCATCAATTTTAATCAAATAACCCCAGGATAAAAACAATGGAAATAAATTGTGATGTGATTAATCTCTGTGAGAAAGTTAGACATAAACATGCAGAAACTTTTTTTAGGATGGAAATTAATTAGAAAAAAAAAAGTAAATTTTTAGATTAAAAAGGTTTCAAATTTTTCCTAATTTTCTAAAATTAGGTTTATCTCTTTTTATTATATTTCTTATTTTAAAAATGTTTTTTCAATATAACTATTTCAAAACTTCCTTTTTTAACAAATTAAAACTATTTAACAAGTGTGCAACATTTGTAAAAGTTTAATTGTTGTCATCTTCATAACCTTTCTTTCCATATATTCACCAATATTTTGATATAATCTTACAATAAATATTTTAGAAAAAGGACTAGGAAACAAGAAGCCTTAATAGAAAATTTTCTAGTAATCTTAAAAAGTTAATTATATGAAGTACTTGAATATTTGAATGAAGAATAAAAAAATCCCAAGATTAAACCCTTGATTTTTAATCTTTTTCTTTTCTTTTCTTTTCCTTTTAATAATCAAGGTGGACCTGGCAATGGCCAAGTACATAGATCAACAAGAGTTTTGAGCAAAAATAATATAATTGGAAAAAAAATCAATAAAATATAACTGTTACCAAAATAATTTTCAAATTAGCGTATATCAATCATTTGTACATTCACATGACCTGAGAATTTTGATTTTTTTTTCTAATCATAAAACTATAATTAGTAACTACGGTTCTAATTTTTTGTTAAACATAGAACCTGTAGTTGGTAATATGGTTTTAAATTATCTCTAAAATCATAGTCACTAATTATGGTTTTAAACTTAAATTTAAAATCATAGTTGGTAATTTTGACCAATTTATAAATAAATAAATAAATATATATATATATATATATATATATATATATATATATATATATATATATATATATTAAATTATAGTTACAAACTACAGTTTTATGATGTGAATATTCATGTGGATGAGAAATACTAATTTAAGAATTAATTTGGGAGAGTATCTATTTTTTGGATTTTTTTAAATAAATTTTTTTCCTCAAAACTTTATCAATCGGTGGTTACAGTTTGTGAAGGAAATTAAAGGAATGGTTACAAAATAAAACTTGCTAATTGAACATTCTGAAACTTGGATTCAGGGTTTAGAATCCATGACTTACAAATAGGAATGACAATAGGACGGGTTTGGGACATGTCATTCCTATCCTATTCCCACCCCCGAATACACAATTATTTTCCATCCCCAACACAAACCCATGTCGAGGCAAGTTGATTAGCTCCCATCCCAGTTAACAAAAGGATTAATAACCCCATCCCTACCCCACCCCATCCTCGATATCCTTTAAGCCCTAACCCTAACTAGTAATGAGTAGACATCATACCTAAATGCATTTTCCTTTCACTACAAAATAACGAGATTCTGATAATATGCCAAATATGAAAAAATAATATCAAAGTTCGAATTAACACTACAACAATCAATAATCTTAAGTCCATAATTAGCTAAAATGATTGAAAATTAATGCAAAACACAAAATAAAATAAAATAAATCATCTAAACAATTTACAAGAGAACAAAATGAACAATGAACCAAACGAGAACAAGGGTCAACATTAGCCAAGGATTTGAATCCCTCTTCAAGCCAATATTTGAACTAAGACTTCATCAAAAACACTACTTCAAAGGCTTTTGCGTTCCTCTTGAGTTGTGCTCTTGGACAAAGACTTCGAGGTGATGCTCTAGATGATTGTGTTACTCATATTTAGGGCAAAGAGATCAGGGTCTATGACCAATTTGATGTCGCAATAGAGGAGTTTTGGGTGTTGAGGCTAAACTAAGAGCAAGATGGAATTGATTTCAAAGTATTTCAATTGGTGTGAAAGAGAAAGAAGAAGTGGTATTGATCTTGTAGATAGGGTTTCAACCACTACATCAGATAAAGAAGAAGAAGAAGTGATCATTGGAATTAGGGCAAATGGGAATAATGAAGTATATATATATACTGGGAGGTTTTTGGCATTTTACTACTAGTTAAAGGATAATTTTGTCAATTTATATTCGGGTTGGGGCGAGACTAGTTAGAGCAAAATTCATACCCATCCCAAACCTAATTCGGGTTTTTAAAATATCCTCATACCTGACCTATACCCATTTTTTATATTTCATACCCATCCCAATAAGGGCAGAGCAGGGCAAGTTACCCAGGTAACCCACAAAATTGTCATCCCTACTTACAAAAGACTACATCAAAACTTGGATCCACCCTTTAGCAATCTTCTAGTGTCACATTGTTTTCATTGAAAGTACAGTATCAGTTTTTTAGTTGAACTATAGTTGAAAATAGTTATCTATTTTTTAGAGTATACTTTTATTAAAAAAAATGTATTTTACTAAATATATTTTATTAAAATTCTTTTAAAGTAAATTATTTGTAGAATAAATTTGAGATATTTTTAAATATTTCTTGAAGTATTTTACAAAACAATTAAAGATATATAGAATAGTTTGATCAGTTTTGCATTATATGCAAGTGCAAAATATTTTCATTGTAGAAAATTGTTTTCCATCTTTTGTTAGTTCGTCTATGTTAGAGATATATAGAGGATGCATACTAAGGATCCTTTAATATGTAAAACTTTATGATCAATGATTGACTTAGTCTGATCCTATGTGATTGATAATTAAGGAAAATTTACCAAATCAATGTCAGGTTAAATGCCTTAAAGATTAAAACTTTTTATCATATTACTTATTAAAAGACTCTTAAAGAAAGAATTTTAAGTTTTAAAATATGGTTCCAGACTTGGATGACCTATATTAGTGATTCAATCTTAAGAAACTAAAAATTCTTTAATTAGTACTTGTTATTCCTTAGTCCTTGGTTGGAAACTAGATTTGTGAAAATTTCTAAAGTAGTTTATTATTTTTTTTTTCTCAATTAACAATTCAATTTGCTAATCAATCAATTTTTCATTTAAGGGTTGTAGGACCTCAGACGCTACCAACTCTCCTAAAAGCAATTGTTGTTAGGAAAGACGCATACCCTAGCCTTATTGTGTCTTCACCCAAGCACCCACGGTGAACACAAAGGGAGTTGATGGACGCGACCAAAACCCTCCGATCTGTCAACAATCTCCCCCCAACGACACCCATGGGGTTCGAACTCATAACCTTGGCTCTAATACCACCTGTAAGACCTTAGGCACTACCAACTCTCTTAAAAGCAATTGTTTTTAGGAAAAACGCATATCCTAATCTTATAGTGCATTCACCTAAGCGCCCACGGCGAACACAAGGGGAGTTGATGGACGCGACCAACCCTCCGATATGCCAACAAAGGTCATTACTTGATTTGATCTAGACAAGATTAGTTAAATGTTCTAGTTCCTTAGGATGATAACCTGGAATACTAAAGGTTATAATGATTTTTTCTCTAGTTTTTCTTAACCAAGATCACTAGGTAATTAAGCTTTGGTAATCTCATACAACATAGAAGTAAATAACTAGTTAATATGTTCCCAAATCAAATCCTATCGATGGATAATGTGTTAAATCTATAAAAGAAATCATAAACTCAACAATCCTCCACCCAATGGCTTTTTCTAGATCCTAACACAGAAAGGTGGAAACCTGTAAGAGGATTGGTGGCTAGGGTTTTCTCTCTCTAAGTAAATGGAATGCAAGACTAAAGCCCTAACCCTTAAAGAAGATATTTATAGGTTAGCTTCTTGTAAGCTTAAGAAACTTAAGCCCAATGTAGGCTTACATGTCACTTAAACTAACCCACATGGGTAATAATTGATTAATTAACTCAATTAGCCTCCAATTAGCCAATTAGCACAATTTATTTACAAGATCTTATGCAGCCTTGTTGTTAAGATAGAACCCTTAAAAGCATAACATGGAGTAATAAAATTTTAGATTTTATTTATTAATTAATAAAGTTCTAGTTCACTTTTATCTATCTTATTTTCATGCATTATATCTTATAAGCATTCTCGTTTACATCTATTACCTTGTACATGACATGGGTGCATTAGGAGTTACATAAAAGATCCAAGTCATGGGTTCCTTGGAAGTAGATTAATAGAAGGTTTGTGGGTTTAAATAACCTATTAGAGATTGTAGTGCACCACCTCTTAATTAGAGGAATGATTAGTCTTATCTATAGGATGAGTTTCCCATGGTGATTGTACTAGTTTGTATGGTTACACATTGAACAAGACCTATGGTGAGTCATAACTTAAGGCTATAAAGTATTCATGACTTCACCAAATGGTTTCATTATGTTATCTTTCAAACTTGAGAGAATATTGAGTTTATGTTAAAGTTAGTAGTGACTTTAACCTACGAGCGAGATCGTAAACTGATTATATATATATATATATATATATATATATATATATATATATTCCCTATGGATTAGGTTACTATTGATGGAAGTCAGTAGTAATAAATATTCTTAAGAAAAGCACTATGATATTTTATGGGATTGAGACAAAGTGTCCCCCTGGATGATCTTAAAGAGGTGTGTTCATGTAAACTATGGTTATAGTAGTTCCTTAAATGGAACTTGATATATGATTTTTGAGAGCTAAGATATGTTAGTTGCATATACAATAAGAGGATCTATAACTCAAGGATAGTAGACGTAGTCTTGACAGACTGATAGTTTTCACCTTCTTAAACTATGGACACTAGTTCATGGGAAGACTGAATGCGATGGATATCAAGTCATGGACCTAAGCATGTGCCTCATTATTATATACATAAGATATTGGAGTTTAGTTAATTCTCTTAGTGGGATGTTAAATCAACTTTAGAATTGCATTTTGAGGAAACCAGTATTCCTATAGGTCCTAATGGTCCCTACTCTAAGCTCATATACCATGATCACAAACTTTATGAGGGTTAGATTGACCTTAGGTACACTTTTATAGATAAGTAAACAAAGTCTCTAAATTGATCTAATTTATTAATTAATAGGCTTGATTAGTTAATTAATTCATAAGGAGTTGTTTTGAGCTAGATTAGGTGACTCAAACTCTTAATGGGTTTAATTTACTTAGAGTTTACATAAACCTAGGAAAGTTTTTTCAAACAAGAGAAAGTTTCAAAAGAAATATGAAAGCAATCCCTTTCTGGCACAGGAGTCCCAATTCAAGTAATAAATAAGGATATTAATGGAAATTCTCATGATAGATAACTTATTTTAAGATGGTTATCAAAATTATCACTAAGTCTCTCTTCCAAAATATTAAGTAGGAGCGAGTCATAGGCAAGCCCACAACCTCCAAGATTGAGCTCATCTTGATTTTGGCTCATCATCATCCTAAAGATGGGGTAACCTAAGGAATAAAAATATATGGATTATCCTTATGAATAAGACTATATATGGTTATAGTGGGAGTGACCAATCTGAGGGCTAAACATAAAAGGTTTGTTAATAAATGCCTTAGGATAACCTTTTGAGGTTTAAGACAGGTTGATTAATTAGAGACCCTAGTAATAAGAATCATAACTTACCTGAAGCAGACTTGATTCTTACGATACTAGAATACCTTGCATGGATATATGTAGTTTAAGAGCACTACATTTTTGCTAAATTAATTATCATATTTGCCTTGAATGTTTAGTTTTTTTATTAATGCATGAAATGTTTTGTTTATTACATGAATCATGTCTTATAACCCTATCACCCTGATTCTCATTGATAATAACTTAATTGGCCCTACTTATGTTGATTGGAAAAGAAACCTAGACATGGTTCTCACAAAAAATAACTTGAAAAATGGTATTACTCTAATACCAAATGAAAAATGGGTATTGCTTAAATACTACTTGAATAATAACCAAAAGTCCAATACGAAACACCTATAGGAGGGGGAGAATGAGTGATTTAACAATTTAAATCAATATTTATAAATTATAACCAACTTTTTCTTACTCCAATAGATATTAGGGATATCCCAAATAACTAAATGGATTATACCTAAAATCTTTAGGTATACAAAAATATGATTTTTAACTTTTAAGGATATCCTATAGTTGGTTAGGGATAAAGATAATAAAGTTGTTGATATGTGAAATATAAGTATTGAGATATATTAGGGATGATGATAATCACCAGAACAACTACCCTAACAACTTCAACAAATGAATTAAAGGATATCATGAGAAAAGTTAGGGATAACGACAATTGGTTATAAGTATAACCTTTATAACCACCAAGATAACCAACCCAATAACAACCTCAAAAGTAATCCTAATAAATAAATTAAACTGTTCAAATAAAATATCTACAGGAATAAATAGATATGTATCTTTTAGGAAAACCCTACAAGATGTTAGGGATAATCAATTTGACCTCTAGGCAATTAAAAAAAATATCAAATATAAAATATATAAACAATGAGACACAAGATTTTTACGTGGAAAACTCTCATAAACTATGAAGATAAAAAAAAAAATCATGAGGTTTAAGACCTACCAATCTAAATCCATTATTCAAAATCAAGTTACACAAATTTAATTTGAAGACTTACACTCTAGCACCTATAACTTGATCCATGTTTGTAACGCAACAACTTCCTGTTACTCCTTAGTCAATCCTTCAGCCACTCTGAAGAGATTAAGGTCTTCAACCCATGATTCAAAGATTCAAATCCTTGAATGAGAGATCGGGAATGGTGTGACCAGTAGGCTTTCTTCACAAGAAGTCCTTTTCTCAAGAATACTCTGTCTCTAATTTCTAAGATCTTTATGATCTCAAATCTCTACGATCTCTAAGCTTGAAAATCTAACCCTTAAAGGGTTACAAAGGAGGTATTTATAAATAAAAGTCATAAGGATTTCGGTATCTTAAGTTTTCAAATTAGAGTTTGATTGAAATTCATTCAAAATGTGTTTTTAAACTCGAAAGGATTGACATGACATCTTGAGCGAACTTGGATCACTTGAGCGAACTTGGATCGCTTTAGTGCTTCACTTGAGTGGTACTTACCACTTGAGTGGGCTAACCGCTTGAGCAGCCCCTACTTCTTGAAAAATCATTTTAAAAGCATTTTAAGTCCAAAAATGATATTAAACCTTTTTATACCTTAAATAAATCTTATATGCCACAAACTAAACCTTTTTAAGCGTACCTATGACTTCCCTGTTTGATGAATAGTAACCCTTAATCTTCAATGGAGAGTAAGTTACTATCTAAAAAGACTTTTATGGTCAAATATAAATTGAAACAAAATTGTCAACATACAAATAAGACTCAATGTCCCAACATAACTAAAATGGGTAACTCAGGATATTACTCCACCCATTCCTAATGAGTTTTCTATTAGGAACCCTTGGATTACTGCATTCCCATATTCTGGATCTTATAGGGTGCATACAACCAACCCTAGGCATCTCAAAATTTATGCACTTAGTGGGTTTAAGTTACTTAAATGCAATGGCGACCCTATAAATACCCCCTTAGGGGTTAAGGTTTTCATAGTTAGCTTTTTCATAGGATAGTCTTCCACCTCTAGAGAGAAAAAAGTCATAGCTTCCACTCTCTCCCCCTCCTACTAGAAGTGTGCCAAAGTTGTGATTCGAGTCATTAAGTGGAAGATTTTGAATTTACGAGACATCCTGCAACAACAATCTTTGTCTTTACCACATGGAATCGATTCGGGAACATCTGAATCCAAGGTAAGCACACCAATCTTATTGTTTAAATCCTAGTTTTGTTTTTACATGCATGTTTCCATTATGCATTGGGTTTAATTAAGCATGGGAAAGTTTTTGTATGTTCTTAACCTGATTTGTGCATGGGAAAGCGAGTTATATGGATTTCCCAACACCTTTGTGTTTACTAAAATGTTCTTATGTACACAAGTGAACTAAGAATGCAACTAACAATCATAAGCCATGTCACCAAGAGAAGTAAGCTTAGGCTGGGATTATTAGGATCCAAAGGTAAATACTAACTCCTTCAAAATCTAATTCTAAAGTTTATTTAACATCATACTATAGAGAGTCAATTATATTCTAATATCTTGTTTATATTACAATAGACAAAAGTGTTCGGGTTTGTGGCCTACGTACTATCCACTACAAGCAAGCTCCCCATGAACGATCATTTATAATCTAACAAAGTAAATGTTATCAACCTCTCAAGATTACCTTTACAATTCTTAAGTCTTAGATTCTCCCATTGTGTAATCAATTAACATATCCTAACTCACAAAGAGCATATGTCAAATTTCAATCAAAGAACTACCATGATTATAATTTTCTTGAAGAGATTTTTTTAGGATCACCTAAAGGGACATACTATTATAATGATCTATAACAAGGACACATACTATTATAATTACAATGATTTGTAAAGAAATTAAAGGGATGACAAAGAGGAAACATCTAGTTCTTAAAGACTAAATAGGGGTGAGACTTCTATTTGATATTCCTTTAGTTTCTACATTTATAAATGTTAAATGTAGAGGTAGGTATTCATCATACTAGTAGCACAAACTCTATTTTTCTGTAACTTATCATGTAGATAAAATTGTAGAATTAATCATTTCCAAGGGTAAAACAAAAGCTTATACCTTCTTTAGGTTAAATAATTAATTATACAATTTACTCTCCCCAAATCACAGGCATGTCCTTGTTTGCACCAGAATAGGAGCACCCAACAGTTGTGTCAGACTACCTTGGCAAAAGACTATTCAAATTAGGTCTTGCAAATTTTCAACGAATCCAATATTAATATCAATTGCTACAAAAATTCACGTACAACTAAAACTTTATTATAAGAAGGAAATCTTTTGCAAAACTAGACACACCATCGAGATTAGAATAGTTGCATTATCAAAATAGCTAATTTTTCACCACATCTATCTTATAGTGGCTGCTTTGCAAGACATCAAAGTAAAACAACATTGAAGTGGATACGTTCCTATTTCAATGAAAACATGTAAATAAAGTTTGAGTTTCTCACATCATTTTGAAGAAAAACTACAACTTCTAAAGATCAATTATTCGCTGAGCATAATGGCTTAGTCAATTATAATTTGCTACTGGTTTTACATTTCTCTTTGAATCCATGAGAGCAAAGTCAAATTTCCGACAAGGACAAAATTTGTACACTAACATAATTTATTGTAAAGCATTGAACAAGTCAAAAATAAACATGTCTCAAAGTTGAAATTAAATCAACAATTAACACCTTCCATGCCATTGAGACAATATCAGCTAAACAAACAGGTCTTGAAGTTAAAATTTTATTTTAAATATAATATTTTCAATTTGAAGATAGTTTTTGTTAAATTCCAAAATTTCTCCATGCCGGTTAAATTCCCAAAAAAAAAATTATTTTAAATATAATATTCTTCAACTTGAAGATTGTTTTTGTTAGGTTTAAGACAATATAATATACATATATATATATATATATATATATATATATATATATATATATATATATATATATATATAATATTGTTTGGGGTAGTTCCTTTGCTCCAAATGAAAATGATACATCTTAGTTTGAAATATTTTCAATTTGAAGATAGTTTTTGTTAAATTCCAAAAATTATCCATGCTGGTTAGATTCCAAAAAAATAAAATTAAATATAACATTTTTCAACTTGAAGATTGTTTTTGTTAGGTTTGAGACAATATAATATACATATATATATATATATATATATATATATATATATATATATATATATATAATATTGTTTGGGGTAGTTCCTTTGCTCCAAATGAAAATGATACATCTTAGTTTGAAATATTTTCAATTTGAAGATAGTTTTTGTTAAATTCCAAAAATTATCCATGCTGGTTAGATTCCAAAAAAATAAAATTAAATATAACATTTTTCAACTTGAAGATTGTTTTTGTTAGGTTTGAGACAATATAATATATATATATATATATATATATATATATATATATATATATATATATATATATATATATATATATATAATATTGTTTGGGGTAGGAATGGTTGTTGTGAGATTTCCTTTGATACATCTGACTTTGAATAGTAGTCCAATATCATTTTCAAACTAAGATGTATCACTTTATTCAAAGTCAGATGTATCATTCATTTTCATTTGGAGCAAAGGAAATCTCACAACAACCATTCCAGTATCAAAATTATATGGAACGAAATTTCACAAGTTTTCCAACCAAAAAAAGAAAAAAAAAAAAAAAACAAAAAAGAAGGAGAGAGAGAGATATTTAAGTGAAAAAACCAAAAAACCAAAAAAAGATAGACCAAAACTTTATATTCCAAAATACATTAATTAGGCATAATCGGGCGCAAAACAAAAAGATCAGTATTTCAAAAAGGATTAATGGGGAAGAAAATTCATAGTCCTCAACAAGTTCTTGAATTTCTCATATTTGTCCCTTATTTAAATCCCTTTCCCATTTACAGAATTGTCACCTCAACTATTTAGACCTGGCATGAGAGTCTCCACATCTAATTTTTCAAAAATCTTATTAAGAGTATGTCGAGCATTTTTAAATGACAAAATTTGTACATATTCTTAACAATAATTTAGAAATTTGCTCCATCTCTTAGAGTAATTATACCAATTTGGACGCCTTTATGAGCATTATTACCTTCATCTGCCCTTTAACATAATTATCTCGTAAGAATAGAATAAAAGTGATAACATAATTTATTAAGTTTTTGGTGGACTTCGTAATATTACCCTTTCCTCTTGGACAACTCCCTCCATTGTGTAGAACCATTCTTGAAGAACTGTGGCCCAGCCCAAAATCAGGGGTGTTTTAGTAATTGGAGATGTCAAGCTTAGCTTCTGGAACGAGGACGAAATCGAGACACGACAGATATCTAATCTCGAGTCTCGACTCTTCCTGGAGAATTCATCAACGAATAATAGTCAGCAAAGCCGCCATCAGTTTCCTAGAATGACCCTATAACGCATCTTTATAACTACAAGCCTGAATCAATTCTTGATTAAATTCATTCTCTTTAGAAGCCGTTCTCCGCCCATCAACCTTCTTCTTCACTTCCTCTCTGCAACAAATTTTTTCCATTGAAGTAATGGAGGTACAGCAACAAGAAATGAAGTCTCTTGGAGTCTTTGATATCTACAGAGAAGCCTACAAGATCATTCTGTCACGGAGGAAGATCTTCACCCAAATCACCTTTGCCCTGATCCTCCCACTGTCCTTCATTTCCTTAGCTCATACTCTATTATCTAACACTCTGTTCCCCAAAATCACTGATCAGAATCAAAAAGATTTGGCTGAAACCCAAGTCCCCAATTCCAACTACGCCAACATATTTGATCTTCTCTCGTCGATATCTGCCTCCTATTGGCTTCTCCAGGCTGCATACACCATCTTCTCTTTTATCCTGTACCTCCTATCCACGTCCGCCATAGTTTACACCATGGCTTGCATCTACTCCGGTCGGGAAGTGACTTTTAAGCTGGTTATGAGCGTAGTGCCAAAGGTTTGGAAGAGACTCATGGTCACATTCTTCACAATCTTTCTGGCCCTCTGCACTTACCACGTGGTTGCCTTTCTAGTCTTAGCTTTAGTAGCAGTGTTGATTGCATTTGGCCTTAATATTAATGTGGGATTGGTGATTTTGTCGGTTGTTGTGGTGTTGTACTTGATGGGTTTTCTTTACATGAGCATAGTTTGGCAATTGGCTAGCACAATATCGGTGTTAGAGGACTCATATGGGTTTCAAGCCATGAAAAAGAGTAACCAACTAGTCAGAGGCAAGGTGGGTATGGCAACCTTCATCTTCTTGAAGCTGGGTTTAGTCTATTACATGCTACACAAGGCATTGGAGAGGGTGGTGTTGCAGGGAGAGCCACTGGGCATGGTGAATAGGGTGGCTTTTGCAAATGTGTGCTTATCGTTACTTTCGTTGTTGAGTCTCTTTGAACGTGTCATTCAGACTGTTATCTACTTTGTTTGCAAATCCCACCACCACGAAAATATTGACAAGTTGGCTCTATCGGATCATCTCCAGGTTTACACCCAAGAGTATTACATTCCTTTAAAGGGCGACAATCTTCAGTTAAAGCAGTTCTATATAGGATGAGCTTTTGGTAATTGAAGTTGTAATTTGTTGTTCATCAAGGTTATTGTTGTTCAATTATGGATCTGTATAAAATCCAGATTGACAGCACAGATAAATCAATTCATGTCGCTTGAATATTGAATTGAGTAATAAAGACATCTTTATATATATAGATCAATTGCTTAAGATTTGGCCTTCCTTTCTTTTCATTTTCTTAATTGCTTTGGTCAAAAACCATGGATGTATAAATCATGACATAATTAATCTCAAGGAGAAAGTCCCACTTGTTCCATATTAAACCTATCAGAGACGTAAACCTGGATATTTGACAAAAAGTATTCAGTCTTTTGGGTAAAAAATATAGGAAAAGTATTTTTATCCATTTAAAATTACATTAGCAATGTTAAAAAAATAAAAAGTCCTTCTTCCAACGTCAGATTTATTTAAGGGGAAAAGTGGATTTTGATTTACTAACTTGAAAAAATATATATAAAAAAAAAAAAAGAATTCAGCTTTTATTAATTAATTTTATCTTTCATCTATTTAAAAATATTTTAAAATACATATATTTTTTTAAAAGTTAATATTTATTTCCTAAAATGACCTTTATTTGTCATATTAATAATATTAATTGACAATTATTTATTTATTTTTGTGAGAATTGGTTAAAATAATTAAGAAATTTTAAAACTAAAAAATACAATTAAAATTAAGAAAACTTTAAAACTAAAAATAAAAAAATAAAATATTAACTTTTACTTCGTTAAATAACACTAATAGAAAATATAGATATCCAGAAAAAATTAGAAACATAATGAGATTCAATATTTTATTTTTAAAAATTTTTAAGTTTTATTGTTTTAATTGTATTTAAATTTTTAGTTATTCTAGTTTTAATTACATTTTTTATTTTTAAAATTTCTTATTTTTTTATTGTTGAGGTAAATTAACAAAATTTGTATTCAATTTTTATTAAAAAAAAAAAAAAAGAAAAGATGAGTAAATTTATATAATATTGAATATAAAATTATTATTAATTAGGGAACTAAAAACTTTTATGTATCATCTAGGAATTTTTCTAAAATGATTTATATATCATATTATATAATAAAAAATTTATAATATATTTATCTATAACATACTTTTATCAAATTAAAATGATAAATTAATTTTTTTTTGATAATTTTTGTGTCAAATATTTCGAAAAATAAAGGGGCATCAGCTGACTGATTCAACGGCATGCTATCCAGTTTCTTTTTGCCAACGTGAAGTCAAGGGGGATAAGTACAAATAAATGTAAGGGTATTTTAGTAATTAAAGGGATCAACGGTGTGTTTGACCAGAAGATAAGCGTGTTGACCCATCTCGATGGATTTTGATTTACTAACTTGAAAAAACATAAAAAAAATTGAATTCACCTTTTATAAATTAATTTTATCTTTCACCTATTTAAAAATATTTTAAAATACATATACTTTCTTAATATTTATTTCTTAAAATGACCTTTACCGGTCAAATTAACAATATCAATTGATTTTTTTTTTCTTTTGTGAGAATGGATTAAAATAAGAAAATTTTAAAAATAAAAAATACAATTAAAATTAAGAAAACTTTAAAATTAAAAATAGAAAAATAAAATATTAACTTTTACTTCACTAAATGAAACTAATAGAAAATATAAAAAAATATCCAGAAAAATTTAGAAATACAATGAGAGATTCAATATTTTTTAAAATTTTTTTAAGTTTTTTTGTTTTAATTGTATTTAATTTTTAAGTTATTTTAGTTTTAATTTTTAAAATTTCTTTTTTTTTTTAATGTTGAGGTAAACTAACAAAATTTGTATTTAGTTTTTATTAAAAAAAATAAAAAAAATAAGTAAATTTATATAATATTATATATAAAATTATTATTAATTAGGAAATTAAAAAATTTTATGTATCAATTGAGATCTAAGAATTTTTCTAAAATGATTTATATCTCATATTATATAATAAAAAATTATAATATATTTATCTGTAACATATTTTTATCAAATTAAAATGATAAATTAATTTTTTTTTTTTTTAATTTTTGTGTCAAATATTTCGAAAAATAAAGGAGCATCAGCTGACTGATTCGACGGCATGCTGTCCAGTTTCTTTTTGCCAACGTGAAGTCAAGGGGAATAAGTACAAATAAATGTAAGGGTATTTTAGTAATTAAAGGGATCAACGGTGTGTTTAACCAGAAGATAAGCGTGTTGACCCATTTCGATGGAATCGAGAGTGGGAAAAAGGCTCCTGACAAGAATCTTCGCCTGTGCGTAAAAGACACGACCATCCATTAGTCTTTGCCGTCCTTGACGAACAAGACCTCTTTCCAAAATGCCCATCTATTTCCTCCAAACTATTTGTTGCCATTTCCCCAACTAAATACAAAGAATTTAAGAAAAATAATCACAAAATTCTTGTTCTCTGTTTTTATTAGGCTCATTTTTATTTTTTTTCATAATTCTGGTAGAAGGAAGACTCAAGTCTTTCCAGGAAAAAGAGAGAGGGATCGACTGGGGTGATTTATTGGAAAACCAGGGGTAGCTTGATATATAGAAGTCCACCTCCATTTCCTATATCTATTCAGAGCAGAAGCCAATCTTCTTCATCACCTTCTCTTTTGCAACAAAATTTCCACTGAAGCAACAAGGAGTTATGGATCTAGAGCAGGAGGAAATGCAGTTTCTAGGGATCTTTGGGATCTACAAGGAGGCTTACAAGATCATCTTCTCATGGAAGAAGATTTTCAGCCAAATCACCGTTGCCCTGATCCTTCCACTGTGCTTCATCTTCCTAGCTTATATTGAAGTATCCGACTATCTCTTCCAGAAAATCGTCATCCATGAATTCGAATTGGATGGAACCCGAGTAGATTCTGCAAAATACAACAAAATATCGGATCTTCTCTCGAGCGAATTGATCGCTTTTTGGCTTTTGAAGTTGGCATATCTAGTCTTTACACTCATCTTCTCTCTCCTGTCAACATCTGCTGTAGTTTACACCATCGCTTGCATCTACACCGGCCGAGAAGTGACTTTTAAGAAGGTGATGAGTGTGGTCCCCAGGGTCTGGAAAAGGCTCATGGTCACCTTCTTGTCTATCTTTGTTGCTGTCTTCGCTTACAACATATTTGCAGTACTAATTCTAATTTTATGGGCACTGTGTATTGGACCTGTCAAGATTGGTATCTGGATCTTGTGGGTTATGTTCATCTTGTACTTGGTTGGGCTCTCGTATATGAGCATAATTTGGCAATTGGCTAGCGTGGTATCGGTGTTGGAAGACTTGTATGGGTTTCGAGCCATGGTGAAGAGTAGAGCACTGATAAGAGGTAAGCTTGTGGTGGCAATTGTCATCTTCCTTAAGCTAAATATTTCACTGTTTGTCATAAAGATAGCATTTGAGAGGCTGGTGGTGTATGGGGTCTCACTGGGTATGGCCAATAGGGTAGGGTATGCGATTTTGTGTTTCTTATTACTTTTCAAGCTGTTTCTCTTTGGACTAGTCCTCCAAACGATTATCTACTTTGTGTGCAAGTCCTACCACCATGAAAACATTGACAAGTCAGCCCTATCTGATCACCTCGAAGTTTACATGGGAGAATATGTTCCTTTGAAGGCGAAGGATGTTCAGCTAGAGCAATATGGCGTTTGATCCCTTTTCTGGATTTTTTTTTTTTTTGTTTTTCTTTTCTCTTTTAATAGAAGTTGTTGTAATATTTGTTCTTCCATATTTGTGAGATGGAGATTGTGATAATTAATGAAATAGCAGATATGAAGTTAATTCCAAGAATAAGCATAAGAAAATTCTTCCTTTTCTTTCATTCTATGTATTGCTATGACTGGACTTTGTTGGAGTAGCAAATGAATGCCATAAATCAACTGAAACTAGGAGCAAATATTAGGAGTGAATGAGCCAATTCATCCCGCAGCGCTTGACTCAGTCAAGCTCATTAATAGCTTTGGAGAGAAATGGAAATTAGAAGCATCCCAAATTCTCAGTTTTGCAACCAGCTCAAACTGTTGACTCACCATGTAATATCATCTTGAGAAGTCAGAGGAGACTGGCATTGGAAGACTTAGATGCTGCAATGACAGTGTAATTGCCCAGAGCACTAGGAGTTGGCTGAGAGATACTACCACCAATAACATGACCTAGCTAATTGATATAATGTACTTAGAGGTTGTTTAATTGTTACATCAATTTAATGAATTAATATAATTTAATAACTTAATTTAAGTCTATAAGTAGATTAAATTTGTTTGATTAAATAACTTAAAATTAAAATTTAAAATTATTTTTAGTGCTAAGTAATAAGTCAAAATAATTATCTTACTCTCAGTCTCAAATCTTTGTAATATTAGTGAGAGTACGTGTATTTTAGAATTATGATTTTCACATATACGTATCATTTGTTATTATAAATATTTTATGATTATCTTACATATCTACAATAATTTAAATATGGATGCTTTATAAATAAATTTATTCTTTAAAGTTAATAAAAATGAATATGAGATAAAATCAACAAAGATAAATATTAATTAAAATTAATGAGGGTGTCAATTTGATAATTTAAAATAAAATTTAAGTTTTTAACTTTACCAAAGAACCTTAATATTTAAAAATAAAAATAAGTAACAAACTTTAAGTTAATAACTTAAAATAATTTTGGATAATAGAAATAATATAATCCGAAGAGGAAACTAGTCCAATTAGGCTCATTAAGGATTTGCAATTTTAATTCACTCAAAGTTAATAACTATAGTAAGGAGATTATCATAATGATTTCGATAAAATTCAAATAGAAATAATTAATAATTATTTATTATTTTTATGGAATGAAAATTTATAATGAAGAAATTAAAATGATTTTCTTATGTTTGATTTTACCATAAAAAAGTATGATAAAAAAATTAAATATAATTATAATAAATTAAAATATTATGTATTTTAAAATTATTTACATAAAAGAAAAAAAATAAGTAAAATAAATTTAAAATAACACATGATGTTAATTTATTGACTTAAATATATTTTTATTTTCTTTCACTTTTCTTTCCTTTTATTTACTTTCTTTATTTCTTTTTCATGTATTTTCTTTCAACTTTTTGTACAACCAAATATAGTGGGCATGATTTACCGATTATCATCGCTTTCTTCTCTACCAGCTAGGGGATAGACATGATGCTAGAGGCAAATTAATATAGGTAGCAAATTAATTATAATCAAACCTAAGTAATTAGACTAAAAATGTGTTATCACTTAATCAATGGAAAGATTCAGCCAAAATTTAATCCACGTCCATTCCCTGTAGGATGTCCTTGTTTCTAATTGAAGTTATACTTGCAATAGTTGTCCTTGCATCATTATATGATGGAGATGACAATTGATTGCAAGTGATGAAAGAATTTTGTGTGAATTGGTAAAATTAATAATTTGAGGATCTAAGGGCAAAAGTACCTTATGATCATGCTAAATTTAGTCCAAAACCTAACCATCTTGTTTCAATACATGGGCAAAAATGGTTGCATGTGGATGTTAATTATTATTTGTAAACAAGATGTCACAAACACGTCAATAGTTACGAAACCAAAATTTTTCATCCAACGTAAATTTCTCATCATTAAATCACACATAACTATTTCCTCTGCACAATACTACTAATGTGGTTGGCTATATGTTTCGCATCTCTTGCAATTCCAAATAACTCTCGACTTGCAAATCCAACAAAATAGAGATCATTTTCCCCATTCTAGTGATTTGGGAAGCTCTTCTTAGGCATTACATCCTCATTAAAAAGGCATTCACCCTCCTATTTACATTTAATTTAAAGCACATTCATTACGGTTTTTGAGATCTACAATCATGATCATGATCACGTTCACACACACACAGATATATATATTGATAGGTAAAATGGTCAACTTTGTACCTTACACCATTTTAGAACAGTGCTTTTGTGACCTGTACCGAAGATTATAGCATCAAACTGCTACACATTCACACACACGTTCACACAACTCTGATGTGGTCCAACACCTTAACCACGTCCTCCACCAGATTTCATTTCCCTACATTTAAGGAGCATGTTCCACAAGCTGCTCATAGTGGTGGCGAATCAGAAACAATATGGTTTGATGGGAAGCCACAATTTTATATATAAGTCTTGGTCTTGAACTCGTCTCTCTCTGTTGTTTTTCTTCAGTAATACACCATTTAACGAAGAGAGATCAGAGTTTGGAAAATCAAGATTTGCAGCAACTAGCCAACATACAATTTAGAAACAATGGCTGGAGGTAAGAAGATGATCTTAATTTTTTCAGAAATGATTCGTATGGAAAAAGTTTCATATATTTTGGATTGAGTATATTGCATGTAAATCTCTTACATTTGGTATCAGAGTATCCTAAATCTTACCTCTGCCTTGTATTGATTTTTGCTTGAGATACTTTGTTATAATTTATGATCTCTTAATTATTGCTTAAAAAAAATTGAAATACCCATGCTTGTCACGAGGAATCCCTACCCTGATGACACCCCAAATGATGGTTCATCACTACTGCCACATGTACGCAGGCATCCCCACCCTATGGAAAATAGTTTGAACCTAGAGCCGGTCTCCCCACCCGAAGTCCACCTTTGATGTCGGTGAAGAAAACGCCAGCACGGTGTTGCCAGTGTAGGAAGTGTTGCGCTAAACCCGGTGCTCTCCACGCTAGCTGCGATGCCAGCATACATGCCACGCTGAAGGCCTCGATGACTTGGATTTCTTCCGAGGCATGGAGGGGCTCACGGGCGGAGACTGCTTGGAGATTTCGGCGCCAAAGATCCATTTTTGGCTGAGATTGAGAGTAAGTTTGCAGAGAAGATGTTGGGGAATGTGGACACCGAGCACAAAATCCTCATCCCCAACGTCTCCGCGCTCTCTCTGGCACAGCAGGTGTGCTCTCCCATATCCAGTTTGGACCCTCCCATGACTGTGGATGATGTGTGCCAAGGCACTGAAAGGCACAAATGTGACACCATTGGCCCATGGGACATACCTAACCATCTGGAACCACCTGTGCATGGCTGTAGAACCCATGCACCTTGCAGTGGTGCCAGTCCGAAGGAAGGCCACCGCGCATGGAAGCACCGCGTGAGGCTCTTCCTGGCTGGTGATGCCGCCGCGTTGAAGCATCGATGGGGTTCTTCCTGCCATGTGATGCAAATGACTCCATGGCTAGCCGGTGATGGTGCAGTCCTCGTGGGTGGTGGCGAGCATGTCGCTACCGGTGATGAGCAGTCAACGGGGTGGCGGAAAAATAAAATCATGGTTTTGGTGTTATTAATTTGTTGAACCTAGAGAGAGATTGGGTTTCCACTGAAGCCCACTAGAGTTTTGGGCCTTTAGATAAATTGCTATTGGGCCCATTAGGCTCAATGCATGAATAGTGGCCCATTTTTTGCAAAATAAGGGGCATTAATTGTTGGGCCATGGGATAAATGAGAAATTTGGGCCAGTTTAGGCCCTTATGGCCCGATTGAAATAATTTTTGTTTGGTTTGGGCACCCAATCACAATCTGAAATCTTTTTAAATTATTATGTGATTTTTATACATACAAATTAAATTATTTTATTCTAATTTATATGTTTGTATTTGTAAAAATGTAGTCTAAATTTGAGTTAGATAAATTAAAGTTGTAGCTTTAATTGCATGCAATTGTTGCCTAAGTTTGTGATAAATATATTAAAGATTGTATCATATAATTTTAATATCTAGTGAACCATATAATTTTAAATAATTAAGAATAGCCGCAACATCTTTAATTATATAAAATTATATATTAAGTAAATAAGGATCACATTATGGACATTAATTGTAATTAATTATATAAATATGACGATTTTACCCCATAGGGATTTCATTATGTTTATATAATTAATTAGGATAAAATGTTAAAATTAATTTTTCCTAATTTACCCACAGGAGTTAGGAATAATTAATTTAATGGTTTATTATAAAGCTTATAGATAGAAGATATCAAACTATGTTCATAAATAAAATTTTATATATTCAGTAAAATTGTTTGATAAAATCTATCATAAAGATAATGAATCTGATTAATTAAAGATTTGGCCCACAAGCAATTTTTAATAAAAATTAGATTCAATTTTTAAGCGTGTTTTACATTGGTAAAACATGAATTTAATTAAAGTCTCAAATATTCTTGTAATCTTTTTGTACAGTTTTACCTAGCATATCTGATATTTATTGTGAGATTCCCAAACTCAGGGGAGAAAACTTTAAGATATGGAAGGAGAGAATTCTTCTTCAATTAGGGTGCATGGACATAGACTATGCCATAAGGAAATATGAACCACATAAGATCATTGATACTAGCACACCTGATGAAATTCTATTGTACGAACGCTGGGAGAAATCTAATCGCCTCAGCGTGATGTACATTAAGACAAAAATTAATGCTGGTATACGTGGTCCAATCGAGCAACATGAGAATGTCCGTGAATTGCTAAAGGCTATTGACGAGCAATTCGTCACTTCATATAAAGCTTTGGCAAGCACCCTAATTATGAAGTTCACATCCCTGAAGCTCACTGGTATAAGAGGTGTACGCGAACACATCATGGAAATGAGGGACAAGTGGCTCAATTGAAGAAGCTTGAGGTAGAAATGTCTTAATCCTTCTTGGTGCACTTTATCCTTAACACTCTTCCGCCTCAGTATGGACCTTTCAAAATCTCTTACAACACACATAAGGATAAGTGGTCTATCAATGAATTGATGACCATGTGTGTTCAAGAGGAAGGAAGGTTAATGATGGAAAAAAAAAGAAAGTGCCATGCTGGTGACGCAAAAGAAAGGAAAGAAAGGAAAATCTCAAGCTGTTCAGAAAGTGAAGCAACAAATTCCTCCCAAATCTGACATTAAGAAAGACGAAAAGTGTTTCTTCTGTAAAAAGAAAGGACACATGAAGAATAAATGTTTGAAATTCCATAAATGGCTTGAGAAGAAATGTGACCCTACCTCATTTGTTTGTTATGAATCTAATATGGTTAATGTAAATACCAACACATGGTAGATTAATTCTGGATCTACAATCCACATTTCAAATTCCTTGCAGGGTATGCAAAACCTAAGGAAGCTAGTGAGAAGTGAGCAATTCATCTTATCCGGAAACAAGATGGGCTTGCATGTGGAAGCAATAGGGATATGTTATTTAAATTTAGATGGTGGTTTTATTTTGGAATTGCAAAGGACCTTTTATGTACCAAATTTCTCACTAAACTTGATTTCAGTTTCTAGACTTGTACAATTTGGATATTCCTTTCATTTTTCAAAAACATCTTTCAGTTTGATTTATAAATATGATTGTGTTGGGAATTGTATTTTGTCTAATGGTCTTTATTGCATATTCTTACAAAATGATACCACTTATAATTCATTGCATGTCCAATTTGACATTAAGAAAAGTGTTGTAAGTAAGGATTCCTCTACATTGTGGCACCGGAGATTAGGTCATATCTCCATAGATAGAATCAAAAGGTTGGTAAATGATGGGGTACTTAGTACTCTAGATTTTACTGACTTTGAGACTTGTGTGGACTGCATTAAGGGAAAACAGACCAACAAGTCAAAGAGAGGTGCTACTAGGAGTTCCGCCATATTAAAGATCATACATACTAATATATGTAGTCTAGACATGGACTCTCATGGTCAGAAATACTTCATCTCTTTCATAGATGATTTCTCACGATACATGTATCTCTACATACTTCATAACAAAAATGAAACATTAGATGCCTTTAAGGTTTTCAAGGTAGAAGTAGATAAATAATGTTGTAAACAAATTAAGATCATGAGATCAGATAGATGTGGAGAATATTATGGTCGATACTTGGAAGATGGACAAGCACCTAGGCCATTTGCGAAGTTTCTTTAAGAGGATAGGATTGTTGCCCAATACACCATGCCTGGTTCTCTAGACCAAAATGGTGTAGTTGAAAAAAGAAACTGAACTTTATTGGACATGGTGAGGAGTATGCTTAGCAACTCAAAACTTCCTAAATTCTTATGGACTGAAGCACTTAAGACAACAATGTATATATTAAACCGAGTTCCAACCAAGGTTGTCCCAAATACACCATTTGAGTTATTGAAAGATTGGAAACCGAGTTTGTGACATATGTGTGCTTAGGGATGCTCATCTGAAGTGAGAATTTATAACCACAAGAGAAGAAATTAGACCCAAGGACTATAAGTGGGTATTTCATTAGATATGCTGAAAAGTCTAAGGAATACAGATTTTACTGTCCATCTCATAACACTAGAATTGTGGAATCAAGAAATGCTAAATTTCTTAAATATGACTTGGTCAGTGAGAGCGATCAATTCAGAAACATAATTTCTGATATTGATCATACAGAGTCTCAACCTTCCACTTCAAGTGATAGATTGTTTGTTGTTCATAACACCCCTCAAGTACATACGGGTGTAGAAAGAACAATCGTTGAAGTTTAACCAATCATTGAAGTTCCACAAGCTGTTGACAACATTCCCATAGATCAAGTTGCTCAAGAGTTGTCTGACTTCTGAACAACAAGTTGAACCTCATACTTCCTTAGAAGATATTGGTGTAACCATAAGAAAGTCTACTCGAACTAAGAGGTCAGTGATTCCTAGGGATTATGTGGTGTATCTACAAGAATCTGACTATAATATAGGAGCCGAAAATGATCCCTAATCCTTTTTACAAGCCATGAGTTGCAAAGAATCAGAATTGTGGTACAATGTCATGAAAGATGAGATGAGTTTCATGAGGTGCAACGATGTTTGAGACCTTGTTGAGTTGCCTAATAGTGCAAAAGCCATTGGTTGTAAATGGGTTTTAAGACAAAGAACGACTCATTAGGGAACATTGAGAGATACAAGGCCAGACTTGTTGCAAAAGGATTTATATCTATAGAGCAATGATAAAGAATTACACCAAAAATAAAATAGGACTCAATTATGATATGAATCATAGGATCTGCTGCGGTCAAGTAACTTCACCCAAGAAACTAAGATTAAGAACTAGTTATTTTAGTTAGTTTATTCGGAATCAGTAACTAATTCATTGTGTAACTGATTGATTCTCTTCTATTCCAAATATTGCTATTCTAATGAATATATATTTATGTTTATAGGAAAGGTTATGATATCCAGCACTTTACTTTATATAACATAGAATTAAATAAAGGAATTACTAACTCAAAAAGAAGGAATCGATTACACGGAAACTTTTTCTCCTGTATCTAAGAAATATTCCTTGCGCATTATATTAGCATTAGTAGCCCACTTTGATTTGGAATTGCAACAAATGGATGTGAAAACTGCATTTTTTAATGGAGAGCTAGAGAAAGAGGTTTACATGAAACAACCTGAAGGATTCCCCTCTAGTGATGGTGAGCAATTGGTTTGTAAGCCTAAGAAATCCATATACGGTTTAAAACAAGCATCTCGCCAATGGTATTTAAAATTCCATAACATAATTTCTTCATTTGTTTTTGTAGAAAATATTATGGATCAATGCATATACCTTAAGGTCAGTGGGAGTAAAGTTTGTTTTCTTGTTTTATACGTGGATGACATCTTACTTGCAACCAATGATAAGAGTTTACTTCATGAGGTGAAACAATTCCTCTCTAAAAATTTTGACATGAAGAATATAGGTGAGGCAGATTTCAAGGTATCTAAGGTTTGTCCCAAGAAACCTATATCAATAAAGTTTTAGAGAGATTTTGGATGAAGGATTGTTCACTTAGTGTTTCCCCTATAGTGAAAGATGATAGGTTCAATCTGAACCAATGCCCGAAAAATGATCTTGAGAGGGAACAAATGAAGAACATTCCATATGCTTCTGCAGTTGGAAGTCTGATGTATGCTCATGTCTACACAAAGCCTGACATTGCATTTGTTGTTGGAATGTTAGGACAATATCATACTAACCCAGGTTTGGACCACTGGAAAGTTGCAAAGAAAGTGATGAGATATCTTTAAGGAACCAAAGATTACAAGCTTATGTACAGACGGACAAGCAATTTAGAGGTTGTTGGCTACTCAGATTCAGACTTTCCTGGCCATGTTGATTAACGTAAATCAATATCTAGATACATTTTTATATTGGCCGGTGGAGCTATATCTTAGAGGAGCGTTAAGCAGACCTTGACTGCTACTTCTACTATGGAAACTGAGTTTATATCCTGTTTTGAGGCTACTTCACATGGTGTATGGCTTAAGAGTTTCATTTTCGGGCTTAGAATTATGGATTTAATATCTAGGCCATTGAGTATATATTGCGACAATTCAGCTATTGTTTTTATGGAAAAGAACAATAAAAGTGGAAATCGAAGCAAACACATCGACATTAAGTATCTAGCCATAAGAGAACGTGTTAAAGAAAAGAAAGTGGTTATTGAGCACATTAACACTAAATTGATAATTGTTGATCTTTTGACTAAGGGCATGCCAGCGTTGAAATTCAAGGATCATGTAGTGAACATGGGACTTAGTTCCCTTATGTAGTTTCTATTGTACAAACTCTTATTATGATGTTTTTTTTTCATATTGATGTGCACCTTTATTTTTAATTTTGAGAAAATTCAACTTCATTGGACCAAGAATAAACATAGGGTTTATTCATTAAGTAATATTGCCACATAAAGTATAATGTTAAGAAATGAATACATTGTAATACATGGAAGGTAACACTCACTATATAGAGGACTTATCACCATGATTCATGTATTTGTTACATAATACGGATAATTAATGGACTTAGATAGGACATTAGGTTAAAGGTGTGGACCAAGTGGGAGAATGTTATCTGCTACACGTTCACACAACTCTAATGTGGTCCAACACCTTAACCACATCCTCCACCAAATCTCACTTCCCTATAGTTAAGGAGCATGTTCCATAAACTGTTCATAGTGGTGGCAAATTAGAAACAATATGGTTTGATGGGAAGCCACAGTTTTATATATAAGTCTTGGTCCAGAACTCGTTTCTCTCTATTGTTTTTCTTCAGTAATACACCATCTAACGAAGAGAGATCAAAGTTTGGAAAATCAAGATTTGAAGCAACTAGTCAACATACAATTCAGAAACAATGGCTGGAGATAAGAAGATGATCCTAAATTTTTCAGAAATGATTCATATGGAAAAAAATTTCATATATTTTGGATTGAATATATTGCATGTAAATCTCTTATAATAGTCACATTCTATTTTTGTTATTTCCGGCACAACCTAATAGATAACATCATTTTCATTAGTGATTATAAAAAATATTATAATATACTACATATGTGAGAGTTAATTCTCATGAAAGCTTAAGATTATAGGATTTGGGTCCACAATGTATATCATCCTCCTCTTGTGATCAAAGTGGTCGAAGATGTAATGGGAAAGAGTCTTCACCGAAAATAAATCGAAATAATATGATATTTTCACAAAGTCTTTGAAAAATGATGTATTCACAATGTTCTAGGACAAACTAAGCATCCATATATTTATTTTCATTCCAATGTGATTTTATTTTATGATGGAACCCAATGCTTCCATTTCCAAATCATCAAGCCTTCCTGCATGATGAAGTAATTAATGAGTTAACTATAATTAAATTATGTATGAGAATATACCTGAATTTCTCCTTTCTTATTAATCTTCTCTATGGTTCCAACATCAATAACGAGAGATGAATGAGTTACATCTTTAAGATAAAATGGTCCCTCACTTGGCCTTGGAAGCCCATAACTAGAAAGATCTCCATAAATCAATTTGGAGAATGACACGATCATATAATCCACCACCTTGCAAGGAATGTATTTCAACAAAAACATTCCAAGTAACACCATTTCCTTTGTAACCACATGTATTTGTATCCAACTATATGGTTAGTGGAGCTATCATATATATGGAGAAGAAATCTAATAAAACCCTCAAAAATCTAGAGTTCCAAGTTTTAATTATCTGATAAAAATGTCTTCATGGCTTCAAGCAGCTATTGCCATCACAAATTGTAGAAATGGTGAAGAAAAAGAGACATTACTGGGTTGCGAACAACAATAGAGGTTATTGCACCATGATCCCATAAGTCATAGGCTATCTCCATGCCAGAATTCCCACATCCAACAACCAAAACCTTTTTGTTAGTGAATCTCTTTCCATTCTTATAATTGCTACAATGCATGAAATCCCCTCCAAAACCGTCTAACCTAGGTATCTTAGGAATGAGACCCTCACTTTTCTCACCAGTGGCGACTACCAGAAACTTCCCTAGGTACACCTCCAACTCATCAGAGAGTGTGTTCTTAGCCACTATGTGCCACTTTCCTGCAACCTTATCATAGGATGTAGACTATATAAAGTTGTGGTATTGCGGGTTTATCTAAAAGTGAGATACATAGTCCTCCAAGTACTAAGGAAAACTAGCCTTGGGGATAAGTGTGGGTGTACCTGGTGGGTAGGCCATATGGGGAAGTTTGTAGAACTGTTTTCCCAGATGAAGCTTTAAGCGATCATAAGACCTTTTCTTCCATAAAGAGGCAAAGCAATCCTCTCTTTCTAGGATTATGTTAGGGATGGAGAGAACGTTTAGGCATACAGAAGTTGAAAGACCGGAAAGGCCAACTCCTACAATGATTACCACTTCTTCTATGTCTCATAGAGTGTGTTTGGGAGTGATTTTAGAAAACGTTTATAACATTTCTAACACTTGAATAATAAAAATTTTCAAGTATTAGAAATGTTAAAAGCTCTTTGTAGACTCACTACCAAACAGACTCTTAATGTATCTTACTCTCTAGTCAACTATAGCTACTATCTCTATAGTAGGTTGGTGGCTCCATGAACAAAAGTCCACATATACATAGACAACATCAGTGAGGCACTCGGATTCCACACCATCCTGATGGATTCCACTCTTAAATGTCTTTCCTTATTTATTTGAATTTTCGAATATATTGTCTTTACAAATTATATCCACAAATTATATCCTCATTTTTGTTTTTAGAAAACATGTAAAGCAATGAGTGAAAACCAATGAGTGATAAGTGCTAGAGATATTTATGACTACATGCATACATAGATAATATCATCCAACAATTGAAGAATGGTAAATTTTAAATGAAATATTGTAAGGAATTAATAAAATAATCAATCATTGGATATTTTACCCTTTTTCCTCACATTTCTATCTTTTTTATTTTGGGATTCATGTAGACATCCATATGTATCATCCCAGATTTCTTAACTTTTTTTTTTTCAATGAAATATCCAAAAGTTAATATTTCAAGGAACTTAGCAGAGTTAAATAGAGAAATATTTAGAGTCATTTACCAAACTAGGTTTTATTTCCAAATTTATCTACCAATACACCTTCTGAAAATTTAATATGATAAGGATAAAATAAAATTGAAAAATGAGTATTGCTTAAATACCACTTGAATAATAATCGAAAGTCTAATAGGGAACACCAGAGAGAGTGTGAATGGGTGATTTTAAAAAATTAAATAAATATTTATAAATTATAACTACTTTTCTTATCCCAAGATATTATAAAGACAACCTGGATATTCAAATAGGATTTTACCCCAATTAAAAATCTGATTTTTATGGTTAATTGATTTCTAAAGATCAACAATATAAGTTGAAATATGTTAAGGATAATAATAATCACTACCAGAATGACCAACCACAAGATAATCCCAACAAATCAATAATTGGTTATAGGTATAAACACCACAAGATAACCAATTCAACAAACTCAATAACTAAATAACCAATCAATCCAATATATTCAATATCTTCAACCAGAATATATATATATAAGAATACATATAAACCTTTTAGACTAGCCCTACAAGATATTAGGTTAAAACAAATTAACCTATTCTAGGCGATTCAAACGTAATATCAAATAAATATGCAATGAGGCACAAGATTTTTACATAGAAAACCCCCATTAACTGTGGAGATAAAAAACCACGAGGTCTAAGACCTATCAATAGAACTCTACTATTCAAAATCAAGTCACATAGATTTACCTATTCGTTTTACCCTAACAACTTACTATCCAGTACCTACAACTTGATCCACATCTGTAACGCAATAACTACATGTTGCTCCCTAGTAGATTCTTTGGTCCCTCAGAAGGAATTACGTTCTTCAACCAACAATTCAAATAATCAAATCCTTGAATGAGAGAACGAGAATGATGTAGCAATAAGGCTTTTCTCATAAGGAGTCTCTCTCTCAATAATGAGAGGTCTCTAAACCCTAAGATCTCTATGATCTCTTAGCCCGAACCTCTAAGCTTGAAACTCTAACCCTCAAAAGGTTACAAGGAAGGTATTTATAGGAAAAATCCATAAGGATTTCGATATCTCAAGTTTCCAAATTTGAGTTTGATTGAAATTCCTCAAAATAAGTTTCTAAACTCGGTAGGACTGTCATGACTGCTTGAGCAAACTTAAATCACTTGAGCATTCTAACTGCTTAAGTGGGATTAACCACTTGAGCACTCTAACCGCTTCAACGGTCCCTACTTTTTTAAAAAAATATTTTAAAAACATTTTAAGCACCTAAATGATACTAAACCTTATATACCTCAAATAAGCCTTTATATGCCACGAACCAAACCTTTTAGATGTACATGTGACTTTCTGGTTGGATGAACAATAACCCTTGATCTTCAATAGAGAGCAAGTCAAGATCTAAAAAGACTTTTATGGTCAAACATAAATTGGAACAAAATTGCTAACATATAAACAAGACTCAATCTCCTAACAAAAATTTATTGTTTTACATGTTCACATTTTCTAGGAGAGAAAGTAGGAAATATGAAAAGTGTGTATACTTGGTTGCCTTTTAACGAAATAAAATCTATTCTAGAAATTTTAGAGATTCTCTTTCTTAGTACTCATATCTAATGCTTTATTTGGATTTGTGTCTATCCCTATATCTTTGGGAGGAAAACCTTATTCATTTTTATGTTCTTTTTTCTATTTACAACTATTATCTTTATAAGATAGAATTTATGAAGGGTTTCACAATTCCCAAAGATTGGGACAAATGTTTCATAAGTTAATTTTTTTTTTTACAAATCAATAAGAACTTTAAATAAAATATTATTAGGTTATTAAATGACATAGTCATCCATTTAGACCTCATTTCAAAATAATTTTAAAAATATTAAAAACGCTTTTTTAATGTTTGAAATGCTTTTATGTAAAAACATTTGATGTTCTCTCCACCAAATGGATGGTGTTTTGGATTTCTAAGATGTCAAATCTAGTCTTTACACCTATCTTCTCCCTCATATCAACTTCTCCAATAGTGATCACTTCCATCTACATAAGCCAAGAAGTGACTTTCAAGAAAGTGATGAGTGTAGTCCCCAAGGTTTGGAAAAGGCTCCTTTTTGTCTATCTTCTTTGCTTACAACATAGTTGCAATGCTAATTCTAATTGTATGGTAGTGTATATTAATTGAACCTGTCAATATTGGTATCTTGATGAAATTTGCTATGGGTTATGCTAATCTTGTACTTTAATTGGGCTCTCATATATGAGCATAGTTTAGCAATTGGCTAGCATGATATTGGCGTTGGAAGACTTGTATAGGTTTCAAGCCATGGTAAAGAGTAAAACACTAATAAGTGGTAAGTTTTGGAAGGCAATGGTCATCTTACTTAAGCTGAATTTTTCATTGTTTGTCAAGTAGATGGCATTTAAGAGGTTGGTGATGCATGAAGCCTCACTGGGTATGGCCTATGTGATTCGTGTTTCTTATTACTTCTAAAGATCTTTTTTTTGGACTTGTCCTCCAAACTATTATCTACTTTGTGTGCAAGTCGTACCACCATGAAAACATTGATGAAGCAATCCTATTTGATCACCTCGAAGTTTACATGGAAGAATATGTTCCTTTGAAGAGAAGGGACGTTTAGCTAAAACAATATTATGTTTGATCCTATTTTTGGATTTTTTTTTCTTTTCTTTTTGATAAAAGTTGTTGTAATAGTTGTTCTACCATGGTTGTGGGATGGAAATTGTGATAATTAATGAACTACTACAAAGCTATTCGCCTGAATTGTTGAATCATATTACGTTTGATCCTATTCGCCTTATTGTGATAATTAATGTTGAATATTAAGAAAATTGCAATTTGGTTGGTTGAATCATAATTATAAATAATAAATCAATTTAGTCACTAGTCCCCCAATAATCAATGTATTTAGATCAAGCTTGTTTAGACCATATGATTTATGTGTCTAATGAATAAATAATACATCGATTCAATCACAACTTCCTTGATAATTAGTGCATTTAGATTTGAGCTTATTTAGATCACATGATTTATGTGTCTATCAAATAATGGTTACAACGAAGTAACCAATCTAAAAGTATTTAAGACACTAGCAAAATAGAAAAAAGATTTATTGAAATATTTTCTAAGCAAAGATTAGTAAACAATATGCAATATATCTAGTATATGAATTCATATTTAAAAAAGAAAAAACAATCTCATAAGCAGAAATGTCAAGAGGGGCATGAGATACTTATAAAAATTATGCAAAGGGGATGAACAAGTGAATGAAATTGCACAAGTTTAGAAGTGATGAATTTATGTTTCCCTGAATTAGTGAGTATTAGGTGACCTTAGGTATTTTGATCAAGCACAAACCTTTGTGAACCAAATACATGTTAATGATGAAAAGCTTGATGATAAATTAGTATAGAGAAAATCATGTGATCTTTTAATACAAAATCTAAATGTCATTACATCATAGTTCAAAGATTAATGAGTTCATTATGTTCACATGAGCAAATAAGGACATATTAGAAAATCAACTCTATTAATTCAAAATAGCATTAACAACAGGTCCTAGTGGCTAAGAAGAAAACAAAGGTCATAGTCATGATCAAGGTAGAGTCGAACATTACACCTCCACCAAAAGAGGTAAAAATGGAGAAAAAATATTTCCAAAGAAAAGAGCAGACTCTTATATCTAAAGATAAGTCTAATGTATAGTGTTTCATGTTGAAACACGATTTAGGAAGAATATTTTATGATGATTTCATTGAAAGACCGAAAGGGATATGTACAGAGGAAACTTTACATATACATAGATTTCCCGTAAATTTAGGAAACCCAAGTATAGGAAATAATAGATGCACAATCTCTAATAATAATATTTGTATCAAATTGGCCATAATTACAAAATATTGACTTATTCCAACACTCCCTCTCATGTTAATGTGGATATTACATATGCCCTACTCGGCAAAAGAATCACTTAACACTCTATTCACTACTACTTTAGTAAGAACATTAGCCAATTGATCTTCAGACAATTCATAAATGAAAAACCAAAAATTCTAACTTCAAGTTTTTCTTTAATGAAATGTTTGCCAATCTCTGCATGTTTTGTCTAATCAAGTTGAACATGATTCTCAACAATTTCTATGATTAACATATTGTCACAATATAGTTTCATTACCACTTTAGGTTTGAAACCTAAATCTTTTAACAAATTTCTTCACCAAAGCAACTCACATACTTTAAATGCCATACTTTTGTACTCAACCTCAACACTTGATCTTGCTACTACTAGTTGTTTTTTGCTTCTCAAAGTCACGTGATTTCCACCTATAAAGGTGAAGTATCTTGAAGTAGATCTACGATTGTCAACTGAACTTGCCCAATCGGCATCTATGTAGTCATCTACTTTTAAGTGACCATGATTTGAAAACAACAAACCTTTTCCTAAAGCATACTTCAAATATCTCAGTATGGGCTCTACAACATCCATGTCAGGTTACGTGGTTCATGCATGAACTGACTCACTACTCTAACTGCTTATGCAATATCTAGTCTTATATAAGATAAGTAAATCAATTTTCCCACAAACCTCTAATATCTTTCTTTATATGTAGAAGTTTTGCACTCACAAAATTAAACAACTAGGGATTCTGCTCGATAGGTGTGTTAATCAACTTACATCCTACCATTCTTGTTTCAATTAATAAATCAAGAATATATTTATGTTGGGATAAGAAAATTCCATGGTAAGTTCAAGCTACCTCATTCCTAAGAAAGTATTTAAAGTCTCCAAGTTGTTTCATTTCAAACTTAGAAGCCAAATACAGTTGTAAATTAGAAATCTCTTTAGAATCATCACTAATCACCACCATATCATCGACATAGATTATCAAAGAGGTCATTTTATCTCTCCTATGATTTAAAAATAAAGTGTGATCTAAGTTACTTTGTTTGTAGCAAAAATTCTTCGTAGACTTAGTGAACCTACCAAACCAAGCTCTCGAGGATTGCTTCAACTCATATAGCCCTTTTTTTAGTTTACAAACCATTGTTGTGTCTGAATATTCTAGTATACTTGTAAGAGGATCCATATATACTTCTTTAATAAGATCTCCGTGTGAGAAAGAATTTTTTACATCAAATTGGTGAAGTGGCTAATCTTGATTAGATACTAATGACAAAAGCACTCTCAAAGTGTTGAGTTTGGCAACAGGTGCGAAAGTTTCTTGGTAATCTATACCATAAGATTATGTATACCCTTTAACAACTAATGGAGCTTTGTATCTCTCAATAGTTCTATATGCTCTATGCTTAACTACAAATATCCATTTGCACCCCACGGTCTTCTTCCCTTTTGGTAAAAATACGAGATCCTAAGTTGCATTCTTTTCTAGATTTGCCATCTATTTTGCCATAGTTTTGGCTTATCTAGAATATGCTAAAGCTTTCTGCACTTCACTAGGAATAGAGACAAATGAAAATTGGAATACATAAGATGTATATGACTTAGATAACTTATGAGATGACACATAGTTGTTTATGAGATATTTTACTTTAGCTTTAAGATCAGGTTCATATCTAATGGGTGGTTGGACACGGTTAGATTAAGGTGGAGATGATAATGATATGGTTCAAGATCAATATTAGAAGAATTAGCAACATCATTAACATTAGAATCAATAAGGGTAAAATAAGAATCGGGTGATACCTCTAATAAGTCCTTTAGAGAAGATTGGATCGATGGATTCAGAGGCAATGTACTATCATGGTGTTGATCTTCACTTTTTAACCGAGTGATCTATGCAGGTTGAACTGACATTTTCTATAGAGATTAAACAAACATTTTTTGTTAAGCTCTCATCACTAGGTATCCTATATATATATATATCATCAAGATTTTCTACTTCATTCCTAGTTTATCCATAAAGTTATGAATTTGAAACCCTTGTTGTATAGAAAAACTCGTTTTCATGGAATAGACATCCCTGGAAACATAAAACTTATTTGAAGAGATGTGATAACACTGATAACCCTTTTGAGTGGAGCCATACCACACTGATAACCCTTTTGAGTGGAGCCATACCCAACAAATACATAGTTCAATGTCTATAGGCCAAGCTTGGTACATTGATGTGCATGTTAATGAACATCCACTATACACCCAAAGATCCGAGGTGACTAATGAACAAGTAAAGGAAACATGTAGTAGTCAGAAATCACATCCAGAGGTCTCCTGAATTTGGGAATACTAGAGGATGTACAATTAATCAAATATACAGCAAAACTCAAGGTTTCACTCTATAAGTGAGATGAAACATGACCATTAATTAATAAAGATCAAGTGACCTCCAAAAGATGTCTATTTTTCCATTCAGCTACCCTATTTTGTTAAGGAGAGTGAGCAGAGGATTTTTAATGAAGGATACCAACAAAATCCATAAATTCATTAAATTCTTTCTTGAAATATTCACCCTCATTATCAAAATGAACATTTTTTACAGAGATCCCAAATTATGTAAGCACCATCTAATAGAAAAAACGAAATACTTTACATACATCACTTTTATATGTTAGCAAATACACTCAGATCACCCTAGTACAATCATTTACAAATGTAATGGACCATTTTATTCCATTATGTGTGGAAAATAGGGTAAGACCCCAAACACCTAAATGAACTAATGAAAAATAAGCATCAACTTTATTATTATTCAAAGAAAAAATAGTACAACGACTTTTCATCATTACATAATTTTCACAAACAAAATCTAAAAGATTGCAATCATGAAATAATGAAGAAAATAGTCTCCTAAGATAACCAAATGAGGTGTGTCCTAATCCTCTGTGAAATAACCATTTTTTTTTCCTTGTCTTCAACCTATTGCTCCTCATATCATGAACCAGTACTTCTTCATTAATTAGACCATTGAAAACCATACTTCAAATAGTACAAACCTTCATTCTGTTTACTAATTCCAATCTTCTCCTTGGTATGGATGTTCTGAAAAATACAGTTCATAGGAACAAACAACATAGGACAATTATGAGACTTGGTTAACTGACTAACAAAGAGAAGGTTTCAATTTTGTGAAAGGACAAATAAAATATTAGGTATAGTTAAATAGGGTAATAAAGGTATGGTGTCAATGCCAACAACTGGTGATAGCATACCATAAGAGTACAGAAAAATGTTTAATGATAAAAGCAAGAAGTGTATTCATGTTATTTATAGTGATGTAATCAAATGGTTAAGAACGACATAATCCAAAAATAGGAAAATAGATTGTAAGTAGAGATATATATTCTATTTTCAAATAAAATAAGTTGAATATAGACTCAAAAGAAAGTAAAAAAAAAACAAAACAAAACAAAACAAAAGAAGACCTTGTGCTGGAAAATGAGTACACCTTCTCTTACTAGAACTTCTCCTTCATAAACAAGGATAGAATAAGAGGTGAATCAAAAAGAGACTTAAAATGTTCTCATTTTATGCCTGCATTTAAAGGACTATGAGGTCATAAAAGATAATGAAATTGTTTATTTACATATAGGGCTCAATAAATGAATAAAGAAATTTAGTCAATAAAAAAGAACAATACATGAGAGTTAACAACTTTTTCAATTTGGAAGAAGCCTATTAGTGCTAAATGGGTTTATAAGACATAAAGTTGACATGGTTAAAGCAAGATTAGTGGGAAAAGGCTACAAACAAAATCTAAGTATTAATTATTTTGAAGTTTTCCCATCAGTTGTTAAACTAAAAACCATTCACATGTTAATTACAATTGTGCTTGAAAAAAATGGAATATTCATTAAAGCGGTATTAAGTCAGCTTTCTTGAATGGTGTACTTGAAGAAGTTTTATTGAACAACCAAAACATATTGAGGAAGGGTGAGAAAATTAAGTTTGTAGACTCAAAAAAACATTGTATGATTAAGCAAGCATCTTGCACTTAGTACTACTTTTTAGCTAAAACATGGCTTTCAAAAGTGTTCTTTTGAACATACACTTTACATGATGTCTAACTTTAATGATGATATTGATGGGAACTCCGGATTACTTTATTCCATGTCTCAAAATCAAGTTAGGCGCATGAAACTAATCATACCGCTACTAGATCCTATGCACAATAGAAACATAACTTCTAAAAACTTTTTACAAAATCTAAAGCTTGAATGTATCAAATGCTTATCTCAAATCTAGATGTTACTAAATCAAATCCTTGTGATAAAGATCATCATTTGATTTCGTTGCAGTCAAAGATGATCTTGTAAACCCTTGATCTTTCACTAAATGACTCATTAGTAAAGCTAGGCACACAAATGGTGAAAGTTTTGAGGGTAAAGGTTAAGGCTTTCTTTTTGGAATGTAGGCAGAATGATGGAAGAACACTAAAACCCTAACCCCATAAGGGGTATTTATATGGTTCCTACTAAGCTTAAGTAACATGAACCCATCTTGGGTTTGGGTCACTTAATTTAGCCAAAAAAAAAAAAGTCCTAATTAATTAATTAGCCCAATAATGCTCCAATTAATCAATTAGCCCAGTTCAGAGATGTCATCAACTAATTCCTATATAACTTTTCATGATTATCAAAATGCCCTTATGCACATAAGTGAATGGAGAATCAATACAACTCTTATAAACCTTGTTGTCAACGTATATGAGCTCGAATAGACTACTAAGACCCATAAGACCATACTAGCTTCCTCATAATCCAATTCTGAAGTTGAATCAACATCCCACTATAGAGATTCAACAACACTTTAGTACCTTATATATATATAACTACAAGACACTAACTGCTCAAGTTTGTCATGTACTATCCACTATATATAGTCTTCCCATGAATAGGTGTCCATAATCTAAGTGGAAGCTATCAGCCTCTCAAGAGTACCTCTACCATCCTTGAATTACCTCAACCAACATGTCTAGCTCATTAAGGACTTATGTCAAGTTTCACTTAAGGCACTATTGTGGTTATAGTTTACTTGAAGATACTTCCTTAAGATCACCCAAAGCTCTACACTGTTTCAATCCCATGAGATATCATGGTGCATTTATTGAGAATACCTATTGTATCGACTTTTATCAATAGTGACCCATTCCATATAGAATATATGATCACTTTAAGATCTCACAAGTAGGTCAAAGTCACAACTAACTTTGGCACAAGCTCAATATTCTCTAAAGTTTGAGAGATAATGCAATATAACAACTTTGTGAAGTTATGGCAACCTGATAGCCTTATGTAATAACTCATTGTAGGCCTTGTCCCAATGTGTAACTATACACACTAGTGCATTCACCATGGAACCCGATATGCAGGACCAATCATCCCTCCAATTCAGATGTAAAGCACCACAGCCTTAAGTGGATTGCCTAAGTCCATGAACCAACTATGAATATATCATTAACTTGCAAGGAACCCATAATTTAGATCTTTCATGCTACTTCTAATGCACCCATGTCATGTACAATGCAAGATATGCAAGTTAGAATGGTCATAAGTATATAATGAATGGAACAAAGATAAATAAAAGTGAAATTGGAATATTATTAGATAATAATAAATCCAAATTTATTATATCATGTCATGTCTTTTAAGACTCTATCCTAATAGATATAATTGTTTATATATCTCAATGTAGATTATTTAATTTTTATGGGAAATTGTTAATAAACGTTTGAAGATTTCAAGTAGAGAATGATACAATAATTTAAAGATTGACATTTGATGCAATTGGACTAAAAATTTATCACTTAATCAATGGAAAGATCCAACAAAAATTTAATCCACATCCATTCCCTATAGGATGTTCCTTGTTTCTAGTTGCAGCTGTAATCTCAATGGTTGTCCTGGCATATTATACAAGGGAGATGATAATTAATTATAAGTGATAAATGAATTTTGTGTGAGATGATATTAAAATAATTAATAAGTTGAGGATCTAATGGCAATAGTACCCCTTATGATCACGCTAAATTTAGTCCAAAACCTAGCCATCTCATTAATTTCAATGCATGGCCAAAAATGGCTTCATGTGGGAGTTAATTATTATTTGTTAGTAACATGCCACAAACACATCAATAGTTACAAAACCAAAATTTTTCATTTGTCTCAAAATTGCTCACCATTAATCATACACCTTTAATTATTTCCCTCTACCACTAATGTGGTTGGCTATATGTTCGCCATCTCTTGCAATTCTAAATAACCCTCGACTTACAAATTCACCACAATAGAGACTATTTTTTCCCACCTAGTGATGTAGGAAACTTTTCTTGGGAATTCCATCCTTGTTGAAAAGGTCGTCACCCTCCTACTTAAATTTAATTTAAAACACATTCATTAAGGTTTATGAGATCTATAAATATATATATATATATATATATATACACACACATTAAGATGGAACTCTACCTTAATCCATTTTAGAATAGTGCTTTTGTAACCTATAGCAAAGATTATAGCATTAGACCGATTCATTTTTCCATTAGAAAAATATACATAGTCACTTTCTATCTTTTTTAATGTTGGCACAACCTAATAGACAACATCATCTTCATTAGTGATTATAAAAAATATTATAATATGTTGCATATATTAGAGAGTTAATTTTCATAAAAGCTTGAGATTATAGGATCAGAGTCCACAAAGTATATCATCCTCCTCATTTGGTCAAAGTGGTCGAGGATGTAGAAATTTCAATTCATGGGAAAGAGTCTTCACCCAAGAATTAATAAATCAACATAATATAATATTTTCACCAAGTCTTTGAAAAGTCATTTTACTGGACTTGATGTCGTAGTCCGTCACATTGGCCCGACTATCCCCCGCCACCCTTTAAACTCTTCTTAAGAAAACCCTCATTCTCCTTAAATAACAAAACAAGGGCGAAAAAATATTAAAGAAAAAATGTCTCTCCCAGTCCAAAAAAAAAAATTATCTCCATTAAATTTATCTTATTATATTTTGTTCCTTTTTAATTTGATTTATTTAAAAACTATGCTTAGTTAAACAAATTTTCTAAGTCATTTGTTTATATTTATTAAGAAAAATCTATATATATATATATATAAACATTATTTCCGTAGTTCTTTATAACATTGTTGTTGGTGGTTTTTTTCTTTTTTGCTATTTTATAAAATATAAATAAATAATTTAAATAATTTAATTTACTCTTTTTATTATTATTTTTTTGTATAATATTTTAATCAAATGCTAAAGTTTCTTAATGGAATTGTTACATTCTTTAAAAATTAATATGCAATTAAATGAAAATCAATCAATAAATAATTAATAGATTAGAAAAAACCTATTTAGTAAGATTGATATTAATATGGACAATAATAATAAAATCATTAAATAGGTAATTATTCCAAGTGATTGATTGCCATGGTGCAAAAGCATATCTTTATTTTTTAGAAGACCAGACTTGTGTGAGCGTGAGATTTTTCAAGCTATTTTTTACCCCGTTACTTTCCTTTCCAAGGTTGCCAAAATGTTCAATTTTAATTTAGTTCCTTTCATATGGCTACTTCAACCTTCTTCCAAGAAGGATACCATCCACAAGTGGTGCAAAAGCCTAAAGTATTATCTCTAAGAGAATTGGCTTCTTCATTGGAAGATATCCATAGGATTATGTTTGGTCTCAAGAAAAGTATGAAAGTGTGAAGGAAAGAATAAGATATGAAAAAATTAAAATGATTTTCTAATGCTTGGTTTTTCCATAAAAAGTATGATAAAAAAAAATTAAATATAATTATAATGAGTCAAAAATTTATACATTTTAAAATTATTTAAATAAAAGAAAAAATATAATTAAATATATTTTTATTTTCATTCACTTTTCTTTCATTTTATTTATTCTCTTTATTTCTTTTTCCATGTATGTTTTTTTCAACTTTTTATTGAACCAAATATAGTATATATGATCTATTGATTATTAAAGTAATAGGTGACTATTCATCCATAATAAAATGACCAAAATGCAATAAAGGAAAATTAATATCGTTACCAATTACTCAAAATTCTCATCTTTAAATCACACTTAATTATTTCCACGACATAACACCTCTGATGTGGTTGGCTATATGTTCCGCATCTCTTGCAATTCCAAATAACCCTCGACTTGCAAATCCAACACAATAGAGACCATTTTCCCCATTCCAGTGATTTGGGAAGCTCTTCTTGGGCATTCCATCCTCATTGAAAAGGTCTTCACTCTCCTATTTACATTTAATTTAAAGCACATGCGTTACATTTTTTAAGATCTATAGTCTCACACACACACACATATATATATATATATAGATAACAAATATTGATATGTAAAATAGTTAATTTTGTACCTTAAGCCATTTTAGAACAGTGCTTTTGTAACCTGTAGCGAAGATTATTGCATCAAACCTGTTCATTTTTCCATCAGAAAAATAGACATTGTCACCTTCTATCTTAGTTATTGTCGGCACGACCTAATAGACAACATCATCATCTTCGTTAGTGATAATAAAAAATATCATAATATATTGCATATGTGAGAGAGTTAATTCTCGTAAAAGCTTAATATTATAGGATCTGGGTCCACACTATGTATCATCCTCCTCATGTGATCAAAGTGGTCAAGGATGTAATGAGAAAGGGTCTTCACCCAAAAATAAATCGAAATAATATGATATTTTCACCAAGTCTTTGAAAAATGATGTATTCACCATAAACTGAGCATCCATATATTTATTTTCATTCCAATCTTATTTTATTTGATGATGGAACTCAATACTTCCACTACCAAATTATCATGCCTTCTTGCATGATGAATCAATTAATGAGTTAACTATAATTAAATTATGTATAGGAATATACCTGAATTTCTCCTTCCTTAATCTTCTCTATGGTTCCAACATCAATAACCGGAGATGAACGAGTTACATCTTTAAGATAAAACGGTCCCTCGCTTGGCCTTGGAAGCCCATAACTAGAAAGATCTCCATAAACCAATTTGGAGAGGGACACAGTAACATAATCCACCACCTTGCAAGGAATGTATTTCAACAAAAGCATTCCAAGTAACACCATTTCCTTTGTAACCACATGTACCTGTATCCAACCATATGGTTATTGGAGCTATCATATATATGGAGAAGAAATCTAATAAAACCCTCACAGATCTAGAGTTCCAAGTTTTAATTATCAGACAAAAATGTCTTCAAGGCTTAAGGCCAATATTAATTTCCATCACAAATTGTAGAAATAGTGAAGGAAAGAGAGACATTACCGGGTTGCGAACAACAATAGAGGTTATTGCACCATGATCCCATAAGTCATAGGCTATCTCCATGCCAGAATTCCCACATCCAACAACCAAAACTTCTTTGTTAGTGAATCTCTTTCCATTCTTATAATCGCTACAGTGCATGAACTCCCCTCCAAAACTGTCCAACCCAGGTATCTTAGGAATGAGACCCTCACTATTCTCACCAGTGGCGACCACCAGAAACTTCCCTAGGTACACCTCTAACTCATCAGAGAGTGTGTTCTTGGCCACTATGTGCCACTTTCCTACAACCTTATCATAGGATGCAGACTCTACAAAGCGGTGGTATCGCGGGTTTATCTGGAAGTGAGATACATAGTCCTCCAAGTACTGAAGAAAACCAGCCTTGGGGATAAATGTAGGTGTACCTGGGGGGTAAGGCATATGAGGAAGTTGGCAGAACTGCTTTCCCAGATGAAGCTTCAAGCGGTCATAAGACCTTTTCTTCCACAGAGAGGCAAAGCAATCCTCTCTTTCCAGGATTATGTTGGGGATGGAGAGAACATTCAGGCATGCAGAAGTTGCAAGACCAGAAGGGCCAGCTCCTACGATGATTACAACTTCTTCCATGTCTCTTAATGTCTCTTACTCTCTATTCAACTATAATTGCTATCTCTGCAATAGGTCGGTGGTTCCATGAACAAAAGTCCATTTATGTATATATAGACAACATTAGTGAGGCACTCAGATTCTACACTATCCTGATGGATTTCACACTTAAATGCCTTTCCTTGATTATTTGGATATCCGAATATATTGTCTTTATAAATTATATCCCCGTTTTTGTTTTTAAAAAACTTGTTAAGTAACGAGTGAAAACCAATGAGTGATAAGTGCTAGAGATATTGATTAGTCCTTGCACACATAGTTAATATCAGCCAACAATCGAAGAATGATAAATTTTAAATGAAATCCTGTAATGAATTAATAACATAATCAATCGTTGGATATTTTACCTTTTCTCTCACATTTCTGTCTTTTTTATTCTAGGATTCGTGAAGATACCCATATGTATCATCCTAGATTTCCTAACTTTTTTTTTTCAATGAAATATCCAAAAGTTAATATTGCAAGGAACTAAAAAGAGTTAAATAAGGAAATATTTAGGGTGGTTTACCAAACTAGGTTTGTATTTCCGAATTTATCTATTGGAACACCCTCTAAAGATGTAAGATGATAAGGATAAAATGAAATTTATTACTTTATATGTTCACATTTTCTGGAAGGGAAAGTGGGAAAAGGGAAAAGTGTGTATATACACTTGGCTGCCCTTTAACGGGAATAAAATCTATTCTAGAAATTTTAGAAATTCGCTTCCTTAAAAAAACATTAAAAAAAAAGAAGATATATTCATTGTTTTTACTACTCCTATCTAATGCTTTTTCTGGATTCATGTCCATCCCCATATTTTTTCGAAGAAAACCTTAATTCATTTTTAGGTTCTTTTTTCCATTTACAGCTATTATCTTTATAAGATAGAATTCATGAAGGGTTTCACAACTCCCAAAAGATTGAGACAAATGTTTCATCGGTTGAATTTACTTTTTTACAAATCGATGAGGACCTTAAATAAAATATTATGAAGTAATAAATGTTAAGAGTCATTCATTTAGACCTCATGTGGAAATAATTTTAAAAATATTAAGAACAGTTTTTTAATGTTTGAAAATGCTTTTATGTAAAAACATCAAATGTTCTCTCCAATGAATGGACAATGATTTGGCTTTTGAAGGTGGCATATCTAGTCTTTACACTCATCTTCTCCTTCATATCAACTTCTTCAGTAGTTTACTCCATCGCTTACATCTACACAGGCGAAGAAGTGAATTTCAAGGAGGTGATAAGTGTAGTCCCCAAGGTTTGGAAAAGGCTCATGGTCACCTTCTTGTCTATCTTTGTTGCCTTCTTCGCTTACAACATAGTTGCAAAGCAAATTCTAATTTTATGGGTAGTGGGTATTAGACTTGTCAAGATTGGTATCTTAATTAATTTTTTTGTGGGGGTTATGTTAATCTTGTACTTTGGTTGGGTTCTCATATATGAGCATAGTTTGGCAATTGGTTATCATGGTATTGGCGTTGGAAGACTTGTATGGGTTTCAAGCCATGGTGAAAAGTAAAGCACTGATAAGTGGTAAGCTTCATATGGCAATGGTCATCTTGCTTAAACTGAATTTTTCATTCTTTGTCATACAAATGGCATTTGAGAGGCTAGTGGTGCATGAGGCCTCCTTGGGTATGGCCTATGCAATTTTGTGTTTCTTATTACTTCTTAAGTTGTTTCTTTTTAGACTTGTCGTCTAAACTATTATCTAGTTTGCTTGCAAGTCCTACCGCCATGAAAACATTGATAAGGCAACCCTATTTGATCACCTTGAAGTTTACATGGGAGAATATGTTCCTTTGAAGGAGAAAGATATTCATCTAGAGCAATATTAAGTTTGATCATTTTTTTAGATTTTTTTTTTCTTTTCTTTTTTAATAAAAGAATTGGGTTGAGCGAGTTACTAGCACAAATAAGAATGATACAAACCTTGGGCCAGTCTCTCCCACTAGGTTTTGTGTTATGGTTGTATTTGCCACAATATGGAAGTGTTCAATTGGTGCAAGGTGATAAATTGTTCAATTGTTTGAAGTTTGAGTGAATAATCTTTTGCTTTTGCATTTACACTAGTGAATTTAAGGAATTTAGGTTATCAGTGTTGTTAATTCCTATTATAATCAGCTCAACAATTATTTTTTATTTGGTTTTTTATATTATTTTAGGAGTCCTAGTTTAATCATGAATTAAAGGTATAGTCCAATTATGATTAATTTATAACAAATATAAGTTTGTTACTATGAAAAAAATGGTTGAATAAAATACATATCTTTTTTAGTACAATTATTGTTAATACTCAAAGTTTGTGAATCATGAATGTGTAAGACTGAGAAGATCAGTATTTAAATAACAAGGAATTAATGTTGAATATTAAGAAAGTTGCAATTTGGTTCGTTGAATCATAACAATAAATAATACATCAATTTAGCCCTCGACAATTAATAAATTTAGCTTCAAGCTTGTTTAGATCACATGATTTATGTGTCTAATGAATAAATAATACATCAATTCAATCACCACTTCCTCAACAATTAGTGCATTTAGATTCATGCTTGTTTAGATCACATGATTCATTTGTCTAAGGAAAAATGGTTAAAAGAAAGTAACAGATCTAAAAGTATTTAAGACAATCAAAATAGAAAAAAGATTTATTGAAAGATTTTGTAAGCAAAGATTAGTAAACAATATGCAATATTTCAAGTAGTATGTGAACTCATATTTAAAAAGTAAAAAAAAAAAAAAAAAAAAAAAAACAATCTCATTAGCAAAAATGTCAAAAAGAGAATGGGATACTTATAAAAATTATACAAAGGGAATGACCCTATCAAGTGAAGGAAGTCATGCTAAGATGTGAAATAATCATGTCTCTTCCTATTAGTGACTCTTAAGTTATCTTGGATATTTTAAAGCAAATCAGAATTTGGTATTGGTTCATAATACAACTGCATTGAATATAGAGTATTATAATATTTGATACCTTGATACATTACACAACAACCACATTTGCAATAAGAAAGAATTGTTTTCATAATTAGATGAATCAAAAAAAAAAATTGAAAATAAATCAAAATTTTATATCATAAGAAAAGGTAATATTAAAACTAGTTAGTTCTAAATCAAGATGATACTCACATTACTAATTATTTTTTATCCTACATCTTTTTTGGAATTTATTAAGTATAAGATAGTTAATAGAAATTAGTATATTATTAATATGTACAATGAAGTTTGCACTTTTAGTCATAAACATAAAAAAGACAATTCTAAAGATACAAATGATAAAGAATAGGATATTTCCAATATTTCTTAGTCAGGCAAAAGCTTCATTAAGTTTAAAGAAAATAGTGCAAAAAAGTAATTGGCATTGGTATCTTCATTTTATTTATCTCAATTTTTATAAGTTGAAATTATTGGGGTAAAAGAATATGGTAATGAAATTGTCAATGATTGATGTTTCGGATTATGTCTATAAAGAATGTCTTATCAATAAGAATTATTTTCTTGTTGGATTTGGAGTTGTGTATCCATATTTACTCAACCTTGGGGGGCAAAATCTTTTAATCATAACAAATATATTTTGAAATTTCTAGATGATTTTCGAAAAAAAAAAAAACGTTAATTAATTGATTATTAAAATAAAATTTTGAGGATTTTAAGAAGTTTAAAAAAAAAAATCAAAATTCTTGTTGAGAAACAAATTAAAATGTTGAGGTTTAATAGAGGAGAATTCACCTCAAATGAATTTTATTATTATTGGAAAATTTAATATAGTTCAATAGTAAAAAAAAATAAAAAATAAAAATAAAAAATAAAAAAATAAAAAAATAAAACTAGTTACACATCTTGAAAATATGATATAACTAAAAAGAAGAACAAAAAAATTATGGAGTTGATAAGAAACACATTCAAAGTCAAGTCACTTTCAAAAGTTTTCTAGGTAAAAATAATTACTTGTGCAATGTTCTTATTGAAAAGGTATCCTACCAAAATAGTTTTTGAAGAATACAAAATAAAAACATTGGAGCATATATGAGCTAGATATTTCTTTCTTGGGCATTTTTCAATGATTGCATATTCTTATATGCCATAAGAGTATAGAAAAATGTTTAATGATAAAACCAAAGGTTACAAATTGTATAACCTAAAAAAACGGAAAGTTAATTTTAAGTAGAGATATATATTCTATTTTTGGAGAATATAAGTTGAGCATGGACTCAAAAAGAAAGTAAGAAAAAAAAAACATGTGCTAGAAAATGAGTATCAAAAGAATTCTACACTGGATATTTCAATATTAAGTACACTTTCTCTTACTAGAACTTCTCCTTTATAAACAAGGAAAGAGTAGGAGGTGAATCAAAAAGAACACTCAAAATGTTATCATATTATGCCTACATTTAAAGGATTATGAGGTCAATAAAATATAATGAAATTACTTTTAAGGGTTCAATTAAGTTTTGTTTATTTACATATGTGACTCAATCAATGAATAAATAAATTCAATCAATAGAAAAGAATAGTACATGGGAGTTAACAACTTTTCAAATTTAGAAGAAGTCCAATTGTACTAGATTGGTTTATACGACATGAAGTTTAAGGAATTTAGGTTATGCATGTTGTTAATTCCCATTATAATCACCTCAACAATTATTATTGATTAGTTTTTTTTAAATTATTTTAGGAGTCCTAGTTTAATCATGAATTAAAGTTGTAGTCCAATTATGATTAATTTATTATAAATATAAGTTTGTTACTATTAAAAAGAGTTGAATTACATAAATTTCCTTTTTAGTACAATTATTATCGATACTTAAAGTGTGTGATTCAAATATTGTCAAAGATTGAGAAGATTAATGTTTGAATAACAAGGAATTAATGTTGAATATTAAGAAAGTTGCAATTTGGTTGGTTGAATCATAAATGTAAATAATAAATCAATTTAGTCACCACTCCTCAACAATCAGTGCATTTAGATTCAGGCTTGTATAGATCACATGATTTATGTGTCTAACGAATAATGGTTACAACAAAGTAATTGATCTAAAGATATTTAAGACATCATCAAAATAGAAAAAAGATTTATTGAAAGATTTTACAAGCAAAGATTAGTAAACAATATGCAATATTTCATGTAGTACATGACTTCATATTTAAAAAGAAAAAAACAATCTCATAAGCAAAAACGTCAAAAAAGGCATGGGATACTTATAAAAATTATACAAAATAAGTGAACCAACTAAGTGAATGAAGTTGCACATGCTCAAAAGCAATGAATTTGTCTCCCCGAATTAGTGACTATTAAGTGATCTTGGGCATTTGGATTAGGCACAAACCTTTGTGAATCAAATGCATGATAATAGTGAAAAGCTTGATGATCAATTAGTATAAAGGAAATCATGTGATCTTTTAATACAAAATCTAAATGCCATTTAAAGAATATATATATATATATATATATATATATATATATATATATATATATATATATATATATATATATATATTCATAATAGAGTTCAAAGATTAATGAGCTCATTATGTTCACATGAGCAAATAAAGATTAATTAGAAAATCAACTATATTAATTCAAAGCGGCATTGATAACAAGTCCTAGTGACTAAGAAGGAAACAAAAGTCATAGTCATGATCAAGGTACAAGAGGACATTACATCTCCACCAAGACAAGTAAAAAATGGAGACAAATTTTCTTCCAAAGGAAATGTCAAACTCCTAGATCTAAAGATAGGTCTTGTTTCATGTCAAAACATGATTTAGGAGAATACTTTCTGATGATTTCTATTGAAATATCCAAAAGGATATATACAGAGGAAACTTTACATATACACAGGATTTCTCATAAGTTTAGGAAATCCAAATGTAAGAAATAAAAGTTGCACAAACTCTAATAATAATACTTGCATCAAACTAACCATAGTTGAAAAATATTGACTTATTCCAACACTCTCACTGAAGTTAGTTGATGGATATTAGACATGCCCAACTTGACAAGAGAATCACTAAACATCCTATCAGCTACTACTTTAGTAAGAGCATTAGCTAGTTGATATTCAAACTTCGCAAATAGAAAAATAAAGATTCCAGCTTCAATTTTTTTCTTTAATGAAATGTTTGTCAATCTCTACATGTTTTGTTCAATCATGTTGAACATGATTCTTAGCAATTTTCATAACTGACATATTGTCACAATATAGATTCATTCCCATTTTAGGTTTGAAACCTAAATCTTTTAACAAATTCCTTAACCAAAGAAACTCTCATATTCCAAATGCCATACCTCTATATTCAGCCTCAACACTTGATCTTGCTACCACTAGTTGTTTTTTACTTTTCCAAGTCACATGATTTACATCTATAAGAAGTTCACCTCTGTGGATTAAGCCCTAAAAAGCATGACATGATGTAATAGATAAAGATTCATTTATAAATTTATTTATTTATGTTTCTTGGTTTCCTTTTATCATTTTTTGCATTGATTGGATATTTGAGCAAACATGCCCCGCGTCACTTGAATTATAGACTTGGGTAAGAGTTACATAGAAGATCTAAGTCATAGGCTCCTTGAAGAGTTATGAGCTGTCCATAGTCAGTTCATGGATTTAAGAAATCCATCTAAGACTATAATGCATTATCTTCTAATTGAAAAGATAGCTTGTCTTGGTTGTCATGATAGTTTTCCCATGGTAAGTACATTAGTGTATGTGATACACACTGGACAAGATTTATGATGAATCATGATGTAATGCTATTAATTATTGTGATACACCAAACTAGTATACTACATAAACATGTGCCAAAGTCAATAGGAGGCTTTGACCTATGGGTAAGACCCTAAGGTGGTCATATATCTCTATGGATTGGTCACTATTGATGGAGGTTGGTGGCAATAGCTATTCTCAATAGAGGCACCATAATACCTCATAGGATTGAGACAATGTGTCTCATTAAAGCTGAAGTGTATCAATTGATTACATAATAAGTGGGATTTGTAACTCAAGGATTGTAGAGGTAATATTGATAGATATAGCACTACCTTGTTAGATTACAAACAACAGGTCATTGGGAGTCTGCATGTAGTGGATAGTAGGTCATGGGCCTAAACTCACCTCATTGTTATTTACATAGGGTACTAGAGTGCAATTGATTCTCTTTAGTGGAATATTGAATCAATTTCAAAATTGGATTATGAGAGAGCCAATACTATTATGGGTCCCAATAGTCCCCGCTCTGAACTCATATACCATGATGGCACGATTTATGAAGGTTGAATTGACTCTAAGTTCACTATTGTGCATAAGGATGTTTAGGTAATTACACAAGGTTGCATGGGGAATAGTAAACAAGGTATCTGGATTGGGTTAATTGATTAATCAGATGGTCCTGTGTAGTTAATTATTCAATTATGACCCATTTTAGGCTAGATTAAATGATCCAAGCCTTTATGGGCTCAAGTCACTTAAGCTCAATAGGGAAACCCTATAATTTTCTCCTTAGGAGTTAGGGTTTCCATCTCATTTTGTGAGATAATCCTCTTCCACCTTAAAAGTGTGTGTGTGTGTGTGTGTGTGTGTGAGAGAGAGAGAGAGAGAGAGAGAAAAAGGGAAAAAGAAAGAGAAAGTAAAGGATCATTTCCAAAGCCCACACTTTGGAGTGTTAAGATCATGGTTCAAATTATCGAGCAAAAGATCTTTGGTGTATGAGACCTCCAAACTCTTCAAGTTCAACTTTATCAAGTGAAATTGATTTCAAAACATCCAAATCAAAGGTAAAGTTTTGTAATAACTTTTCTCTAGATCCTAAAATGTTAAAAAAAAATTATTTTTGTTTTTGTTGCATAGGATCTAAAGGCCTAGGGTAGTTTGCATACACCTATATGATCCAAGGTATGAGAATGGAGAAATCCAAGGTTTCCAACAACACCGCCTTCTAATTAGAAAGATAGTTTGTCTTGGTCATTGGGATGGGCTTCCCATGGTAAGTGCACTAGTGTATGTGATACATGCTAGACATGACCTACGATGAATCATGATGCAGGGCTATCAATTGTCATGATTCACAAAGCTAGTATACTATGTGGACTCTCAATCTTAAGAGGATATTGAGCTTATGCCAAAATCAATAGGAGGCTTTGACCTATAGGTGAAACCCTAAAGTGATCACATATCCCTATGGATTGAGTCACTTCTGAGAAAGGTTAGTGACAATAGGTATTCTCAATAGAGGCACCATGATATCTCATAGGTTTGAGACAATGTGTTCCTTTAGGTGATCCAAAGAACATATAATCATTAAATTTGTGGTCACGGTAATTCCTTTAGTGGAATTTGACATATGTTCTTTGAAGTTAAAATATGTTAATCAATCACATAATAAGTGGGATTTATAGCTCAAGGATTGGAAAGGTAATCTTGATAAGTGATAACACTACCTTGCTAGATTATGGACACCAATTCATGGGGAGTTTGCATGCAATGGATAATAAGTCACGAACTTAAGCTTCTCTCATTATTATTTAAATAAGATATTAGAATGCAATTGATTCTTTGTAGTAAGATATTGCATCAACTTCAAAATTGGATTCTGAGAGAGCTAGTACTCCTATGGGTCCCAATGATCCCTACTATAAGCTTATATACTATGATGGCATAGTTTATGAGGGTTGGATTTATTAGGATAGAGCCCTTAAAAGCATGACATGATGTAATAAATTTGGAATTCATTATTTATTTAATGATGTTCTAGTTTCACTTTTATCTATCCGTATTCCATGTATTATACTTTATGAGCATTCTTACCTGAATATTTTGCATTGTACATGACTTAGGTGCATTAGAAGTTGCATAGAAGATCTAAGTCATTGGTTCTTTGCAAATAGATGACTTGTTCACAACCATTTCATGGGTTTAGGCAACCCATTAGAGATTGTAGTGCATCACCTCCTAATTGGAGGGATGACTGGTCTTAGCTATCGGGATGGGTTTCCCATGGTGAGAGCACTAGTGTGTATGGTTACACATTAGACTGGACCTACGGTGAGTCATGACTTAAGGCTATCAAGTAGTCATGACCTTACCAAGTTGTTTCATTGTGTTGTCTCTCAACCTTGAGAGAATATTGAGTTTATACTAAAGTTAGCAATGACTTTGACCTATGGATGAGATCGTAAGTTGATCATATATTCCCTATGAATTGGGTCATTTTTTATAGAAACCGGTAGCAATAACTATTCTCAATAGAGGCACCATGATATCTATTGAGATTGAGACAGTGTGTCCCCTTTGGTGATCTTAAGGAGGTGTGTTCATGAAAACTATGGTCATAGTAGTTCCTTAAGTGGAACTTGACATAGGCTATTTGAAAGCTAAAATATATCAATTGAACACACAATAGGAGGATTTGTAACTCAAGAATGGTAGAGATAGTCTTGAAAGGTTGATAGTTTTCACCTTGTTAGACTACGAACAGAAATTCATGGGGAAACTGAACGCAATGGATAGCAAGTCACGGACCTGAGCACTTGGTGTCTCATTGTTCTTTACATAGGATATTGGAGTTTAGTTGATTTTCTGTAGTGAAATGTTGGATCAACTTTAGAATTAGATTCTGAGGGAGCCAGTATTCCTATGGGTCCTAATGGTCCCTGCTCTGAGCTCATATACCTTGTTGGCATGGGTACGAGAGTCGAATTGACTCTACATTCACTTTTGTGCATAAGGGCATTTTGGTAATTACACAAGGTTGCATAAGGGTAAGTGAACAAGGTCTTTGGATTGGGCTAATTGATTAATTAGTAAACCATATTGGGTTAATTAATCAATTAGAATCCATTTTAGGCTAGATTAAGTGACCCAAGCCCATGTGGGCTTAAGTCACTTATGCTCACTTAGGAACCCTATAAATACCTCATAGGGGTTAGGGTTTCCATAGCTTTTGTCTTCCACCATCCAAAAAAATTAAGAGCCATAGCATCCACCATATTTTCATCCTCACTGGAAGTGTGCCAAGATCAAGGTTCAAGTCATCGTGCGAAAGACTTCAAGTTTACGAGACTTATATGATTTCAATCTTCTTCTTCACCAAATGGATTTGATTCAGGAACATCCGAATGTGAGGTATGGTTTTCGTTAGCACTTTCTGAATCCTTTTAAAGTATTAAAATGCTATTTTTTTCATTGTGCATAGGATTTAGAAAAAGCCTAGGATAGTTATGCATGTTCCTACTTTGACCCAAACTTGGGAAACGGAAATATCCAAGTTTTTCACATCAAAATTGACTCTAGGTTTACTCTTATGCATAAGGGCATTTTATTAATTACACAAGGTTGCACAAGGGATAGTGAACAAGGCCTTTGGATTGAGCTAATTGATTAATTAGATGATCATGTGTGGTTAATTAATCAATTAGAACCTATATTAGGCTAAATTGACTCAACCCTTAATGGGCTCAAGTCACTTAAGCCTAGTAAGGGAACCTTATAAATACTCCTTATGGATTAGGGTTAGGGTTTTCATGACTTTAAACAGTCGTCTTCCACCTCTAAAGAGAGAGAAAGAGAGAGTCTAAGTTTCTACCATTCTAAAGCCCATAATTTGGAGTGTCAAGATCATGGTTCGAATAATTGGGCGAAAGATCTTGGGTGAACAAGACCTTTACACCATTAAAGCACATTCTTCATCGGATGGATTTTGATCCGAGAACATCCAGATCGTAGGTGTTAGCATCTTAGATCTAAGCAACGAAAGCAACACCAATTTTTAAAATATTCATTTTTTAAGGATTAAAGTACTAACCTTTGGGTTTGGATGTTCCTAAACCTTAAATTCCAGTTATTGAAGATGACCTTGAAGTTGTTGGAAGTCTCATAAAATCACGATCTTTCACTTGATGACTCAACCTTATTATTGGCACACTTTCGGTAAGGAAGAAATGAGGGTGGAGGTTATGACTCTCTTTCTCTTTGGATGGTGGAAGACAAAAGTTATGAAAACCCTAACCCCTATAGGGTATTTATAGGGTTCCTAATTGGGTTTAAGTGACTTAAGCTCATATGGGTTTAGGTCACTTAATCTAGCCCAAAATGATCTTAATTTATTAATTAACCCAATAGTGTCTACTAATTAATCAATTAGCCCAATTTAAAGACTTTGTTCACTTATAATTGTGCAACCTTGCATAATTACCAAAACACCCTTATGCACAAAAGTGAACCTAAAGCCAATCCGACCCTCATAATCCATGCCAACAAGGTATATGAGCTTAGAGCGGGGACACTAAGACCCATTGAAGTACTAGCTCCCTCATAATCTAATTCTAAAGTTAATTCAACATCGCACTACAAAAAATCAACTGAACTCTAGTATCCTATATAAATAACAATGAGACACTACGTGCTCGGGTTTGTGACCTACTATCCATTGTGTTCAATCTCCCTATGAACCAGTGTTTATTGTCTTAAAAGGTGAAAGTTATCAACCTTTTAAAACTACATCTACTATCCTTGAGTTATAGATCCTCCTATTGTGTATTCAACTAACATGTCTTAACTCTTAAAGAGTCTATGTCAAGTTCCACTTAAGGAACTATTATGGTCATAGTTTCCATGAACACGCCTTCTTAGGATTGCCCCAGAGAACACACTATCTCAATCCCATGAGATATCATGGTGCCTTTATGGAGAATACCTATTACTACAGACTTCCATCAATAGTGACCTAATCCATATGGAATATATGATCAACTTACAATCTCATCTATAAGTCAAAGTCACTACTAATTTTAGCACAAGCTCAATATTCTTTCAAGGTTAAGAGATAACACAATGAAACAACTTGGTGAGGTCATGACTACTTGACAGCCTTAAATCATGACTCACCATAGGTCTTGTCCAATGTATAACCATACATACTAGTACACTCATCATGGGAAACCCATCCTGATAGCCAAGACCAACCATCCCTCCAATTAGGAGGGGGTACTCTACAACCTCTAATGGGTTGCATAAACCCATGAATCGATTGTGAACAAGTCATTTAAGTTGTAAGGAACCCATGACTTAGATCTTTTATACAACTTGCAATGCACTTAAGTCACGTACAATGCAAAAAATGCAAGTAAGAATGCTCATAAAGTATAGTACATGGTATAAGGATAGATAAAAGTAAAATTGGAACATTATTAAATAAATAACGAATTCCAAATTTATTACATCATGTTATACTTTTAAGGGCTCTATCCTAACAATAGGTATGGGTACTATGTCTCTAGATCCATAGTAATAATGGTTTTTATTGTTATTTTATTTTGTTATATTAGATTTAGAGATGACTAGGGATAGATGCATGCAACATACGAGATTTAAGGCCTGGGAATGGAGTAATCCAAGGTTCTCAGCATACTCAAGCTTAAAATGCGATATTTGGCCTTATTTTTTTGCAAAATATGGTATTAATCAGATACACTAAGAGTTCTTGCATAATGTTTGTATGAATTGTAATTAAATATAATGCAATATATTATATGCATCACTAGTTTTCTTTCTTATGCAGTAGCATGTAATGGATCAATTTATACCAACATCTATTGAAGTAAATGATGCGAATAATGCAAGTTTATAGAGTTCATTTTTTCATAGATCCCATGGATAGAAAGTTTAGTTAACTAGACTTTGATAATTCACATATTTAGAGGGTGTTTGGTAAATCAACTTAATGACTTAAAGTGACTTAATGACTTAATTTATATCAATCTCAAATTTTTTTATAAACATATTCTTAGATTTAAGTAAGAATAAGTTAGCTTTAAGTATTAAGTCAAAATAATTAACTTATTCTTACTTAAATATAAAACTATGTTTACAAAAAAAATTGAGATTGATATAAATTAAGTCATTAAGTCATTAAATTGATTTACCAAAAACTCTCTTAGTTATAATATGTCATACTTAATGCCTTTTTTTATTTATAGTGTTTTTATTCGGTTGAATGGAACATACTTGAACTTTATTTGATTGTTTTGATGCACTTAGATTTTAAGTGATTTGATGGATTTACTTAATATGACATATTTGGTACTTTTATTATTTAGATGCACTAGGATTTTTACATGTTAGGTTTTATCTTGATAATTAATTGGCATGTTGTTATTGATTCATTTAGTAAAAATGTTCTTTATGATAAAATGTGTGGCAATATTATCTATAGGATAAGAAAATAATGTTATATATGGAGAATAACTCAATTTGTTTTATTAGTTTTTCTTCCTCATCTTCTTCAACTAATAATGACTTTGAAGATTTTATGATACTATTATATATATTTGAACATGATGAGACATTTTTGAACAAAATGTCTCAGAGGACATCTAGTTTGAGAGATGAAGATTTTGTGGTGGAGTTATTAAATGGTTATAAAAGAACATGTTATAAATTGCTTTGAATGGATAAAACCATATTTCTTCTCATTTGCACTTATTTGAAAGAAAAATGGTATTTAAAAGAAACTTGAGAAGTCATTGTTGAAGAAGCACATATTATGTTTCTTATAATTAAAAGTCATAATGTGGGAAATGAGAGAACTATAGTGAATCATTTTTAACATTCCCTTGAGACTATGGACATGCATTTCACTCTAACTTTGAAGCAAGATAAAACTTGCAAAGGATCTAATTTTTCATAGTAACTTTTCATTGTCTTCTCATATTGTCTACAATTCAACGTATTATATATGATTTCAAGTAGGACTTTGTGTATAATATATTTAATTACTTTACATTGCACTTTTAAAACTAAAGTCATCATATTATGCTATTAACAAAAATGCATTGGGGCAATTGATGGCACACATACAAGTGCATCGGTTTTTATTGAAAAACAAGTTAGTTACATGGAAAGAAAGGTTTTAGTAACTCAAAATATTTTATGTGTGTAATTTTGATATGATGTTCACATTAGTTTATGTGGGTTGGAAAATACTCTAGATGATTCAAGAATTTTTCTCAATACAATTACAATACTTGAAAATAAATTTTCACGACCTAAAGAAGGTAAATGACAAACTCATTTAAATTAATATTTCATTAGTTGTAAAATTATATAATTATTATTTTGTTTTTTCTATGTTATTTTAACATATGAATATTATGTCATCAAATAGGGATACCTATATACTATGGGTTTTCTTCCTCTATATTGAGGTGAAAGGTATCATTTGCAAAATTATTGTTGTAGAGGTCATCAACTAAGCAAAGAATTGTTCAATTATAGGCATTCCTAACTTAGAAATATAATTGAGCATTGTTTTACTATGTTGAAAGCACATTTTCCAATTTTAGAAATGATCTCATCTTACAAACCAAGTAGACAACCATTAATAGTTGTAGCTTTTACACTTTTCATAATTTCATTGGTAAGTAGACTTAAAATGATGTTATGTTTAGACATGAGAAGGAGAGTTTGAATTTGAAGATAAAAACAACTCTAGAACTAAAACAAATCATGTAATGGCTTTACTAGATGAAGCAACAACAGTTATGACAACTTTTAAGATCGTATTTTACAGTAGATGTGGAATGCTTATATTATAGTTTATAAACATTGATAGTTAAATAGTTGTATTAATTTATGGAGTAAACACGTAAAGTATGAAAAATGTTTAACTATCACAATTCAGTTGAAGTACTTTGTGTGTACTTGGTTATTTTTGTTTGGCACTTCTATATATATATATATTCTATCACTTTTAATTTAATTTTTTTTCCCATAAAAAATCAATCGAACTACTTATTCAACTCTTATTGAAAAATGATTATTAATGAAAGTATTTTCATTTTATTGTAATTTTTGCTCATTGGAATAAAAAATTGCTTAATAATTAAAACAATTTTTTATCTTTATTTCATATATAATTTTAACTTTTTTTTAATAAGACTTAACTAGAATTTGATAAGTCAACCTTTCTAAATTAGCAAAAAAAACCCTCAATTAATGCCATGGCTACAATAAATAGCTTTAAAGACAAATAATGTTATGGCAAACCCTACTTATCTTTTTATGTCTCCCACCCCATTCTTTCCATATGAAAAGGGGTTCCACCATCAACCTATGTTAAACTTTCTTAGGTACCCCAACTCAAAATTGATTGTGTATTTCTTGTGCTTACAAGATCTTTATCAAGTGTTGATATCAAATTCCTTATGGTAAAGCCCACTCTTAATGTAGAAGAATTGTTGGGCAGTTTCTTTAATAACTAATTCAAAGACCCTTCTTTTGATGGACTCAACTATTAAGACAAATGTTGGCTACTCATAGATGTTCTCATATCATATGACATAGAATTAACTAGAAAACTAGATGTCGGATGTGTTGATTTAGTTGAATATTCATAAGTAGCAAGGCACTTGTTCTCGAGTCATATCTACTATCTTGACCATATATACTATTTCCCGTCCAAAAACTGTTACAATGAAGTCCAAGTGTCACTAAACAATACTCAAGAGATTTACTCTCTCCTTGAACAATCTTTCTAGGTTGACTAAATCCTCAACCATAAAAGAAATGATTTTTGAAAGGAAACATTTAGTGAGGTCAATAATCTTAAATAGAAGGAGTGAGTATCGATGCCTCCATATCTAAATAGGCATCTAATAATCAAATAGTAAACAAGAAGGAAATATATTTTTCACTCCCTGTATAAGACTAAGTAGGGGTGAATGAGCTTATCATGTCAATACTCCATATATCACGATCAATTCATTCAAAAGCTTGAGCAGTAGTCTAACTTAGAAAATCAATTCTTGGTTGTTTTGGTCTTGCCATCAAAAGCATAAATTCAGAAATCTTTAGTTCTCTTTGTGGGTTTTTCATGATTATGATAAATTAGAATAGCCTCACCTACCCTAGAAGACATATTTGTTGATGGTTAGGTGGTTAGCGAACAGTGCCTTTCTCATCTAGGAATACATGTACATTCACACCTTCTTCTTACATGAAAGTATGTCATGTCCCACCCTAACTCATATCTTTTCCTGGACATTAGTGCACTTGGAAATTGCTTCTATTCACTTTAAGAGAGTCTTAAAGGTGTTGTTTGTTTTACTAAATTTTTTTAAGAAAGATAATTTGTTTTTCAATTTTTTGGTTCACTTATTACTTCTCTTTTTTTTTTCTACTAAATACTTATTTCCAAATACTAAAAATGAATTATTATAACTAAAGTGGACTTGTTGCTTTTTTTATTTATTTCTTAATACTTAATAAAAATAAACTATTAAAAAGGTAAAGAACTTCATACTTAACACTATGAAGTATTATTTAGTCTTAAGTTTTATTTAAAATGAAGTCAAAAAACAAACACCACCTCAGTTTAACAATAAATAAATAAAAACATAAATTTAAAAAAATAAATTAATTCTTTTATCCAACAGGTTTTTTGTTTTTTTTTTTTTTTTTGTTTTAAAAATAACATGCCAAACACTCTATTTTTAGAAAATATTAAAATAAAAAATTGTTTTTTGTTTTATATTTCAAAAACAAGTTTTAAACAATGGAGAATTGTGGTGGAAGGGTTGGATAATTGAATTAAGGTCCTCCAATCACCCATGATTAAATTCAAAACCCAATGAAAGAGTAGAAATTGAGAAAAAGGATATTACCTTTAAAATCCCTAAAATACCCTTGACTATTAAATAAAAAAACTACCGGCCAGTCCTACCTTTCTCATTTTCTATTTGACTTTTTCACCCTTCTCTCACCTATTTATTAGTAGGACCAAATTGAATGATTTGCCAATCATTTTTCTCCAACAAATTGAACATGAAAAATAAATGGTTAAAAATTATTATTGTCAAATGCATTTTTGAAGTAAATAATTTTTAAATACCTTATCAAATATTATTCTTTTTTCAAAACTTACATAATATATAATAAATATTATTTTTTATTTCAAACTTACATTATTTCTCATATATATTTAAAAAAAAAATTAAACACCTCATAAAATATTAGTATTTTTTATTTGTTCTAACTTGCAAATTGGACATCATTAAATTTTTTTTCAAACTTATAGAATATATAATAAATATTTTTTAAATACCTTAGTAAATATTTTTTGGTTTCTTACTTACAAAATAATAAATATGTTGTACATTATTTCTCATTGGTCTAATGGCATAGTTTGGTTTGGTAAAATAAAAAATAAAAACTATCGATAATAGTTCTAATGTCAAGCTCAAGTTGTTTAAAAATCGTATAAAACCCATTAGGAGTCTTGTACACCCTTGTACACTTCGGACATTTCCCCTGTACAATTAGTGTAATATTGTAGAGTAGTGTAAATTTCATATCCCCTTAAGTTATGTGTCCATGTAGGTGTGTTTAGCATGTTTTTAATCATTTGGTTGAGAAAATGGTGGATGACTTATGGTCAAATTTTTTTTCCTAAACATCATTATTGGGGAAAGCATTGGAATTTCCATATGGAAGTTAAATAAAGTGTATGACATGGGTATACAATCCTTGAGTGACAAGGTAAATAAAGAAGTGACTCAAAATCAATTGAAATTTTTCACAAATGGTAGTCTTGTACACCCTTGTATACTTAGTATATTTCCCTTGTACGTACAGTTAGTGTAATACCATTGTACAGTTAATGTAATACCCATGTACAGTGGTACAAATTCCATATCCGTTCTAAATTTTGTGTCCACATATGTGTGTCAATCATGTTTCTAATTATTTGGTTGATAAAATATTGGATGACTTAGGGTCAATTTTTTTTCCCTAAACATCATTACTAGGGAAAGTATTGAAATTTTTATGTGAAAGTTAAATAAAGTGTATGATATGAGTGTACAATATGTGGGTAACAAGGAAAATAAAATGGAGCGATTTATAATCGATTGAAATCTTTCACAAAGGGTAACCTTGTACACTTAGTATATTTTCATTGTATAGTTAGTGTAATACTCTTATATAGTGACACAAATTCCATATCCCTCTAAATTATGTGTTCATGTAGGTGTGTTAATCATGTTTCCAATGGTTTAATTGAGAAAATGATGGATGACTTAAGATCAAATATTTTTCTTCAAACATCGTTATTGTAAAAAGTATTAAAATTTCTATGTGGGAGTTAAAAATAAAGTGTACGACTTAGGGTAAAACTCTTTTGAGTCTTTTTATTATTTTCATATGAAAAAATAGTACTAAACAAGGTTTTCAAATTTTATTTTTAAAAATAGTTTTCATGTTTTAATTAAACGTATTTTAAAAAAGAGACCATATAGAAAATAAAATTTATTTTTAAAAATAAAAAAAAAACTAGAAAAGTATTTTTAAACCAAACTCAAACACAATCTATATAATTTTTAACTTTTTGTTTTCATCTAAAATGAGTAAATATACCTTTTAACCATTTTATTTAAGAAAAATTCAATATATAGTATATAAATATAATTCACTTCTAAAATTAATTCATATGAAAACATTTTAATGGTATATTTAAAATAAAAACTCTTTATCCATTCTATTTATTTCTTTTACTTTTTCTTTTTCTTATGTTGATAAATTTTCAATTAATTCAAATCATTAAAAAAATCCTTATTAAACAAATTTACAACATTTCATATAACTTATTATTAATAGTCATGTTCAAAAAATTACTAAAATAAGAAAGGAAGAAAATTTTTAAACAAAAATTGAACTTTTTATTTTATAATAGGAAAAAGAAAACTTTAAAATACTTTTTAGTATAAAAGAAAATAAAATAGTGAATATATTTATTTTAAATAATGTTTTAATCATTAAATTATTTACTTCTAAAGTATAAAAGATAATTTTTATTTATTTAAATTAACATTTTTTAGAAAGTATTTTCTAAAATAGTTTTTAAATCATCAATATAATTTTTTTATATATAATTTAAAAATATAAAATAATGTTGATTTTTTAATTATTTATAAAAGAGTTTAAAAAAACCAATGAAAAATCCAAAAATGGTTAAATAAGAAAAAATGTGTTAATAGTACCATTTAAAGAGTGATAGAATAAAGACAAAAATAAGTCAAAGGGGGATTTGTATCCATTACCATCTCATATCCTTGTAATCAATTATGAATAATAGGAGGACCTTAACTCAATTATCCAGCCCAACTTAATTGAAAACACAATTCTCCCTTTAAAAAATATAAGCAAATAAAACATTATTCTTTTTCTATCACACCCTGAAATTTTAGTATAAGTTCAAATTTTTATCTTCAAATCATAAGTAGGAAATATAAATATTTTCAAATATATACTTAATTTTTTATTTTTGAAGGTAAAAAAAAAAGAAAAAAAAAAGGAAAAGTGTTTTTTTTTTTTTTAACTATTTTACGAAACGTTTGGACAAATTTAATGATGTGTAATTTCATGTAACATATCTGTTTAGTAAGATATATTCACATAAGTGGTGAAACTGATTTCACAATCACGCATGTCGTCCATGTGATCAGTAAATCAAGCGGTCTAGAATCCACCAATTTATTAACAGTAGCACGATGGGGTGGGCCCCAAATCTTTGTAAAGCAGAGATGAAGGGCTCTGCATGGGCAGTAACATGCCAAGGTAGGCCGCGGTGCAGGAAATCAAGTCTTTGATCACATAATTTTACATGGAATAAAGTCATCGTCGGTAAGGAACCCACTACAGCTTTCTTCTTCCTTCGGCGACCTCTCTCTTTCTCTCACCTCTGTTTCTCCCGCTAGATCTGAACTATCATCATCGCCTCCATTTCCTGAATCTACAGGTTCTTCATGTTGATCCATCTCTTTCTGTTTTCATTTGTTTATTCATTGGGTTTGTGTATTGAATTGTGAAGGGATGTGTGTGGTTGATTTTCGTGGTCGAGAGAACGTGGGAAGTGGAAAGGGAATCGGAGTTTGGATGTTGATTTAGTTGGTATTTATTGGATTGTGAGGGTGTGTGGTTGGTGAGAAAATGTGGGGAAAATGAAGAGAGATAGGAGTTAGGTTTTTGGATTGGATGTGAGCAAGATTTATTGCAGGAGAAAACGGTGCAATCTTGGATATTATGCTGTGCTTTTAGGGAGAGGGGGTTTTGGATTGGGTCCTTGTTTGTTTGGATGGCATTTTAATTCCAGTCTCTCCGTCACGTATGGTAACTGAATCTGTCTCGTATCTTGTTCGATGTCTCTTTTCAAACCCTGACCCTAACCCCAGTTTATGTATGTGTTTTTTTTTTTTTTTCAATGAGCTAGGCTTGCTTTCCGCGAAAACTTAATTGTTCTTTAAATGGCATTTCAATCTCAATCTCAACCTCTCTTAAATATGGGGTTACCGAATCTCTCTGATTAATTCTCTCTCCAATCCTTTTGTCTCCTTCTTTCAAATCCTAACCCAAACCCAAGTAAATTTTTTCATATTTGTTTTCCTTTCGGTAAGGCTTGCTTTTATTTGGATTAAAATATTTAGACTGTTTGTATTGGGGACATTAGGATTTTATTTTCTTTGACAAATGCTTAAGATTTCTGGTTTTTTGGTTGTTAACCCTATCAGGATTTTTTAATTTTGAGCTGTGGACATTTTTAGATGACGCATGACAAACCCTAAAAATCTAATGTTGGATGTTACATGCAATCTATCCTATTAAATCCCAGCAGATCACTTGATGGAAGACCGGGATGGTATTGAATTTAAATCCTTCCTTTTCCATATAGGATCTCAATAACTGATTTTAAATCCTTGGATTTCGATTTCAAATCCAAATACGCATATTCAAAACACAAACTTGGATTATTTATCCTTCAAAGACCTTACAGAAAACCAAAACTTCTGCGTTTAACACAAGTACATGACTTAATTGACGCAAGTTTTGTGGGGCAACATGGGTAGGTGGTGCGGGGGGGGGGGGGGGGGGGGGGGCCGCTGGGGCAGAGTGAGGGAACTTGTTTCATTCTTCTGTTACTACTTGCTATGAACCTTGACACAACTATTTTCATTTATATTCTTTTACATTCCTCAGGTTTTGCAATTCACGACTTTGAATTTTTCTCAGTGGCCAAATAGTGCTCGTAAAATGTTGCCGGATTCATCTTCAAGCCAGCCAGAGTTTGATTACTTGTTCAAGTTGCTGTTGATTGGCGATTCAGGTGTTGGGAAGAGTACCCTTCTCTTGAGTTTCACCTCCAATACCTTTGAAGATCTTTCTCCCACAATTGGTGAGCGCAGAATTTACTGATTTCACCATTTACATTTCTAATTGAATTAGAATTGAACTCATTCATTTGATTTTATTTCCTTTTGTTTCTTTTCTTTTCCAAATACGTGCGTAATTATGGTTGCCATCTTTTACTGCGACATTGCCTTTTGTTATCAATTATATGGATTTTTTTTCATACACAGTGATTGAAAGGTAATTGTTTATTCATTTACCTCTTTTAGGTGGAATATTACTATCAGTTGTTTGTATTGCTTTTGTTTTCATCTACAGCACTGTTGATTGATTTTATTTTATTTTTTTCTGTTTTCTCATTGGACTGGTTGTAGGTGTGGATTTTAAGGTGAAACATGTTAATATTGGGGGGAAGAAGTTGAAGCTTGCAATTTGGGACACAGGTAACAACCCACATGTTTGTAACTTATTTGGGAAAGAACTGTTAAATTTTGTTTTTATTCTCTGTTCTGGATTGCTTGTTGACTGGTTTGTGAAGATAGGTATTATTACTGTAATTCTACCTAATGCTTTTTAGACTTCTATATTCATACTCTTTATATTTATGCTTAGATATTGGAGGCAACTTGGGACCAGGCTGTCCTGAGGATGTGTATGCCAATATATTACTACTTTTTGTTGTATCAATTTACAAGAAGCAAATTAAAAAAAAAATAACAATTTTTTTGGGGGGGGGCTTGAAGAGATTACAAGAGAAAACTTATACAAACTTTATTGAACTAGAACCACAGTAATTTTTAAACCCAAGTTGATAATATCTTTAGGGAAATTTGACCTCCAAATAAAGGACTTTGTAACACAAATTTGTTTCTTAACTATACAATTTATTGTTCATTTTGCCCCCCTATGATATGGTGCCATTTAAATATTTAGCTACCGAGTTAAATTCCAAAAGTACTTTATCAATACCTAATATAATTGGGAATTTGAACCTTCTTATTATAACAATTTATCACTATTTTAAAGTCACCTTCAATCTCTAGATTATGAAATTTGTTGGTTTTTGTCGTTCACACATCATTGCTTAAAGCTCTACATTCCACGATATTTATTGATGGATTACCTAAATATCTACATGTTGACATAATTATTAGTTTATTAGAGTCTCTAGTTACCCATTCTAATGTACTTCTATTCCTTCTCTCTATTTCATCAAGATTCAGTTTAAATTTTCCATTGATTGGAGGAATCAATCTAATCCGTTTTTCAACGGATTGAAGGAAATACGATTGTGAATATTATTGGCATTGGGATAGCTATTTGACCCATCTCATCGAGATAAACAAGATGTATTATATCATAATTCATTCTTGCCAAGAAAAAAAGGGCAACATCAAGAAATCCATGAGAGATTATTTGTAAACATGGCTTTGTTTCTAGACAAAGGAATCTGTCAAACAATCTTGCCAAATTTGTAACGAAGGGTAGCTTTCTTAATAATGAGAAAAAGGTTGGGACGATTCCTTCCTAACACCGCCTAATTCCTTCTGGATTTATAAATTCCACATGATAACATGAATTTTTTCCATGGGCTAATGATTTTTTTATAATTGATTTTGTAACTTTGTTAACCATTTAAGCTAGGAGAAAAAATTGCCCTCATGCAATAACAGTATGATAATTATACTTGATATGATCCCAAATTCCCCAAATAAATGGTGTCTTCTAAACATATGGTTAATAACTTCAGTCCCCAAATAAATGGTGTCTTCTAAACATATGGTTAATAACTTCAGTCCCCTAGATTCAAAGATGACAAATATTTGTAATATTAATCCTTTCAATAGTAATTCACATGTGGGGAGTGCATTTCTAATCACCAAGAGTAAGGTTTAATTTCCAAGTCCAACTTAGGATTTTAGCTCTAGGAATAGGAGGCTTCTTCATTGCACAAGTTGCTAAATTGAAGTAGGAATTGCCACTAACTACAAAAATTTCATCAGGGTAGGAGAAAAGGGGATAAAGATTTCATCAATATCTGCTAGAACATTTGGGGGAGCATTAAGGGAATGCTTTGGCATCCTAATTGTCATAATTCAAATGAATTTCTCATTTACAAATGAAGCTAGAAGTGTCATATAGGCCTAGAACTCTGTCCAGGAGTTAACTTTCCTATCATCTCCTATACACCATTTTAATCCAGCTTCAATGTCTTCTATGATTAACAATTTCCTTTCATAAAATAGAACCCTTCCCTTCTCATCTCTCTCTTCTTCTTAGGGATGCTGAAAAAATTGTTATCTCTCTTATAATTCTAGCCCATATGCTATCACTATCAATGCAAATTCTCCAAACCGTCTCAATAATTAAAGCTTTATCAAAATTTTCATTCATTCTTAGTGCTAAGCCTCTTTTAGATTCAGGTCTACAAACATTCTGTCATACTACCAAAGGGATCCCCTTAGAATCCTTGGACCCATGTTTGGTTGCTACAAGAATTTCCCATTAAATCTAGGTCATTGTCATTTTCTTGTAAGGTTGAAGTAATTCGAATGAAGCAAGGAACTAGCTAAATTAACCTTGATTAGAATTATTTTTCTAGCTATTATAGAAAGCTAGCTTTCCATGTGGCTAGCTTCTTTCGAGGTTTAAGGATAACTTCATAAAAGGTACTTCTTTTTATTGAACCTTAGATAATGGAATATTCAAGATATTTACCGATGCCATTGGAAGGAGGAATATTCAAAGGTTCCTATAATTTCCTTTACACAACCTTTGAATATAATTGGAAATGAATGTAGGATTTGGAAATTCACAATTTAGCCTGACATATCATAGAATTTAACTTTGAGATCTCAATTGAGGTTGTGGGAGGTAAGCTGGTGGGTAGGATCATATAGAGAGGCAAAGGTATAGTGGTGTGGATTAAGTTTGGAGCCAAAAGCTTGGCTTTGTTGCTGGAATGGGGTGGTGTTCCAAAATTTCGAGGGAAGCTTATTGGGTGGGTCTTTGGAAGGTAATGTAGAATGGGTTGAAGGAATTCAACAATAAGGTTGGTTTTAGGGTAGGAAATGGTAGGAGGGTGAGGTTTTGGAAGGATAGGTAGTGTTGGGAGGATCCTTTAGCAATGGCTTTCTTAGAGTTGTTTTGAATTGTCATCGATAAAGAAGCTTGGGTAAACCAAATGTGGGAGCAGGTTAGGGAAGGGGGTTGTTGGAACCCGGTGTTCGCAAGACAAATAAATGATTGGGAATTGGGAGAGGTGGAAGAGTTGCTTAATAGGTTGCAAGGGTAAGTGATCAGAAGTGGTGTTGAGGATGTCATGGCTTGGCATAGTTTTAAAAGGTTCAAGGCGCACCAAGGCGCAAAGTAGTCCTGGAACCTGAGGCGCAAGGCGCACCTAAGGCACGGGCTTTAGTGAAGTGAGGCGCACCCTAATTTACATATATATTTTTATATAACATAGTCAAATTTAACAATCATTTATTTGTCCTAAACACATAAATCATCAAATATCATCCAAAACTTCAATTTAATCAACAAAAACCATAAAAATAAAGAACTCCAAGTATAAAAACAAATCCAAATCCATATTGCTAATCATAGTTGTGAAAGGTGCGCCTAACGGAAGGTATGTGACTATTATCCCTCTATTTTTCTCCTATTTTTCCCTTATTTTTCTTCTTCTTCTTCACTTCTCCACTGCACGGCTGAGGCTAGGGCACGATTGGGAGTGGTGTCGGGTTGAAAAATACCAAAAAAGGGGGTTGGAAAGGAAAACAAGGCCAAAACAGTGTCGTTTTGGACTCTTTTTTTTTTAAAGGAACAGGCTCCAAAATGACGTTGTTTTGGCCTGTTCCTTTTAAAATTAAAAAGGGTCAAAACGAGTCGTTTTGGACCCACAAAGTAAAAAAAAAATTAAGGCTCAGCCCCAACCCTCTGCAACCCGACAGATTGAAGAAGAAAAAGAAGAAAGAGGGGTTGGAGGGCGTACCTGGCTGGAGGCAAGTCAGGCGACCGCATCGCACCTTGCGCGCCTAAGCGGCGCCTTCGTGAAGGGGCGTCGCCTGCCTTCAGGCAAGGCGCCGGAGGGTGGCGTCGCACTACCCCAAGCCTAGGCGTGCCTTTCACAACTATGTGGCTTGGCGGGTAACAAAAGGAGACACCTATACAATGAAGTCCTTTTACTACTCCCGAGTAGGGCGTTGTCCAAAAGGTTTCCCGTTAGGTATTGTGTGGAACCCTTTGGTCTCGATGAGAGTCAATTTTTTTTCTTGGGAAATAGTTTGGAAAAAAAATTTAACTCTAGATCAACTAACATGGAGGGGTTGGTGTCTTCCAAGAAGATGTTATTTGTGCATAGGTGAAGAGGAGTCAGCAAACGCTGCAAACCATATCCTTCCCCACTGTTCAAAGGCAACCTCATTGTGGCACCTCATCCTTGCTCTTTTTATTGTCCAATGGGTAAATGTCTCTCTCAATCAAGGATGTCCTTCTTAGTTGGCAAGGATCCTTTGTTGGGAAGAAAAGAAAGAAAGGTGTGAAGAGCAAATCCTTTATGCTTATTTTGGATTCTTTGGAAGGAGAGAAATCGAAGAGCCTTTGAAGATTCAGACCATGCTATTTTACGCTCCTTCATGTACATGTTTTTGGAGGGGGTTAGTAGGGTACAAGGTTTTCAAAGGCGTATCTCAGGCGCGCCTTGAAGCGCGCCTTGAAGCGAGGCGAGGCAAAAACGCCCTGAGGCGTAAATAATAAAACGCAATGCGAGAAAGGCGTACGCCTTTTCCACCGAGGCGTGTCTGAGGCGCGCTTTGATTGCGCCTTTTACGCTCTGAGAAGAAGGCGCACGCGTTGTAGAAGCTGATGTGGCCATGAAGAAATTAAAAAAAAAAGCCCTAACTGATCCCTAAAGCAAAACCCGAGTCCCGATTGAAGGCAAACAGAGATTGAGAGAAAAACACCAAAAGGAAACCCTACCTGAAGCGGCGGCGACCACTCCAGAGCATCTTCTCCGGCGACGACCAATCCCAGAGCATTAACTCCGGCGGCGATCCTTCTCGTTCATCTCCAGGTATGTCGCGATCTCCCTTTCTTCGTGTCTCCGATGCTTTCCCCTCTCGGCTTCATCTTGTTCTCCATCTGCCATGGATTTCTTCATCTTCCATGGCAGTCGACTCGACGCAGAGAAGCTGACTCTCTCTTGGCTTGGCAGTCGGGGTCTCCTTCTCATTCTCGTTCATCAAATTTTCCTTTTTTAATCAAATGCCATCCATTTATATGCATATATATATATATAGTATAAATCTATTTAAAATTTTAAATCATTTGACCCAATTTTGACCAGCTCTCTACGCAGAGAGGCTGGCACTGGCAGTCCGGTCTCCTTCTCCTTCTCGTTCACCATTTTTTTTTTTTTTTAATCAAATGTCATCCAATATATATGCATATATATATATATATATATATATATCTATTTAAATCATTTGACCCCAATTTTGACCAGCTCTCTGTATGAGACTCTCAACCAGCAGCCATTTCTCCTTCACCATTTATATTTAATTTTTATTTTTTAAATATTTTAGTAAATTGGCTGCTTTAAATTATTTTTTTATTTTTGGTTTAATTTTATTTTTCACCAAATTTTCTTTATTTCATTATTAAATTCTAATTGAAATTTATGTGTATAATTTTAAAATTCTTCTAATACAAATATTGGTTTTTTAAAATTAAAACCAATTAAATTGTGAATTTCATTTTTAAATTCCTTTCAATTATTATGGTTGACTCTATTTTCTATTTCATGACTTAGTTATGGTTTTTTGTTAAAGTTTGAAATTATTAGTATAGTTGAATCTAGAATCTATTTTATGACTTTGTTATGGTTTTTTTGTGAAAGTAGGGTACTAGTATGCTTTTTTTATTATGATTCTAATGAATTGTTTTCATGTTTCTATTTATGCTATTTTATTTTATATATTTAAAAATATTAATTAATTATATAATGTGAGGCTTAAAAAGCTTACGCCTCAACGCCTCGAGGCTTACGCCTCGCCTCACGAACACAAAAACGCCTCGCCTTACGCTTTCGCCTTTAAAAACTTTGGTAGGGTATATGTAGAGTCTAGCACTTTGTCTTTATTTGACTTTATTAATTGGTTGGGTTGTAAGTGAGGTGAGGGTGCTGTTTTTTATGAATCCCTTCCCTTGTTTGGCCTTGTATACATCTTGTATACTTTAGGCGCATTTTAGTCTCTTTGAATACAATTGCTATTACTTATCAAAAAATATTATAACAAACAATTTGTGAGGCTTTGGCAAGTATAATACATTCATTTATTTAAATAGCTTTGTACCCAAGGATTCTTTGTAGAGGATAAAAATGTAGGGAGATAAAGAATCTTCTTACCTAGTCCTCAAAATGGCAAAAAAATTTCTTTTTAGGATACCATTGATCAAAATGAAATAGGAAATCATGGGAATGGTTTCCATGACCCTCTCAATCCATATAGGGTGAAAACCTAACTAAGAACCACCCTAATGAATTCTCACTTTGTCATATCATAAGCTTTTTCCATATCTAGTTAAACAACCATTTACCCTGATCTGCCTTTTTTTTCTTGTTAAAAGAGAGCATAATTTCATTAGCTATAAGAATATTTATCATTAGTGTGCATTCATGGGGCAAAAGCCCTTTGCAAAGGTGAGGCAATTTTATTTAGAAGGGGTTTTGTTCTCTTAGCCAAACTCTTAGCAATTATTTTATAACTTGCTTTACACAAGCTAATAAGCCTACAATAGTGTGAAGATTCCAGTTTATTTGATTTGGGAATCAAGTTGATAAAAGTCTTGTTGATCTCTTTAATGATGCGATCATCAAAGGAAAAGGCTTTAATCATTTCAAAAACAAATTTCCCAACTATCTTATAATATTAACGGAATAACCTACCTTGAAGACCATCTCAAAAGCCTTTTAACTTTGATCCATAAAAGCACCACTGAATTTCTTCCTCTAACTTCTTCAAGAATGCATAAAAAGTTATTATTTTCATTAAACCAAGTATATGGTAAACAATTCCAACTCAAGTAATTGACAATCACAATGTATTTTTTTTCCTTGGCGAAATCCTGCATTCTAGTAGAGCTACCATTTTTCCCTTCAATTTTGTCATGAGGGTGGAGAATTTCATTGAAACCTCTTAAAATAGGCTACAGACCAAAAACAGAAGGTTTAATGTTAAGTTGTCATTAGGGATAGCTTCCTGTTTTGGGCTTTAGCTAAAAGCAACAAGTGGAGTTGAAGCCAAATTCACAATTTTTAAAGGGTAATATTAGTATTGTAAAAGTTTTATTAAACATAAAAGAACTTATTGCATAAGCCAAAATAGAGCCTCTACAAGAAGTAACATTTTCCTAGTTTCCATCTTAAGCTCTTTTTCAAACCATAAGCTCTTTGAACAAAATTAAACAAACAAGTATAGAAGCTCTTATTGAGCATGAAAAAGTGCTTTTAGTTTATGAGAAGTCGATCTAAACAAGGACTAAAAATAATATCTCATAGTTCTTTTGTTTAAAGGACTATATAAGAATGTCATAACAGTCAATTTCGATCCTAGAGAAGTAAACCATGCAAAGAGACATTCTATCATTTTTTAAAATAACATCTAAAGAGATACAAATAGAATTTAAACACAACCATAAACCTTTTGAAAATCTTTATGGGTTAATTAATCATAACAGTAAAATTTGAGCTTAGGCAGGATGTTCAATGTTCAAAGCCCAATTAACTTTAGGAACAAAATATCAGGAGCTAATTTTTTTTTTTTTAATAGCTTTTGAACTTTGGAGACAAATCCATGGCGACTAATCCTTGTAATATTCCAAGAACAATAGTCATGGGACAATAATGGATGGCCCAAGGGCTCCATGCCCATCTTCTTCCTTTTTCTTATTTTGTTGCTTATTTATTTATCTTTTATGGATAAAAAGAAGAATATTATAAAGAGAAATGCTAAAAGAACGTCCCAAGGTATATAGGAAGTATGCATTGAAGGCCTAAAAGCATCGTTAAAAAAACATTGACAACAAAAAAAAAAAAAAAACAAAAACAACACCCCCTCAACTAGGAACAAAATATCAAGAGCTATTTTTTTATTATTATTATTATAGCTTTTGAACTTTGGAGATAAAATCATGGCAACTAATCCTTGTAATATTCCAAGAACAATAGTCATGGGACAATAATGGATGGCCTAAGGGCTCTATGCCTACCTCCTTCATTTTTCTTATTTCTTTGCTTATTTATTTATTTATTTATTTATTATGATAAAAAGAAGAATATTATAAAAAGAAATACCAAAAGAATGTCTCAAAGTATACAAGAAGTATACATAGAAGGCCTAAAAGTACCGCCAAAAAATCAAAGAGTGACAACAAAAAACAGCACTCCCTCAACTAGAGCCCAACCAATCCACAAAGTCTGTTGTAGAAGAGAGACTAGAAGCTATAAACAACTAGACCACACCTAAAGATTACAAAGGAAATAACATTTAAGCTCTTGAACCGAATGCCCCTTGTTGTCAAATGCCCTGTTGTTTCTTTCCTTACCAATTGTTCAAAAAAAGGCATAAAGGAGCAGCCCGCCACACCTATATCCTCTCTTTACCTATGAAGGAACCGTGCCAACCTACAAATGTCTCTCTTACCAAAGAGGGGAGCACTCATGACACACTAAAGAGATAAAACAATAAGTGCTATAAAACCCTTGTCTTGTCACAATGAATGAGGATGTTATCAATGGATTCTTCAACACCTATTTGGCAAAGACCACACCCTCTTCTCTACATGTGGTCCAAGGTTAAAACCTTATTCCAAGTGGCCACAAATTCATGCAACCTTTCATCCTTAATTCTTTATACATCGTACCAGAACTCAAAGAGATGAACATGAAAATGAAATTTTAAGAAATTAGATCCAGTACAAGAGGCTTACTAGGAGCATGATTTATCAATTCCATTTTCACAAGCCCTTTTCTCCTAGATCTAAGCTTCCATCAACCTCAAGTGATTGAGGGTTGAACACCACTACTCAGCCTAACCAATCAAGAAAATCAAACATGGACAGGACCTAACCCCTAATCCTCCTTCTAAATGTGCCTTTTTGGCACCTTTGTACTCCCTGCGTACTTTGGAATGCCCTCTTTTGATTAGACACTGTAAATAATACTATTTTGTTTACCTATAAAAAAATAGAGGTTTTCATTTACTATATATATAAAAGAAATATTCTGTATTGTTATTCTTTTCTAATAAAAAAGCTCATTTCTGTCATGAGAAATACAGCCTACTTGTGTCTTTGTTAAATATTCATAATTGAGGACTTACATATCCTTCCTTAAGATGTGACCTTCCTTTGTCTGAGATGTTAAAAAATTGTGTGGGCAAAACAGACGTTGATAATGGTATCTCTATACTTCCTCTTCATGCAGCTGGACAGGAGAGATTTATATATATATAAAAAAAAAATATTCCATATTATAATTCTTTTCTAGTAGAGAAGCTCATTTCTTACATGAGAAATATGGCCAAGTCTTTGTTAAATGTTCTTAATGGAGGACTTACACATCCTTCCTTAAGATGCAGCCTTCCTTTGTCTGAGATGTTAGAAAAATTGTGTGGGAAAAACAGATGTTAATAATGGTAATCTCTATACTTCCTCTTCATGCAGCTGGACAGGAGAGATTTAGAACACTTACTAGTTCATACTACAGAGGTGCTCAGGGCGTAATAATGGGTATGTTGTTTCATCTTTTTGTGCGTTGCTGTTTTCCCCTGTTTTTCATCTAAATGACTTCAATATTTGTTCATTTGATGTTCCTTAAAAGCTAATACGAGCCATCAAGTTGTTAGATGATAGACCTCAACATGTCATAACTTCTGTAAATAATTTCGAACTATACATTGAGTTTCCTTTCCTGTTATTCCTTTCTTTAATTTGTCAGGCATTTGTAATTCTCAATTTGATGTTGTAAACAAACCTCATAAATGATCTGTCATTCTAGGGTGGCCACTGGATTTATCATTTTTAAATCCCATCAGACAACTTCCTCTTTTAAAATTTTAAATTCCTATTAAGCTATTCCAGCATTATACACATTGTGAATGCATTTAAAAGCTTCTGTGTTTTGAATTGTTCTCAAATAGTAGAGAATATTGATTTATTGTTATCAGAGAACAGTTTAACTGCATTTTCTGCAAACAGTCTTCTAAAAATAGGTAACCATATTTAGAGCAAAAAACAGTTTTTCCACAATAGCTTTGAAATATAATTAACGTGGTGATTGTAAGACTATCAACATACATGGGTTGCTTTCTTGCTTTTTGCTAGGTGCCATTCAATATATTGCCCTTCGCATATTAAAAAAAATGTATGTCCATCAGCCTCATTTGGTGGCAGTTGTAATTGCATGAAAATTAGAGTGAATTTATTTTTAGATCAATCCTTTATGGTGGACTCTTAAACTATTTGTTTTTAACAGTTGACGAATTATCTCATATGATTTCTGAAAGTAAAGTCTGAATTATTTTTTCTAGTTGCTGATACTCCACATTTCATGTTTTTTCCAACTTGCAATTTTTGTGTAAGCTTAAGTTGTTGTGTCTGGTACAGTGTATGATGTAACACGGCGTGAAACATTTACAAATCTATCTGACATATGGGCTAAAGAAATAGACCTGTACTCAACAAATCAAGATTGCATCAAGATGCTCGTTGGCAACAAAGTTGATAAGGTATATATTTTAGATACTTGCATTGAGAAATTTTTCTCATTTATTTTACCAAGAGCATGAAAGGAAATGGCTCTTATCAGATGCAGCACAAACACGAGTATGGCCACAACATGGATAAATTGACCTGACAATTCCTGAAAAAGTAGGATGCAGTTGCTGCCATATAGTGTAACATAATAATATATGGCAAAGTTTACTCATTTCTTATTATAGTTTTTTTCCCCTTCAAGACCATGTTTTTTTTCTTCCTAAGTAGTAGTTATTTCTTGACATGCCATCATATATTTGACTTTGTGTAAATGTGCATGTACAAGAAAAATATTTTCATAAAATTTTGCATGGAGTGATGGACAAGATCCCTGGAGTGTGAGGACTTTTTATGTCCAACATACTGTCTGACAGGAATATGGCCTCCTGTTTAGAAGTGTCTGTGCTATATAGGAGCTAACCATTGGTGTTACAACTTTCATCTAGTTATTTATTCACTCCTGAATTCAATTTTGGAACTTCTATTTTGTGTCTATTGGATGCCGGTTGATTGGATGCTATTAGGAAGTTTGTACCATTTGGAAGGTATCGACAATATCGTGATTGTATCTTTCTTCAGGAAAGTGAGAGGGTTGTCACCAAAAAAGAGGGAATCGACTTTGCTAGAGAATATGGATGCCTTTTTCTCGAATGCAGTGCAAAAACTCGGGTAAATGTAGAGCAATGCTTTGAGGAGCTTGTTTTGAAGGTACCTAACACATTGGCACTCTTTTCTTTTCTTCCTTTTCTCAGGAAAAGAAATTATATATTGTGTGGCTTATGATCGTATGAGTTGGTCTGGGGGTTTGGATTCAATTGGACTATTTTCTTAAGCCCCAAATTTTTGTTTTTCATTTCTGAGCAAGTGATTTTTCTTGTTTCAAAAATATTGTAACTGTTGTTTAGAGAAGCCACATCAATTTGAATCCATACCAATTTATAGCTTGCCCTGTTTTCTTTTGTTACTTCCTGATGTTGATGTTATTGCCTGGATGATATTAGCCCTGTATGATATGAAGACTTGAGTTCTTACTTTCAAAAGCAGTTGGTGTGTGTCATAAATTTAAATGTGTTATTATGTAGTTATCTGGTGAAGCATAACTGTATATGGTAAAAATCTAATGGTATTTTGTTGATCTGCAGATTTTGGAAACACCAAGTCTTCTGGCTGAGGGTTCAAGTGGCGTGAGAAAGAACATCTTTAAGCAGAAACCTCCGGAATCCGATGCGTCAACCAGTGGGTGTTGCTGAATATGATTATTCTCTAAAATTTCTCATTCCTTAATGTCAAAGCAGCTATTTGTTTCCTTTATCCCTTGTTTGATTCGAAACGCACATGTCATGTATAATCTCTAATATTTTACAGACAATATGTACATTTAGCTAAAAAAAAAAAAAAGGAAAAATCTAAGGTGGTGTTTGTTTTTTTACTTAATTCTAAATAGAACTTTAATGTTTAATAGCTTTAAATATTAGGTTGTTTGTTTTTGTAATATTTTATTTTTATTAAGTATTAAAAAGTAAAAAAAAAATAATATGTTATTTTTTTATTTAAAAAAAGTTATATATTTTGGTTTTTTCTATTTAGTAAAAAGTTTATAATAAGTCGTAAAAAAAATAGAAAAATAGTCGACCTAAATTCTGAAAATAAATTGTTTTCAACAAAAAGTTAAAAAAATAAATACCACCTAAGTTTATTCTGACTTAATAATGATCATCCTAGCCATCTTCTGTGGGGAATATCGTCTATATTTTGGTCTATTTTATTTATTTATTTATTTTATCATTTTCTTACCCCTCTTGCTTTGGTGATATGGATTACTTGGCTGAGACTGATCAGCCTTTGGTTTTTTTTTTTTCTGGTCGAAAGTTGTTTGGTGAAGGGGAAAACTGAATTTATGGAAAATGAATTAAATTTTTCTCTCATTTCTCAGTTGATCATGAGAAATAATTAAAACAGGAAAAGGTGTGAATCACCCAAGTGGAAAATTTTTCTTTCATCCTTAGTTACAACAATTGTGTTTTTGCTTTAACTTTTATGACAATTTAATGCTTCTAATTGCATGAATTCATTTTAGCTCATAGAGTACAATGAACGTTAAAAATTAATATCTATATATAAGTATTTGAAAATTTTCTTGTTAAAATATAACACTTTTTTTTTTAAATGGAACCTAATTTTGTAATTTTAAAAAATTGAAATATATATTTTAATTTTTTTTTTCTCTGAATCATTTTTAAAGTTTGAATTACATGTATGTTTATTTGCTAATATAACATGAGATTATGGCAAACATATATATTAAAAATTATTCAACTTAGAGAAAATTAACCAAAAAAATTTCATGTATATATATATATAAGGAAAAAAAATTAAAAAACATCTTTTTATCTCAAAAGAAATATAACAAGAGAAAAAAAATAATAATATCTGGAAGAATTGAAATAATATGACTCTTACGTAAAATTCAAAAAAATAAAATAATGTTTTTTATAATAAATTTTTTATTTCATATTTTAAAATGAAAAAAACATGTTAGACAAATAAAAGATAATTATTAAGTGTAATATACTTCCTACTTTTTGGTTTTTAAAAATAGGAAAAACAAAATAGTACTAGCTTCTATATAAAATATAAAATTATTAGAGTAGTGTTAGTCAAGATATCATCCAATATTTGAATAAAAGAAAATTTTCACACGAATTCATTGATCTAAAAAGAAAAGAGGCAATGAAGATCCTATTTTTTTTTAAAACAAAAAACAAAAAACAAAAAAAAATGTATTATATAGTGGTAATCTTTTTCCTTTTCATTATATACAAAAACTTATTTAGATATTTTAAATCAACCCTAAATTACTTTCCTCCATTCAATATCTATGAAAGGAAAAATAAATAAATAAATAAATCACAAATATATCTTCATCTATGTAAAAATATTTTAAATACTTATTCATAAGTCAAATAATTATTTCCTAAAATAACCTTTTACTTAATAATATTAAATAAATTTATAAAAAATTTAATTTATCATTTTAATTTTTATAAAAGTATCTTGCAAATAAATATATTGTAAATTTTTTAATATATAATATGAGATATAAATTATTTTGGAAAAATTCTCAAGGATTGATAAATAAAATCTTTCTAATTCCCTAATTAATAATGATTTTATATCTTGCATTATATAAATTTATTCATCTTCTTATATATATATATATATATATATATATTTAAATAAAATTGAATAAAAATTTTCTTAGTTGACCTCAACAATAAAATTAGAAATTTTAAAAATTAAAAATACAATTAAAACTAAATACTTAAAAATTAAATACAATTAAAACCAACAAACTTAAAAATTAAAAAAATAAATAAATAAATATTGATTCCCATTATATTTCTAACTTTTTCTTGAATCTATTTTTTTCTACTAGTTTTAACAAAGTGAAAATTAATATTTTACTTTTATAATTTTAACTTTAAAGTTTTATTAAGTTTTAATTTTACTTTTAATTTTTAAATTGATCTCTCGATTCTCGTGCTAAAAAAAATAAAAAAAATGTCAATTTATATTATTAACCTAACAAATAAAATTTCATTTTAAGAAATAATTATTTGACTTGTGAAAAAATATATATATTTTAAAATAGATGAAAATAAAATTGATTTATAAAAATTAGGATTCATTTTTCTATATTTTTCAAATAAGGGAGTCAAAACCCACTTTTCCGGTTTTGGTTTCACTATTCAATATTAGGAAGGATACAAAAGGTAAAATTATTTATTTAAAAAAAATGATAGTAAAATTCTTAAATTCTTTCCATGGCTAAACATAAATTAAACTTTAAATTTGAAAAGTGATTCACAATGTGTACAATCTAAGCTACACATTAGATAAAATCAAAATTCAACTGGTCCAAAAAAAATCAAATATTACATTAGAGAAGCAAAAAGTTTAAGTTGCTTCCTACACCAAAAGGAAATAAATTTCTCCAATTATTTTTGTGCTCATTTTTGTCTTCCCCATAACTTTGAAGTGATTCTTATTATTTTAATTTATTTTGATAAATTTTTCGTCGGTATAAATTATTAACTTATTTTAATTTGCATTTCATATATATATATATATTTTGGAAATGGAACTAACAAGCTAAGAAATATTGTTGTTTCTTATCAAATCATAAATATTATGCTTCGTTTGGCTATATTTTGTTATACTTGTTTTTAAAAATTATTTTTAAATTAAAGAATAAAAAACATTTTTTTTACTATATTATAAATAAGAATGTTTAATAAATTGTTTCTAAAATCAATTTTCAAAAAAAAAAAAAACAAAAAAAACTTATTTGGATAAGTTGTTTTTTTTTAGAAAAAAATCTATTGAAGTTCAATTTATATAAGATTAATTAAATTTAACTCAAATCTTATTAAAAATGAAAATAGTTTTACAATTATAAATAAATTAAAAAATAAATAGTTTTTTAATAAAATTTAAATAGAAATTTTATAATAAAATCATCAATTAAATTTTTTATGAAAAAAATATATCATTTTAGCATATGTTATAAGAATGTGAGTACTAACATCTTTGTAGAAGTATAATTGATTTTTTTTTTTTTGTTAAAAATGAAAAATAGTAATAATAATAATTTTTATTTAAAATAAATTTAAAGACAAATAAAATTTAGTTTTTTTAATATATAAATGAGTCAAGTTTTTCATTACATGCACATATTTAGTATTTATTTATAGGCAAAGTATTCTGAAATGATTTTATTTAATATGCAATTAATTGGATTGGTTTTTCAATTCTAAATTATTTTTAAAAATTATTAAACTTATAAATAAATTCTATATAAGATGTAATATGATTGGAAGTTCATTTCTTTATTGAGAAAATTGATAAAAATATAATTACGTACAAAAAATAATACTAAAGGCATTATGAAACAACTTTTTGTTAAGATATGGACTCACATATCTAACAATAATTCATGACTAAGCTATTCACCTCTTTCTATTTGTTTTCTGTTCGTTCAAGAGTATGGGCCGCCTATGTGTAGAGCTCAAACGCCATCACGAGCCTTAGATGATGAGCCTAAGACTCGTGAGGCCCAATAACCCAATGGGTATGGTCCCTAAGGCAGGAGAGTATAAAAGGTCAAGGGTCTATTCATTTTGTAATATCACATCTTTAAATAGAACAGAACCCTAATCTCTCCTACTTCCCATTGTCAAAGAGAATCTAGTAACGGTGGTTCCCCTTCTTAGCCTTAGAAGATCCATACGTTTTCAACCAAAATTCAGAAATGGATTCGGGTATGTTCCATGTGAATAAATGCATGTTCTAAATGAATTGATAAATATATCCTACATATGTTTTGGTGATAATGGAGATCAAAGATATATAACACTTTTATCTATATAAATTTTTCATATTGATTGGTCCACTATTTGAGTTTCTTTAAGCCGGGATGAATATGGAGTTTTTATATTAATTAATTTTAATTTTTTTTATTATAAAAAAATTGAGGATATAGAATGCTCCCTCATGCATGCATACTCATGTGAGCCATCTCATGGTGACTACCAAGTACTGTCCCTCACTTTGAACGGTATGCATAATGGAATCTGGTTTGCTTCCCAAAGACGAGGCGTAGAAAGCTAATGAGAAGAAACGACTTGGTTTTATCTAAGAAAATTACCAAGAGACAGAAGCAGAGCACCAGTTTTCTGGTAATCTCCCGAAGTTGCACGCCCAGATCCAATCCATAATGACCTTTATCTGGTAGGCTGTATTGTGAGCTCAGAATGAAAGAGGAGGAGCAGAGCACCAGTTTTCTGGAGTCTCTTTGATGATGATGAAAAGCAAGTGGCCGAAATTCTGCAACAATTCTAAAAGCTTGTTATGGAATACGAGTGCAATAAAGGTCTTCTTCCATTGTGGGGTTCTAAATCTTTAAGATCCGTACTCGTCAACATCCCCCCTCCTTCTAACAAATCATCTCAACTTCCTCTGCCTTCTCTCCCAATTCTTCCTGGTACTGACAGTAGACCAGTGGGTAATGGTCTACCTCCAATCCCTGAATCACTCCCTTCTTCCTCCAATGCTCACCCTGCTAACACCCGCCTGCGTCCCAAGAAAAAATCTCCTAAAATTACGCTGATGGTAAATCCTGTTTTCTTGGATTCTCCTCTATATCCATGTTTCTCCTTCACTGCCTGTTGGTTTCCCCTGTTTCAGGATTCTTACTTGCAAGCTCTTTTAATTAAATTATGAAACACATGCAAAAAAATTCTTACTAAACATCAACTTTTTCTGAAGTGGGGATCCAAAGATATTAATTTAAAATTCTAAAACCTACAAATTTGATTTTAATCCTTTTAGGCTTTAAAATCCTGTTCTGTTTTTTGTGAGAAAAAAAAAAGGCTTTAAAACAATCAGGAGTCATATAAGGAAAGAGACTTTGATTCACTACCGTTATTATAATTCTTTTAAAAAAATATTTTACGGCCAAATAATATCTAATGGGTTGGGCAGCATCCCATTTGGTTGAAGTAGACGTAAATGGTGGAAAAGAAGTAGAAGGTAGATTGTGTAGAGAAAGAGGGCCATTGTTGTAGTATGGAATTGGAATTGATATGCGTGACAAGATGAAGTCTCTCCATGATCGGAGGTTGATTCCAACGGAGACTCTTTTAATGGGCTGCGTCATTCAATCGATTCAACTTAGATTGCGTTGGACAATGATTTTAGAAAGTATTTCTAATATTTCTAATACTTGAAAAATAAAAATTTTCAAGTATTAGACATGATAGGAATATTTCTTAGAATCATTGTCAAATTCACTATTAGTAAAGAAGTTATCTACGTTGAGGCTAGAAGGAGAAGAAAGTTTGAGATGCAAATGGTGAAGAACTCCAAACGCCCTTGCACGTAACTTATTAACCCCACCAACCCCCAATTGAATCGATGGAATTTGGGTACAAGATATTTTTCCCCTTTTTTTTATCAAATTTAAAATAAATGTCAATACTTGAATTATTGCACTTTCTCATTAGAGTTAACCTTTGTTTCATGTGTTGATTAGTTATTTATTAATGAAAATGCTTATTTGATTCATTGTAGTTTTTATCTATCATGTTTTTGATTGACAAATAACTCATTTTTAATATAAATGTTTTTAGCATTTTAAGTATTTATAAATTTTAAAAGAAATAGTTATTTTATAAATATATATATATATATATAATTAATATTTTTTTATCAAAATGAGACCAAAAAATGAAAGAGGGTTATATTTACAAACTTAGGTCTTCAACAATCCTTTTAATTAAATAGCCCTTTTTTTTTTACTCTACAAATGATATGAAGACCCTTTTTTAACTGTCAATTGTAAAAGCCTAAAATATTTTACCAGCAAATCAACCCAAATAATAATCGTGTAAAAAATATATACTCAAATATTACCTTTACTAAGATTATTAAGCTTATTTTCAACTGTCAACCATCAACTATCAACTATCAAAACCTAAATATTCTATTATATGGTCAACCCAAATAATAATCATGTAAAAAAATATAAATTCAACCACCACCTCTAGCAAGATTATTAATTTGGTCCATCCATATTAAATTTGTGTTATATATTTTGACTCAAAAACATTCAAGTCAAATTTGTGTTATAAGTGTTGACCTACACACTCTTTAATAAACGAGTTATGTGATGGAAATCTGATCCAAACTCAACTATACTTAACTCAAACATGAAAAATATATTTAAATTAAGTCATATTTTGTCACCCTAGTAATAGTCATTATCCCTATTCATCACCTTTTTTTTCTTTAATGTTTTAAGATTTTGCAAATTTCTACAAATGTACTTATAATTTTTTGGGCATATTCCCAATGTTATTTCTTTTTTAATTAATATTTGAGAATAAGTTGACTAATTATTTTCTAAAATATATTATTTCAATAAATTATGATTAATTACTATGTGCACTAAAATATTTTCATCCTTTTATTTGATTTAAATTAAATTACTTATTTATTAATCTTATAATTTAACTCAATTCTTATTAAAAATGAAAATGATTTTTTAATTATAAATAAATTAAAAATAAATAATTTTTTAATATGAATATTAATTTTATAATAAAACCCTAAAATATATTTGTAATATAAAAAATGTATTATTTGAATATATTTTCTAAAAAATATCTTTGTAAAAGCACAATTGAATTTTTTTGTTAATAATAATTTTTTTTTTTAATTTTAATTGCAACATGTAAAATTATATTATTAAATAAATAATTATGACTTTATTAAAATTTATTTATTTTAAAATTTATATATAATTAAAAAGTTATTTTATTTTTTAATAAGACTTTTTAAATTTTAATTAATCTTATATAAATTGAATTTTTTTAGAAAAAAAAAAATTAAAAAACAACTTATTCAAATATGTTTTTTATTTTTTATTTTTTAAAAATAACTCACTAAAAATAAGACAAATAGTTTACAACAACTGGGGTGTCCAAAGGGATGAGGTGGACCACTCTTTGTTGTATTAGGGGTCTCATTTTTCTATTTTCTTTTTTCATATTCCATCCTCAACAGTCAACACTCATTGCCACTCTTCATTCACCGAATCAACTGCTGCATCGAAAGTGGCCAACCCTATGGCTCCATGTGTTCTATATATAAGCACAGATGAAATAGCAGAGCAACACCAAAATTAATAATTGAATGGTAAAAGAAGTTTACAATTGTTGCATTGCCACAGTCACTGTATATTCAAGAATTGATTTGTATCCTGCTTATTACTAAATTTGTTGAAGAGATGAAATATAACAACAAAGGTATATCTATTGTATCAGAGATTGGATCCATCATAAAAATTCCAAGAAAACAAAACTTCCATTGAAGAGATGAACCAATTTGAACCGCTAACCAAACGAGAGGATAGAGGGACTTGAACCGCCTTTGGGTTTCTTCACTTTGTAAATTTGAAGCCTCTTCTTCCTGGCCTGAGCAGCTGCAGCCCTATTCAGTTGTGTGGTATCAGCGTTCAGAGCAATACTGAGGTTGAGATCCAACGACGCAACTAGTTCCGGTCCAAGAGTCTCCTCCGGGGAGACGTTGAGATCAGGTATAACACGTGGGCCCATAGGGTTGGCCACCAAAGCACTGGCTGGGGCAGAGTCGTGAAGGAGGAGTGGCAGTGGCTGTTGATGATGGTCTTGCTCTCTGCTCTCCACTCTGGCTTCGGTTATTGCCGTATCAAGATTCAACTGTAATCACCAAAATAAAATTCAATTTAGTTTAGACCCCACTTCAGAAAAGTTCAACAGGAGGAGAAAAAAAACCTTAAAAAAAGGAGAAGGTTTTATTTCAAAGTACCTGTTGTTTTTTTGCCTTTAATTCTGAGTTGAGAGCTTTCAACTGGTTGTAGAACCGCTCGACATTCGCAATTTCCTGATTTAATTTTAAGCAAATATTAGAAACAATTTAAAGATGATGCCCATTTTGGAAAAAAAAAATATTCAAGAAAAAAAAAACCCTTAGATTAACAAACTCACCGTCTTTAGCGACTCTTTCTGATGAGTCAAATCCTCAACCATCTTCAACAAATTTTCCTTCTTCTGGACAACAAGAAAAGTAGTCGCAAAGATGTCAGTTTTTTTTTTTTTTTTCAGAAATTTAAAATAAGAATAATAATAACGGTCAAATACAGGAACAGGACATGGGTATCGTAGTATTTCAAATATCAAGAACTGAAAACAAATATCGGAAAATAAAAAAAGGAAACTGCCCAAAAAAAGCACACAGCAAAACGAATGAGAAATCGGAAATCGGAGATTTGAGAAAGATACCTTTTTAGATGAAACGCTCTTCTTAGAGCGCTTAGACTTGCCATCAGATTCGCTGGGGAAGAAGGAGAGAGGCGTGGCAGGGCTGGAAGGTTCAACCTTCGCTTGAGGATCATCATCGTCACAAGTCGGACCCACACAAGAACCGGGAAGATGAGGCGACGACGATGAAGGAACAGAAGGCGGATATAAGTCAGGATCAATGGCAGATCTTCTCTTCCTAACGCCCCAAGCGACTAAAAGACGATTGCGATTCTCAGATTGGAAGATTATCCGGGGAATGTCGAACAGGATTTTAGAAACCTCCAATTCATCATCGTTAAACAAGCTCACGAGAGAGTCGCAAGGACTGCAACTCTTTCTCTTCATTGGCAAATTCATGCGATTGAAATCAACGAGAAATGATGGAGTCTGGACTGAAGAAGTCAAAAAGGGGAATGGATGAGAGAGAGAGAGAGAGAGAGCGGGAGCGCGAGATAGAGAGAGAAAAGGGGAAGCAGGAGGTGAAATGGAATGTAATCTCAGTTTTAAAGATTACGCGTCATTCAAAACACGCCGGAACAGTTGGAAAAAGTGATTATTTTTATTTTGTAAAAGATTTGGTTTCTAAATGTGCTTGCAACGGTATTTGAGAAATAGAATTAGAGACAATTTAGGAGTGTTAAGAGCATGAAGTATCCTGGACAATTTCCTCTTTACTAAATTTTCCCATTAATTTTTTAAATAAATTTTCCTTTTCCTTTATATATATATATATATTTTCAGAATTTTAGTTACTAATTTTTCAACTTTCTCCATGTCTAAGAGCAATCAAAGATTCAAAATTCACATGACATGTTTTCTTACTTTTGTTTTTAAAAGGAAACAAATAATAATGAATTTTATTATGGAACAAAATCTTATTAAAAAGTTTGTAATTTTTAGGTTATCTTTAGTTCAAAAGAAAAAAAAATAAAAAAAAATATTTTCTCATGTTGGATTATTATATATATATATAAATTCAAAGAAAATTAAATATAATTAAAATTTGTTAAAATTTTATATATTTTTAAATTATTTAATTTTTATATTGATAACTTAAAACAATTAAAATAAGTTTGAAATAATAAATAAAAATAATTTAATGACTTTAATTTTATTTTTTATTTTTTTTACTTTTTTTTTCTATTTTTTTCCTTTCCCTTAAATTTTGTAACTTTAAATTCTTTCCTAAAAGTATAAAAATTTAAAATTTTCTACTTCCTTGGATTTTATAACGTTAATATAAATTTTAAAAACTATAAAATAAGTATTTATTTTTACATAAAAGATTAAAACTACAACTTGAATAAATTGAATCTATGCCGATTAAACCTAAAAATTATGATTAAAGCACTTTAAAATACTTTGTTGGTAAAAAAATATATTAAATGTGTACATATAATAAAAGACTTAACTCATTTATGTGTTAAAAAAGTTAAATTTTATTTATTTTTAAATGAAATATTATTATTATTATTTTTTATTCCATGACTATTTTTTAATCATTACCTATTTTAAAGGTGAATATAAATACTTAAAAATGAGTACAAATTATTTATTTCAAAACTTTTAGTATACTTCTTATAAATTTACCACATTTATTATTATGTTTTTTATTTTAATTATATAATTTATTATAAATAATGAGTTATTTATAATAACTCATTATTTTAACTCTTTTTAAAAACAAAAGTAAGAAAATATATCATATGAATTTTGATTGCTTTTAGACTTTAAGGAGAGAATGTCACTCTACTTTTAAAGCTGAAAAATTAGTAATTAAAATTTTTGGAAATATATATATCAATAAATTATGATTAATTAACTATTTGTCACTAAAATTTTGTCATAGTTTTTAAAGAAAAAAATTTCATCCTTTTATTTTATTTAAATTACTTATTTATTAATCTTATAATTTATCAAAATTCTTTCAAATCAATGTTTTGAATATCCATTTTTCTTTGTTTAAACTTTTTTTTTAATAATAAAGTTATATTATCTATATGGAATTTATATCTACCTCCTCAATTTCCCATACCTTCTCAAATTCCCTTTCCTAATATATTTTGAAATACTCTTTTTGTAAATACATGTAAAATGAGTATGAAGTTTTAATATATACGTTGGAAAAATATTTTTAAAAAATAAAAATAAAACCTTTGTGGTTAAAATTAATAAAGTGAAAAATACTATTTCTATTTCTACCAAATATTTTACAAAAGAAATATGATCACTTGTTCCAACGGTTATTTGCAAACGTATTTAGAAACCAAATCTTTTATCTTTTACAAAATAAATGTAATCACTTGTTCCACACCGGTTCCGGCGACACTTAAATCTCAAAAAGTGAGATTACATTCCATTTCAAGACGGTAGCCTCCTGCTTCTTGTTCCCCGTTTTCTCTCTCTCCCGCTCGCGCTCTCTCTTTGTCTCTAATCCATTCCCCTTTTTTACTTCTTTCAGTCCAGACTCCATCATTTCTCGTTGATTTCAATCACATGAATTTGCCAATCCTTGGAGCCACAATGAAAAGAAAGAGTTGCAGTCCTTGCGACTCTCTCGTGAGCTTGTTTGACGATGATGAATTGGAGGTTTCTGAAATCCTGTTCCAAATTCCTTGCATAATCTTCCAATTTGAGAATCGCAATCGCCTTTTAGTCGCTTGGGGCGTTAGGAAGAGAAGATCTGCCATTGATCCTGACTTATATCCGCCTTCTGTTCCTTCGTCGTCGTCGCCTCATCTTCCCGGGACTTGTTATGATGATCCTCAAGCGAAGGTTGAACCTTCCAGCACTGCCACGCCTCTCTCCTTCTCCCCCAACGAATCTGATAGCGCGTCTAAGCGCTCTAAGAAGAGTGTTTCATATAAAAAGGTATCTTTCACAAATCTCCGATTTCCGATTTCTCCTTCGTTTTGCTGTGTGTGTTTTTGGGTAGTTTCCTTTTTTATTTTCAGTTCTTGATATTTGCAATACTACGCTACCCATGTCCTGTTCCTGTATTTGACCGTTATTATTATTCTTATTTTAAATTTCTGAAAAAAAAAAAAAATCCGACATCTTTGCGACTTCTTTTCTTGTTGTCCAGAAGAAGGAAAATTTGTTGAAGATGGTTGAGGATTTGACTCATCAGAAAAAGTTGCTAAAGACGGTGAGTTTGTTTTTTTCTTGAATTTTTTTTTTCCAAAAAGGGCATTATCTTTAAATTGTTTCTAATATTTAACTAAATTAAATCAGGAAATCGAGAATGTCGAGCGGTTCTACAACCCGTTGAAAGCTCTCAACTCAGAATTAAAGGCAAAAAAACAACTGGTACTTTGGAATAAAACCTTCTCCAAACTTTTTTTTTTTTTCTACTTTTTTCAAGGTTTTTTTCTCCTCTTGTTGAACTTTTCTGAAGTGGGGTCTGAACTAATTTGAATTTTATTTTGGTGATTACAGTTGAACCTTGATACGGTAATAGCCGAAGCCAGAGTGGAGAGCAGAGAGCAAGCACATCCTCAACAGCCACTGCCCCTCCTCCTTCAAGACTCTGCCCCAGCCAGTGCTTTGGTGGCCAACCCTATGGGCCCACGTGTTATACCTGATCTCAACGTCTCCCCGGAGGAGACTCTTGGACCGGAACTAGTTGCGCCGTTGGATCTCAACCTCAGCATTGCTCTGAACGCCGATACCACACAACTGAATAGGGTTGCAGCAACTCAAGCCAGGAAGAAGAGGCTTCAGATTTACAGAGCGAAGAAACCCAAAGCCCCTCCCCATACAAATCAATTTTTGAAGCTGAGTGTCAGTGTTACTAATGTTTGAAACTCGCTATAGAGCATGTTCTTATACGTATTAGCATCTTCAAGGCCATGACATTGTCCAGCCTAAACTAGAATTGAAGGTATTCCATTGCCATTTTCCAAAATGTAAAATGGTAATCTCCTGAAGTTGCAGTCCCAGTCCAAGTCCATAATGACATTGGGTGGACTAAGCTTAGGTCAGAGTAGGAAAGGTGGTCTGTGATGTTTGCCTCCCTTGTGCAGCCCACACTAAAATCTGCTGCAAAAGTAGCCAGTCCCTACAAATACATCTCTACCTTTTAAATACTTGACCTACAATAGATTTTTGTTGCAAATCAAAATACTAAAATACCATTTTATTCTTTTGTAGAGACACCTATTTTATTCTCAATTGAATTGACAAAAAGGGATTCTCTAAGGAAATTTGATAATAGAAACTTTTTTTTAATAATTAAAAATTATACATTAAACTTATATATAATTTCAAAAAATAGAATTTTCTCAAAATCAAAAGTACAAAAGTACAACTACTATATGTAGTGTCTATATTAATCAAAATCAAGAAAAGATTATTGATGTCACTTACTTATCTAAATGTTACTACTATGAAATTCATTCAACAAAAAAATTTAGATTATAAATCAATTTTTCTTCGAATAAAACATAAAAAGAGGAGTTTGAAAAAGTAAAGAAAAACATAAAATCCTTGTGGGCCAGAAGAGGACACATGGTGCAAAGGAGGTTTTCCTATTCCAAATAAAAGACTAATGAATTATGATAAAGCTTAATAGGTTTTTCACTTTTTTGTGTGAGAAAAAACAAAAGGCTTTAAAACAATCAAAGAAGTTAAATAAGAAAAGAGGCTTTGATTTACTAATATTATTCCATTTTTTGAAAATGTTTTATGGTTGAATAATATTTCAGTGGATGACACAACATTCCATTTGGTTGAAGAAGATGTAAATGATGGAAAAGAAACAAAAGTCAGATCGTATAGGGAAAAACGATCACTGTTGGAGTATAGAATTAGAATTGATATGAGTAACGAGTTAGAGGCTCTTCCTAATCGGAGCTTGATTCCAAAGGAGACTCTTCTAATGGGTTGCTTCATTCATTTGATTCATAGGGTTAAGCATTCCAAGAGCCCTTGCATGCAACTCATCTTCCCTTTTTTTTGTTTTCTCATTTACAAATAACACTACAAATTGTGATGTTTTTGTTTTTATAGCATTCCAAATCATATCTAAGAATATTCTTTTTTCTTTGTAGTTGAATTGATTGAACCTTACTCTCCTTATTTTTGTTCAAATTTCAACTTCGGATAGAAGAAACTTTTCCTCATGCTTTTATCTATAAAAATTTAAATAAATTTTAATACTTTATTTATTTATCAAGAAGAATTTCTATTGGACTCTCTCATTTGTATTGTTCTCTAATCCACATGTTATTTAGTTATTTATTAATGAAATGTTTTATTTGATTTTTTTTTTTTTTTACTTATCATATGAAAGAGGCCCTTATTTCAACCATCTACTTACAAGGGGTTAAAGTCATCTACTTATAACAAAAAAAAGTAGAATTTTTTAGAACTTTAATTTTTTACTTTCAAAATAAATACAAATTAAGGAAAATAATTTCATCCCCATAAGCTTTAATAATAATATAATCATAATTTCAAAACTACCCTCCAACCCACCTCTATTACCATAAATATTTTTCCCACCTTTATTATAACAAATTTTTTATTTTTTATTTTTATTTTTCATTTCTTTCAACTTTGATGTGACAAGTGAAGAGAGTTCATGCTTATCAATTTTTTTTTTTTTTTTAAAAATACTTTGGCATGTGGCTAACCCACTATGCCACTTCGTTGCCTTTGACCTTTTTTTTTTCTTTTTTAATATGTAAACTTTTTAATTTCATTTTTTTATTCTTTAATCTTTTTATATTTATGATTTTTTTTAATTATTTATAGACACTTTAAATACAAAATAAAAATATGTATAGTAAATAATTAATGAGAAAAAATTAATGTAAAAATAAATATATAATCAATAAATTTAGAGGTTTAGAACATAAGATTGTATATATTCATGCTTAAATAAAATATTTACTTATTCCATAAATCTTATTAAATATAGATAAAATAAAAATATCTTTGTCATATTATTTTATTGTTTATACTATTTTAAATTTATAAATTTTCACGTGAAAATGAAAGTCAATGATCATGATTGCTTATGATTCTAACTTGATAATGCTTCTAATTTTTTGCTTGATTAAAATATTTAATTTTTTATTTATATAAAATAAAAACTTGACCATGGTTCCAACCTTTTTTTTAGTTAAAATTTTTAATTTTCTATTAATATAAAATAAAAAATAAAACATAATTTTCATATAAAAATTGTATTTAATAATTTATATTGATTTTCTCTTAATTTTATTAAGAATTAAAATTTTTGCATATTGAAGCTGTCCACTTTTCAAGTGCATAAAAAAAAAATAGTGCACCCTTTTAAAAAACTAAATTAATGCACCTCAATTACGAACTTAAGGACTCTTAGTTGAACTTAAGGACTCTTAGTTGTGCATCTCAAAAGTTACGCATTACTTAAATTACACACCCCTACTCATTCAAATTATACATCTCATGTTTATTTAAATTGTGCACCCTTACTCATTTAAATTTTTTAAATTACATGCACATGCTTAAATGCAATAATATTCACGCATTTCAATTTCTTTATTGTGGTTAATGTTGAGCATGTAACAAAAAGCTTTAATCTTATCACTAACCCAAATAAGGGACGGTCTACATTTTTTCTTTACATGTGGTACATCATATAGATATTAATAATGTTTTTTTTTTTTATAAATAAAAGTGGTGTCTCATTTCCAAGAGTTAGATGTATAGTGTTTAAACACAATAATACTCATGTATTTTATCTTTTTTCTTTATTACAATCAACATTGAACACGTAACAAGCAACACTAACCCCAAGCCTATCCTAAAGAAGGGTGGTACATGAACATCTTTATTTATGTGTGGTACATCTTATAAACATTAATGATACTTTCTCTATACATTAGTTGTACTTTTTTTAGATAAAAATGGTACCTTATTTTTTAAGGATTAGATACATAGTGTTTAAATCTAATAATATTCACATATTTTATGTTATTTCTTTATTATGATCGATATTGATTACATAATGGGGGGTACCAACCCCAACCCCAACCCCAACCCAAAGAAACGTAATACATCCTTTTTACATGTAGTACATCCTATAGAAATAAGTTATACCTTATTTCCAAGGTTGATATTGTTTTTTTATATTATTATTATTATGATTGACATTAAGCACGCAACAAGCGATACTAACCCCATCTTTAACACAAAGAAGGGTGATATATCCTTCTTTACATGTGACACATATCCTATAGATATTACTACCACTTTCCTTATACATCAATGACACTTGTCTAAAAGTCGTACCTCATTTCCAAAGGTTAAACACACAGTGTTTAAACGCAAGATCTAACTAGTAATAAAGACACATGGTGCTTTAACTTGTGGTACCACATATATAAAGAAGGATGACCACAAATTGCTTTAGGTTAGGGTTGGGGTTAGTATTGCTCGTTATGTGCTCAACATCAACTACAATAAATAATAATAATAATAATAATAATAATAATAATAACATGAAATGCATAAGTATTACTATATTTAAATATTGTATGTCTAACCCTAGGAAATGATGTATCATTTTTAGTTAAAAAAAAAAGTATCATTGATATGTAATGAAAGTAATATTGATGTTTACATGATGTGCCACACATAAAGAAGGATGTACCGCCCTACTTTGAGTTAGGGTTATCATTAGTATCGTCTGTTACATGCTCAACGTCTATGATAATTAAATAATAATAATAATGTGAAATATATGAGTATTAGTGCATTTAAACACCATGCATATAACCCTTGGAAATAAGGTGTCACTTTTATTTTAAAATATATATATAAAGAAGGATGCACCACCCTTCTTTGGTTTAGAGTTCGAGTCAATACCACCTATTACAAGTTCAATGTCACTCGTAATAAAGAAATAATGTAAAATGTATGAGTATTATTACTTTTAAACACCGCGTATCTAACTACATAATTTGAATGAACAAAGATAGCGCAATTTTAAGGAGCGGGGTGTGCAATTTGAGTAGTATGTAACTTTTGAAGTACACAACCAAATCCTTCGGTGAGTAATTGAAGTGCTCCAAGTTAGTACTTCAGGAAGGTGAATTATTTTTCTTAGGACACTTGAAAGATGCACAACTTCAATATGAAAAAAATTTAGTTCTTAATAAAATTAAGAAAACATTAATATAAAATATTAAGGGTTTATTACACTTTATCTCCCCCCTTCCCCACCCTCTCCCCCATTCCCTTCACCCCAACCTATTCTGTGTTTTACACATTGCCCCCTCAAGTTCGAAATCGAGCAAACCCTCCATGTTTTATAATTGTATGTTATGTTCATTTGTTAGGTCATAGCGTTATATTTTGGATAAAATGACATGTGTTGTCTGTGTGACCAAGGGCAAAATGATAATTTTTTTAATAAGTGAGGGCAAAAGAGTTATTCCATTTTTAAAACCTCAATATGCAGCCATATGCTCCCTTATTGATTGTTTCTTCCCCTATTATTGCTGGTGAAACCCCAAGGAAAAACTCTTTTCCCTTATTTTTCCTTTCCTTTGAAACCTTAAAATCCTAATCCCACAAAGTTACTACCAAAAACCTCACATAATTTCTCTTTTTCTATTGTTCCTCCTTGTCCGTGGGATGGAAATTTGCAAAATCCCAAAGTAATTTCTTCAACCCTAGATTCCCACATAGCTTCCTAAAACAGACGTCGAAACTAAAGATTTGTCTCCTGAGGCTAAAGATTTGTGAAGGAAAATGACAGCTGGGAAATTAATGGATCCTCCAATCCATTGTTATTTTGATAATGAAGTTCATATGATGACATCATGGACAAATTTAAATCTTGGTAGAAGGCTTCTGGGATGCCAAAATTACAAGATAATATTGTGTTTGTTTATAAAAAAATTTCAAATTTATCCTTGGTGGTCTTGTACATATATTCAGATTTGGTACAGAAGTATGGAGGCTATGGATTCTTCATGTGGTATAATGGTCCCATGTTTGACAGATTGAAGAAAATAATTCTTGGATTGTTGAATGTTGTGAAAAAGAAGGAAAATGAAGTTGTGGTAAATCAAAGAAATGTTAAATGCATATTTTTTATGATGATGATATCATGAGCAATTTTTTGCTTCTTTTGGTCCAGTATAGAGAAATTGTGTTCTTTTGGATCAAGACTTTCCAAAGTTACTTGGAAATTAGAAGGCTCCCTACTAGGTTTTATTTTTGTATTTTGTGTAAACATTTTGAACAGATGAGGAGTTAATAGAAAGAACAATTTGTGTAAACATTTTGCGTAAACAACATGTAGGGGCCTTGATAGAATTACTATGTAATTTTGTGGTTTAATGGAATGAACAAATTGAATTACAAATTTGTAGCTCAATTTTTTACATTTTGATTTTTAAATCATGGTGCTCAAATGATTTATGTTGGCACTATGCATTATGCATTATGAGCAAATGCAATTGTCTGGAACATGCAGCTCATCTCTAGGTTTAATATGCAACTTTTTGATTCATTTCCTTGAGCTTCAGCACATTTTCAACTTGGGACTTCACCAACAACAGCAAAGGAAGAAACAGTCAACAGGGTATAGAAGGGCTACAGATTGAAGTTTTAAAAATGGAATGACCCTTTTGCCCTCACTTATTAAAAAAAAGACCATTTTTTCCAACGTCATGCAAAAAGCACATATCATTTCGTCCAAAAATGTAACGTTGTGACCCAAAAAATGAACATTGTATGCAATTATAAAGTATGGAGGTTACATTGCTCGATTTTGAATTTGAAGGGGCAATATGCAAAACACGGTATAAGTTGAAGAGGTAAAGTGTAATAAACCCAAATATTAAATATAATTTTTTATGAAAATACATTTTATTCGTAATATTATATAATAAAAAAATAAAAATTTTAACCAAGCAAAAGGTTAGAACCACAATCTAGTTTTTATTTTATGTAAATAAAAAATTAAACATTTTAATCAAACAAAAAGTTAGGACTATGGTCAATTTAGAATTATAAGCAAAAAGCTAAAAAAAATGTAACAATGATTTCCACATGAAAAATTAAAAATAAAAATAATATAATGATGAAAAAAATAATTTTATTTAATCTATATGTAATAAGATTTATTAAATAAATAAAATATTTATTTAACCTGAATATATAAAATCCTATGTCCTAAATTCTAAATTTGTTCATTATGTTTTTATGTTTACGTTAAATTTATTCTCATTAAATATTTATTATATATTATTATTTTGTATTTAAAGTATCCATAAATAAAAAAATAAATAAGAAAAAATATATATATTATTTTTTAATTTATATGAATAAAAATTAAACATTTTAACAAAGAGAAAAAATTAAAACCATAAATAAAAAGTTGAAAATATGATTACTTATTATGATTTTCATATGAAAATTTAAAATTTTAAAATAATATAAAAATGAAATAATATGACAAAAATATTTTTATGTAATCTATATTAAATAAATAAATATTTTATTTAGCATGGATATATGAAATTTTGTGTCCTAAAAATCTAAATTTGTTTATTAAACATTTATGTTTGTACTAAATTTGTTTTCATTAAATATTTATTATATAATATTATTTTGCACTTAAAGTGTCCATAAATGATTTAAAGTCAATAAATATAAAAAGATAAAAAAAAAAATTAAAAAGTTTTCGTGAAAGAACATGTAGCTAACATATTAAAACAAATGGGGGAATATGACATGACTCGAAGGCAAAATAGAGGAGGGAAGAAACAAAAGAAAAAAGAAAAATCATATGTTATGGTTGGTTCGTCTATTTTATTTTTTTTATTTTTCTTTTTGTTTTGATAAACATGTGAGCTTCTTGACTTATCATGTCAAAATTATAGTTAATGAGGGAGAGGTGGATTAGAGTCTAGTTTTGTAATTATGATACTATTACTATTAGTGTGCATATAGATGAGATTATTTTCAATTTTTTTTTTTTTTTGAAAGTCAAAAATCAAAATTTTTATAAAAAAAAAAATTAGTTAAAGCATGGTTACATTTTATTTATTATTTATTTATTTATTGTGAAGAGGACTTATTTTCAACTATTAACTTGTAAGGGGTCAAAGTCATTGTCCTTATTCATCATCTTTTTCTTTCTCTTTCTCTAATGCTCAAAGTCTTCGTGTAGTTTTATAAACTTACCCATAATTTTTAGAGCATATTCCCGACGTTATTTCTTTTTAATTAACATTTGAGAATAAATTGAATATTAATTTTTTAAAGCCATATATTTCAATAAATTATGATAAACCATTTGTGTTTAAAATTTTATCATAACTTTTAAAGAAAAAAATTTCATCCTTTTATTCTATTTCAATCACTTATTTATTAATCTTATAATTTATCTTACATTTTTCACATCCATGTTTCCAATATTGGGTTCATAAGTATTGAATGTCTCTACATCATAAGAAAACTCCCAACTAAACTCCCAACGAGATAGGTCCACCCAAGGTCATCATTAGAAACTCCTAGAGACGAAGGATGTGTTGGGCTCAAAGTAGAGGGAGTGGCTCGTAAACATGGAGGAGTAGTAGTGAGCTTGGTGGTCCTAGGAATGGTTGGGTGATCAAAATAGGCCTTTGTCCTAACCTTTACACGCACGACTTGATGAGTGACACGCCTCCTAGTAGACTTGCTAATCACTACACCCCCTTAACTCTTGACGGGAGGTCGTGCACGTTTCTGCCTTAGGGCAAGAAACTTATAATCAAACCCCGAATACTTAATCATATTGTCACTTTGAGTAACAACTTTCCTTTTATCTCAAGTCATCTTAAATTAATGTAAAAAAACGAACTAAACTTGAAGAAATAAAAACAATAAAAAATAAAAAATAAAAATTCATAAGGGTGGAAAAGTTAAGGGCCTATTTGGTTGTTGTATTTGAAAACTGTTTTGTAAAACAGTTTTTAAGAACAATTTTTAGTGTTTTCAAAAAAAAAAAAAAAATTGTGTTTGGGAACTGAATTTTGGAAAATAGTTTTTGTTCTAAAAAAAAAACATATTTGGTTAAGTTAATAAAAAGGTTTTTTAGAACAAGTAAAACAAAAAACATGTTTGAAAGTTGTTGTTTTTTTTTTTCCAATTAATAAAGTGTTTTCTTCAAGTAACTTGATATTATAAATTTATAAATAATTTTTATATACACAATTCATTTAAATTAAAAAAAAATCATTTTAAAATTTTTACATCAGCTGACAACTAGTTGTTGAGGTTGTTGTATATTATAATCATCAACTCATATAAAACAATGAGGATGTTCCTACAATAGATAAATTATTAAAAATAAAATAAAATATGACGTATGTATTTCACTAATATCAATATGTTTTCATGTGATAATTAAATATACTTACATGATATAATGGACAACGATAAAACCAACAACCATTGTTCTTCTGTGTTTTCAACATGAAAATACGCATCCATCCACACCCACAATAACACATGGGTATTTTGTTCATCCTACTTTTACAATTATAAATTAAATTTATGAACAATATTTAATCATTAAAAATTACAACAAACATCACATAACACTAATGAGAACTAGTTAAGTTAACATATATATATATATATATATATATAAATTCTAACAAAACACTAAAGTGTTGACAAATATTTAAAATTAAAAATAAGATAAGTCATGGATTGACATTAATATAATTTGCCCACATCACTTGAGCAATTTGATTTCTACAGGCTGCCATAGCTGTTGCATTCTCATATGATAAATCAATTGAATGGTTTGTGCTACTTGTGATCTCTTGTTCACCTTGGACTGAAAGGTCTTCTACCTCATATTCTCTAAACAATTTATCATTCCGAGTTGATAGACGAATCCAACTATGAAGGGTACAACATGCAACAACAATTGATGGTTGCCTACTTGGCTTATAACAAGGCATCGTCCTTAATATTGGAAATCGGGTCTTCAAAACACCAAAACATCTTTCAATAATATTCCAAAGAGATGAATGTCTATAATTAAAAAGTTCTTTATACCTAATAGGTTGATTACGTCTACCCCGATATTCTTGTAAATGATATCACTCACCTCAATATGGTGGTAAAAATCCAGATATACAAGGATAATCAGAATCAACTACATAATATTTTCCTTCACTTGGCCAAGGAAAATTGACTTTTGATCTAGTCAATGTATCCAAAAAGACACGTGCATCGTTTGTTGTTCTTTCCCAACCATCATAAACAAATGTAAATATCATGTCAAAATCACATGTACACATAACATTTTGTGTTATAACTGTTTTTCTACCCCTAAAACGGGTTTGTATATCAACTAGGACCCATGCACTAATATGAGTGCCATCAATTGCACCAATGCAGTCCTACAACAACAAACATTTATTATTATTAAGGAAATAAATTAAATAATGGTCATGAAAACTATTTATGTACATGAAATTCACATTATAAATATTTTTTTATAAACTCTTACCTTAAGCCATGGAAAATATTTAAGATTACTAGCAACATATGAAGACACCTCATTGGTCATATTGTTGGGACGTATGAGAACTTTGCTTAGTCGACATAATACACGTCTAACTTCTTTAAAGTGTTGAGTGACAGTCTCCGTGGAGTGTTGAAAATAGTCTACTATAACCTTCATTCTCACATTATGTCCTACGATTAGTAAGAACATAGCAACTGCCTCTTCAATTGTGACTAATCATGTATCCTGTAAGTCTTCATGTCTCTTAAGATGATAACAAAGGTTCATAAATGTTTCTTTATCCATTCGAAATAGTTCATAGCATGCCTAAGGATGACCTTCTATCATATCTCTTATAAATTGTGTACCACTTAACATTGATGTCCTTTGAGGTGTCTTGCATAAAAATATTTCCTCATACTCATTCATTATGTAAGCAATAAAAATTTCATCTAAATCATCGTCCTCTTCAGAAGATGAAGTTAACTCACATAGTGAACCATTGCTTGTGTTATTATCATCCATTGGTTACTACACAAAACAAATTAACTCACAATATAAAATAACATGAAATGAACATTAAAGTAGTTATAATATAAGTTTCATAACCATAAATAACATTCATACAATGACAAACTAAAGAGCATGGTAAAATATTCTAACCAAAAGAGAAATAATACATATTACAATGTCATCATAATAGTTTTTCATCCAAACATTCACATTTAAAGCCTATCAAGCCATGTCATTTTCCTCTCATCAGGCATATTCATAAATATCTTTCTCCACTCCGGCATTGTGAATTTCTCAACAGCTTTTAAATATTTGTCATTATCCAACAATTCAATGGTTTGTAAGCTGTCATGCACCTTGTTATGCTAAAATTAGTAGTACATGCACTAGTAGTTCCACTACTAGTTCCACTACTAGTTCCACTCTTATATCTTTCCACTCTAGCCAATAATGTCTCAATTCTAGCTCAAGATGTTTCTGTTCTAGCCTTTGATGCCTCAGCCCAAGCTTTCAAAGCATCTCCCATTTGACTTAGTCTGGATTATTTCTTACCTCTACGTTCTAATAGAGAATCAGTTGCACGCTTTCCAGAACAGGTGGTCACTCCTCCTACCATCTCTGGTCGTAGAAGATCATCAAGGATCTTAGTATTTACATCCACATGCACTCCACCATATTCCAAATTGTCATCCATCTCATCCTTATCATCAGTGTTTGGTGAATCTTGGGTGGAAGAGTAGTGGAGGCCACCAATTGCTGTTGATGGATTAAAGATCAATCCCAACAAGTTGTAGTTTGGGCATCCCTTTAAGCGGAATATTTTTGCATTTGGGTGTGCCTAATAGAGGGGAAAAAAACTCACTCTTAGTGTATACCAAATATTTAAATTAAAAAGTAATTAATTTAAAAGTTATTTTTACCCGAATATAATTTTGTCATGTTTCTTCTAGAGCATGCACCGTGTTAGTTTCAGCATCCCAACCAAATCTAGTATGCTTTAGAAGATCAGAGAACTCATGGTGCATTGCACGTAGTCTATTAAACTTTTGTTTAAGCTGCTTCCAATTGAAATTTATTTTCCCTTGACTTTTGACCTCAAGTAAGATCCTTCTCCACGTTTTGGTACTAAATGTATCACTATTTATGTTACCTTTATTAACTTCATTTACCATGATGTCAATAAAGATTTTCTCTATATTACCTCTCCATGTTCTTGCATCTTCAACATCTGTTATCTCAGTTGTCATTTGTACAATCCCATCACAAATAAGAACTCTATGAGGAGACAACTTTTAGAATCATTAATAGAACTTAAGGGTATGTTTGAATGAGAATTAAGATTGTTGACGTATAGTGTATAAAAATTTGAAAGAAAAATAAATAAAAATAAAAATAGATTTGATATTAATTAGATCATAAATATTTTTTTTTTAGTTTTTATAAAATTTGAAATAAAAATTGGGGAAAAATGAAAAAAAAAGTAAATAAAAAGGATAATAGTTTGATTAATTTTATATTTGATTAATTTTAAAATAAAAATATTTTTTATATTTTTTTAAATAAATCAAACATGATAAAATCATTTTTATTAACATTTTTTTTTTCTTGATTTAATCTTTAATTTTATTAAAAATTATAGTATATTCTATTAAGATGAGATAAAAAGCTTTAAAAAAAATTAATTTAATTTTTACAACTAATTTTCATCCAACAAGCTTTTTATTCTAAATTAATTTTATTAAAAACTAATTTTTACAATTAATTTAATTTTTATTCTAAATTTTACTTTTAGTAATTAATCTAAATATAATTTTTATTTGGATGATTGAAGTCAAAGCAACCAAGTTGTTATTTTAATAAATTTGCTTTGGCCAATAATTGTTTACAATGACACTTTGTTCATTATTATTTGAATTATAAGTAAGGTGAAGTTTGAAGATGGTCACTTTCCAAGGGATTCCCACGCATGGCTGAAGATGGTGTTATATTTGTAAAGTTTGAAGTTTGAAGATCTGTGACCAATATATTTTACCAACCAATATGCTTTGACCAATATATTTTCTCTTTATGTATGAATTTTATTTTACCAACCATTTTATCCATACAAATGACCCTCATGTCCCTTAAAAATATCTCTGACCGTTCCAATCTTGAGAAAAGTCTTTACCCAATATTACCTTCTTATTTACATATTACTACCCTCTCTCTCATCTCTCATCTTCTTCAAAACTGAGAAAAAAAAAATCACATGCAAAACCCTCTCAATAAATATGAATTTCCCAACAACTCATTTTCTTTCTCTTCCATGTCCTTAAGCAGGTTTTTTGTTTTTCTTGAACAAAACAACTCAAGAAAAATTAGAACTGAGAAACGGGAAAAATTAGGAATTTTTTTTTTGTTTTCTTTCTCGTTTCCCACTTTTCTCAGTATCCAAACGGGAAAAATAAAAAAACTAAAAACACATGATTAAAAAAAAAAAAAAAAAAAAAAAACTCATATCTCATTCGAATAACAGAACTGAGAAACAATCCCATTCCAAACAAAAATAGATTTCAAAACAAACAAAATAGCTTCTACAATACCAAAAAAAAAAAAAAAAATTATCTCTTTACCCAAATCTAACATTTTTCTCAATAAATGTTACCAAAATAAGCATATTTTACTAGATCTACCAAAAAAAAATTCAACATATGCGGAAATAAAAGGAAAACACAAATGTGTTGGTGGAGTTACCTTCATTTCGTGCTACTGGAGATGCCGCCACTGTGCTGGAGAAGAGGAAATGTGAGAACGGGGAGAAAAAAAACACGGAGAACAGTTGTTCTCTTATGTCTTTTTTTTTTTTTTGTTATGTAAACAGTAAAAAACGGGGAAAACAACTTTTTTTTGTTCTCTAAAAAATGTCATTTTGAGAACACGGAGAACAAGAAAAACAAAAACAACTTTCTTAATCAAACAATTTTTAGTGTTTTTTGTTTTCAAGAATAAAAAAAAGTTCTTGAAAATAGCAACCAAACAGGCCCTAATATTCTAAGAAAATAATATAAAATAAAGGTATATAAAATAAAATAAAACAAAGAAAGAAATCCTACGCAAAGAAAAAAAAAATGATGCTTATGAATTTATGGATTCATGTAAAATGGTGGTAGACCATTCCTAATTTGCATGAGAACATTCAAGGCATCCAAGAATGATGAAAACATGTCTTTAAGGCCTTAGATATAATCCAAACAATTCCTAAGCTCAAATATCATGTGACAAGGAAACCAAAGCAATTAGTTAGCTTAGGAAAATGTGCAAAACAAATAGAAAAATCCACTAGAGAGTTTAAAATGTTCCAAAGCATATAAAATATAGATACGGCGACAATTATGCATAACTCATGGAAAAAGAGAACTTTGCTCTCAAAGTATTCTGAGATGTTTAACAAGCCCTAAAGATCATATAGAAAAAATCCTAAGAATTTTCTCCAAGTATAAACTAAAATTTCTAATACCTTAAGTTTCCAAGGAAATTCAAAATTTCCAAGCGAGGCAAACGAACCATGTGAAGCCAAAATCAATTTGAGTTAAGTTAGATGATTTCAGATTTCTATATTGCATAAATCATATCATATATGTGCTATTAGAGCACATATTTTTGTTCCAATCATGCACTCACGATGGGAAACCCATCCTGATAGGAAAGACTAGTCATCCCTCTAATTAGGAGGTGGTGCAATACAAACTTTAATGGGTTTCCTAGATCTATGAACCAACTTTGAACAAGTCATCTATTTGCAAGAAATCCATGTTTTCGATTTTCCATACAACTCCTAATGTACCCAAATCACATATAATGCAAAAGATGCTAGACAAGAATACTCATAAAGTACAATACATGGAATAATAATATACAAAAGTGATACTGTAATATCATTAAATAAATAACGAATTCCAAAATTATTACATCATGTCATGCTTTTAAGGGCTTTATCCAAACAACATAGTAGATGCATTTCAAGTCATTTCTCGTTGTTTTTTTGGAATTGGCTTTTCTCTTCTTAATGTTAGGAAAACATTCCCATGCATTAAAATGATAATCCATAAAGCAAGCTATAATATGATAGACAAAGAATCAAAACCTACATAAATCTCAAGTCTTCATTGGGAACCCATTTTAGTGCATTATGTAGGTGCAATTAGTACATATACTGCACAACCAAAAATTCATAAGTGGACATTTGGTTGTATTCCAAGTACAAGTTGTGAAGAGGAGTATTCATGGTAAGTTGTAAGTCAAATATAGATTAAAACTACAACATGCATAATAGCATACCCCTAAGCAAAAGTAGGTAATTTGGTTTTCATTAGTAATGGGCAAGCTATTAATTTGAGACGTTTATGATGGATTCTACTAACCCATTTTGGATATGAGTACGAGCAATAGGATGCTCAATATTTATCTCAACTAACATGTAGTAGTCAATGAATGTTTGAGAAGTAAATTCATCAACATCATCAAGATGTATTGTTTTGATTATATAATCTGGAAATTGTGCTCATAATCTGATCATTTGTGCAAGGAGCTTAGCAAAGTCAAGATTATGTGTAGAAATGAGACAAACATGTGATCACCAAGTAGAGACATCTATTAAGATCATAAAATAACGAAATTGTCCACATGGTGGATGGTTAGACCCACATATGTCCCCATGTATTCTTTTTAAAAAGATTCGTGACTCGAATATAACTTTAGTAAAACATGGTTTAGTTATCAATTTACCTTGTAAGCATGCAGCACATGAGTATTCATTAGGAAAAAATATTTTATGGTTCTTTAATGGATGTCCATGTGAGTGTTCTATTATTCGAAGCATCATTGAAGACCCTAAGTGACCTAGCCTGTTATGTCAAAGGATGAAAAAGCTTGGGTCATTGAACTTCTGGTTCATAACAACATATGACTCAATAGGCTTTATAGTTGTATGATTTAACCCAAAGGAAAAAATTGAGGGTTTTTCTACTATAAGCTTTTAATTAGAAATAATAGAAGTAATGTAAAAACATTTTACAATATCTTCATTCATAGTTTCAATATGATATCCATTTCTACAAATACATTTGAAATTAATTAAGTAAATTTCTTATTGATTTGCTAGAATATAAAACATCATTTTTATGGAATCTAGTTTTATTTGATAACATTATGTTTGCTCTTCTAGAGCCTTCAACCAAATTTGTGGTTCCAAATATGGTATTTACATTACCTTTTATTAATTTCCATTCAAGGAAATATCTTTTATCTCAAAGAATTTTATGTGTGGTTGCACAATCTATAAGACATACATCACCCTCATTCATCTTAAAACCTAATAACACATGGATTTTATATATAAATAATGTTTGGAAAGAAAAATAAAAGCATAATGTAAACAACAATATAATAAATATAGATGTAAATACAAGACATAATGATATATTAATTGATATAACAAGATATAAAGTAATATCAATTAATGCTAATATTTTCATCATTTATTAAATGGTTAGTTTTTTGGATCTCCAAAGAAATCAATGTCATAGTAGATTCGGTTAAATCCATCACCATCAATGAAATTCATCTCTATTGCTTTTCCTTTTACTTTTGATGATAATTGGTAAAGGTCGACTAAATGCTTATGCATATGACAAGTACATGCCTAATGCCCTTTCATACCACATTTATAGCAATTAGTCTCATGGTTCTTAGGAGGTTTATCCTATATACACTTCATATGTTCTTGTTTTACCTCAGTATTACTTAACTTTTGGTGGTGCAATGAGGCTTTCTTTTTTTTAGAAGTTGAGGAATTACTACCATGAGCACCATAGTACCGAGAATTCCTTCCACGACCATGACCACATCCTTGTCCTTGTCCTAATCCACGTCCACGAGTTTGGGGTGATATTGCATTCACTTCAGGGAATGGTTCAAATTCATTTGGACAAGACTAGCAATTTCTCATCAAAAAAACTCATTATTTTGTTCAACAACAAGAATACATTATATTAATTTTAAGTATTTTGTAAATCTATGTTCTCGATATTGTTGTTGTAAGAACACATTCAATGCATGAAATATAGTAAAAAAAAATTTCTAACATGTCTTCTTCTATTTTTTTTCTCCACACAACTTTAATTGAGAGCTAATTTTGAACAATGAGGAGTTGTATTTACTAATAATTTTAAAATCTTACAACCTTAAGTGCATCCAATCATATTGAGCTTTTAGGAGAATCAAAGTTTTCTAGTGGTCATATCTTTCCTTCAAATCACTCCATAGAGTAAACAAATTTTTTACTGTAAGATAGTCATTTTTAATTATTTCATGGAGATAATGGTGAAAGAAAAATCAACGTTTTTACACGATCCTATAGGAATGTTTGATTTCATTTCTTTATTGTAGATCCAAGATTCATTACATCAAGATATATTTCAACATCAATGGTCCAAGATAGATAGTTTTTTTTTCCAATAATATCAAGTGTTACAAATTCGAGTTTTGTGAGATTTGACAATCAAAGAACTTTATATATATAAATATTAATGCATTATTTAATATAAAATAAATTTTACTATAAGTTTTAAATTGATAACATTAGTATTAACTATAATCAAAACCAAATAGTTTGTTTATACCTTCCCACAATATATAACCTAATTTAAACGAACAAAATCAATACTAATATAAACATGCAAAATTTATTCTATATAAGCAATCTTAAGTTTAAAATTAAAGAATTATTTTTAGAGCAATTCATGTTGATAACGTGTTATAAAATGAGAAACAAACAAAATGTGAGTTATAAAAGAGAATTGAGAGAATGAAAGAGTGAGAGAAAGAACTTAAAAAGGCTTTCTTGCTATAAATGTTTTTTATACAAAGAATGGGAAGTCTTTTATAGGCTTTATAATGTCTTCTATTTAGTACTCATTTTTAAGATTATAAATGGAAGTTAGCATTGATGCGATTCATCACTTTATTTATGACAAATTTAAATTTTATTTTGAAATATATTTTGATACTTTAAAAAAAAAAGTTTTTAATAGGGAGAAAAAGTAATTAAATTTGGGAGGAGAGGAAAGCGGCCCATCCGGTTGGGTTAAAGACTGATATACCCCTGAGAGTCAACATCACAAAATTGCTATTTTATTTTATATGACATTTTCTTGTTTCAGAATTGAAAATGGCGTTGTAAGTTTGGAGGCAATCTCACAGAAAGAATCCACCACCTTTCGCTCTCTTCCTCTCTGAGCAATCTGACAAACTCCTCCGACCCGGCCGTTGCCTTCGCCTCCCTCCCGGGGGACGTCGACGACGGCCCACCGGCCACTATGATTCTCTCTAGAGATCCCGCCGCCATCTTCAGCGGCGGCGGTATCAGGTTTCCTGTCTTCACTCCTTTTACTTCTCGTGCATCGCTCTTAATTTTTCTTGGCGTCTCTTTTTTCTTTTTCAGATCAAATTGTTTTTTGGGTGAAAATCCACTTTTCCGTTGGGGCGGTTTTATTGAATTTTTGGGTTTGGGATATGTTGGAAGGACCCTTTATCGGTCGCATGAAGTTCTTGGTAAGTAGAATGGTGTGGGAAATTGAATGGCTCGGTTTTTTCAAGCTTAGGGTTGTGTTTGGATGGTTAGAATATATTTCCTAGTAGATTTTTTTGGGTATCAAAATTGGAGGATTGCTATAATTTATCCGAATGTTATGTCATCTTTGCGCAGCTTGGTTGGTACCTCCAAAATTTTCCCCATTGGAATTCCTTGTTGAAAATTGCAGATGAAAAAAGAAAAATTGCTTTCTACCCGGCTACTTGGGTTATTTTAAACCATCAATGTAACACTCTCTAGGCCTTGAAAGGTGGTAAAGTTGTGGAATGGATATTTTTGTAGGTTTAGGGCTTGAGTCACCTCTTATTCTTTGATGAATACCTAATTTATGTGTGGGGTATATGTGAATACCTATTAGATATGTGTACAAACATATTAGAAATACATTGCTCTTTTCCCCTGTTCTTACATGTATTGAGCATGCTTGGAAGAGTAGGCATGCTGATTACGTACCATTTTCATATTTCTGCCGTGTTATACTCATGGCAGAAATTGTTAGTTGTGCATATTTTTAAGGTCCTGTATTGCAAGTCTTGGTTTATGTAGTAATTTTACGGTATGGAATACAATTAATTTGGCCTTATGCACTATAATTTAATAGGGTAGATAGATGACAGATTCCTATCACTACCAAACCAATGGAAGGTCACGTTGGGTTTTGGCATGTTAATTGTAGGCTGGTTCAAAATAACCATGCTCAAACCAAACCCACCATCTTGTGTATGGTGAAAAATAATATTTAAGGGCATTAAAAAATTATGAAAGGCCATTTAAAGTAATTGATATTAAAAAACTAGTTTAACAATTAAAAAAATCAGGTTGGATGCAGGAGCCAAATTTAAAACTATTTGGCTGGAAAGTTTGGGATCATACTTGCCAACTCTACTTGAGTATATTGTTAACCAAATCATTGATGGGAAATTGAGATTTAGATAAAGTTCACTTTGATGCCATAATTTTTTGAATGTGGGAGAAGGTACATAGGTGACTAAAATGTTGTGTTATGTTTTGTTAGCTTTCTCACTGGTGATCAAAACGCAAGATTCAGCTATGGGTATTCCAGTTTCAAGGGTAAAAGGCCTTCCATGGAGGATTTCTACGAGACTAGAATATCAGAGGTTGATGGTCATATGGTAGCCTTCTTTGGTGTTTTTGATGGTACATCTCAACTTCTTTAACCACCAAACTTTGGTCTAGGTGTTGTATTTAAGGTGTTCTTTAATCAGGGGCAGAGATCACTACTGAATACTGATGATATTTTGGTCTTTCTGTTATACTCATTACTCTGTCCAGTGTCTTACTATTTTTCCATGGCCTGATGTATTTAGTAGGTAGAAACTAATTTTTGCATTGGGATGGGGAAAGTTTGAGTTTGGCTTACCCTGCTTTACTACAATCATTTTTTTTTTTGGATGTTTTTTGCTCCAATTTAGGTCATGGAGGTTCAAGAACCGCGGAATACCTCAAAAACAATCTTTTCAAGAATTTAAGTAGCCACCCAGATTTCATCAAAGATACAAAGTCAGCCATTGGTATGATGTTGGTGGATCTTATGAGAACAATTTCTTGCTATCTTTTTTCCTGGTGGGTTATTTCATAACAGAAGATTCTATTGCAGCTGAAGTATTTAGAAAGACTGATGCTGATTATCTCAATGAAGAGAAAGGTCAGGCAAGAGATGCTGGCTCAACTGCCTCAACTGCTGTACTCGTTGGTGACCGGATGCTTGTTGCAAATGTGGGAGATTCTAGAGTGGTTGCTTGTAGAGCTGGTTCAGGTTTCTGTCTTCTCTATTAAGGGTGGGACTTGTTAGGGCTATATGAGCTGGAAGTTGTGATTGTGCTCTAGGATCAAAAAAGGACAAAAAAATGAAGAATGAGAGTTAATAAATCCTATTATTGATCTTTGACTAAGCATGACTTTATCTATGCTTATTATTGAGAAAAAAGAAGATAGAGAAAAACATGACATCTCATTCTCATGGATAATGATGAATATTAATAAACAAACACATTTGAGTTCTACTACAATTCAAATTCTATCTCCCACTCTAATTCGAATTAGTAGTAGACTTCTACTCTAATTCAAACTGTATCTCTTACTCTAATTCAAAGTAATAGTAGGTTTCTACTCTAATTCAAACTCTGTATTCTATTATAATTCAAACTAATAATAAATAGATAAATATTAAAATTTAAATTAAGGATAAACATTTAAATAACAATATTCTTAGATTCTCAACACTCCCACTCAAGTTGGTGCATAAATATCTATCATGCTCAATTTGCTTGTTAGGTGTTCAAAAACTGGTCTATAAAGTCCCTTGGTTAGGATGTTAGCCAGTTGTTGGGTAATTGAAATAAATGGCGTGCATATAATACCAACTTCAAGTTTTTCCTTTATGAAATGTCTATCAATCTCCACATGTTTAGTCCTATCATGCTGAATTGGATTATGTGCAATACTAATTGCATCTTTATTATCACAACAAAGCTTCAAAGGGTAGATTGTTGGTTATCTCAACTCTTTTAGGACTTGCTTAAGCCACAACATTTCACAAACCCCATGTGCTATCGCTCTAAATTTTGCCTCCACACCACTCCTGGCTACCACACTTTGTTTTTTAATCCTCCAAGTAACCAAATTTCCTCAGATAAACATCCAATACTTTGAGGTTGGTCTCCTCACAGTTACCAAACTAGCCTAGTTTGCATCCGTGTATACTTCAACTCCCCGTTGCTCATTCTTCTTAAAAAATAGTCCTTTTCCTAGTGTATTCTTCAAGTACCTTAAAATTCTATAAACTGCTTCGAGATGTACTTCAAAAGGTGAATGCATATATTGACTTACTACACTAACTACAAAGGTAATATCTAGTTGAGTGTGAGATAGGTAAATTAACTTACCAACCAATTTTTGATACCTTGTAGTATCCACCAGAACCCCAATTTCTACCTTTCTGAGCTTTACATTGGGATCTATAGAGGTATCTGAAGGTCTACAATCACTCATTCCTATTTCCTTTAGAAGATCAAGAATATATTTTTGTTGTGAAACAACAATTCCCTTCTTTGACTATGCTACCTCCGTTCCTATAAAATATCTTAAGGCTCCAAGATTTTTAATTTCAAATTCAGCGGCTAGACACTTCTTCAAATGATTCATCTCAACCATATTATCTTCGATTAGAATAATGTCATCCACACACTTAACAAAAAATAATAAAAATAATAATAATAATGTCATCCACATAAACTATTACAACTGTAACTTTACCTTTTGGAGAGTATTTCAGAAATAGGGCGTGATTTGTTTGTCCTTGACAAAAGCCTATTTTCAAGTGGGTGAATCTCTCAAACCAAGCCCGAGGAAATTACTAAGGCCATATAAAGACTTTTGTAGTTTACAAACCTTCGAGCCAACCCTTTTATCAAAGTCGAGAGGTAGATCCATATACACTTCCTCCTTTAGGTCTCCATTGAGGAAAACATTTTTAACATCTAGTTATTGTTGTGGCCAATCCAGATTCGCACCAATTGATAAAAGAACTCTGACTGTATTTAATTTTGCAATGGAGGAAAATGTTTCTAACTAGTCAATCCCATATGTTTGTGTAAATCCCTTAGCAACAAAGCATGGCTTATACCTTTGTAGAAAGTCATCAGAATTATATTTGATAGTAAACACCCACTTGGAGCCAACAATGGTCTTCCCTTTAGGTAGAGTTACTACCTCCCAAGTCTTATTTTTCTCAAGGGCCCTCATTTCCTCAAGGACAATCTTCTTCCACTTTGGAATTTTTAGAGCATCTTGTACATTCTTTGGAATTTCTACACTAGAAAGTTGAGATGTAAATACTCTATGGCAAGACCAGGAAGTGGTTAATATTTATTACCTTGTTAAGGTTGGTGTGGAAAACGCGGAGGCTTTGGCTGCATAACTTGGGTGTAAGGTTGGGAGTCTCCCATCCTCCTACTTGGGATTGCCTTTAGGTGCTCTTAATAGATCCGTGGCTGTTTGGGATGGAGTGGAGGAGAGATTGCGGAAGAAATTGGCTAGGTGGAAGAGCCAATACATCTCCAAAGGAAGGAGGATCACCTTGATTCGAAGCACTTTGGCAAGTATGCCCATTTATTTCATGTCGGTGTTTTCTTTGCCCAGAATGGTCAAATTGAGGATAGAGCAGATTTAGAGGAATTTTTTGTGGGGAGGCGAGGCTCTTGAGTGGAAACCTTATCTTGTACGGTGTGGTTTGGTTTGCCTAGACAAAAGCAAAGGTGGGCTGAGAGTAAAGTTCCTTTGTACCCTCAATAAGGTGCTTTTGTGTAAATGGAGTTGGAGGTTTGCTAATGAGAGAAGGTCTTTTTGGTATCAAGTGATAAGGGGAAAGTTTGGGGAGGAGCAAGGGGGTTGGTGTTCCAAGGAAGTGAGGGGTGGGTATGGTGTGGGGTTGTGGAAAGCAATTAGGAGGGAGTGGCATGTTGTAAGCAGTAGGCTCTCTTTTGTGGTGGGGAATGGACAAATGGTGAAATTTTGGAAAGATAGATAGTGTGGGGATTCACCTCTTTGTGTTTCTTTTCCCACTTTATTTGCTTTAGCTGTCTCCAAGGATGTTTGGGTCAAAGATGTGTGGAGTTCCACTGAGGGAGGGGGGAGTTGGAGCCCACACTTTTCTAAACTTTTTAATGATTGGGAGGTGGATGAGGTGCACAGGTTTTTTCTGGCCTTAATGGGAAGAGAGTTCAACAAGAAGTGGAAGATAGGGTGCTTTGGAGAGAGACTAAATATGGGAAGTTTTCTGTTAAGTCTCTCTACAAAGCATTAGTTTCAGGCCCTCTAGTCTCTTTCCCTTCGATGGTCATTTGGAAAGCTTGTGTGCAGCCTAAAGTGAGTTTTTTGGGTGGGAAGCAATGTGGGGAAAAGCTCTTACTTTGGACCAACTTCAAAAGAGAGGACAACCTTTAGCGAATAGATGCTACCTATGCCAAATACACTAAGAATCAATAGATCACATTCTTCTCCATTATGCCAAGGTAAGGACTCTTTGGGCGTTGTTTTTCTCTCTTTTTGGGGTGCAGTGGGTGCTGCCAACCACAGTTAAGGCGACGCTTTTGAGCTGGGATGAGTTTTTTGTGGGAAAAAAGAGAAAGGAAGTTTGGAGAGTAGACCCATTGTGTCTTTTTTGGACAGTTTGGGAGGCAAGAAACAAAATTGCGTTTGAGGAAGAAGTGTTGTCAATCCAAAGACTTAAGAGTTCTTTTGTTTATTTTCTTTGGTCAAAGACAAAATTGTTCATAAAAGATGGTCCTTCAACTTTAGTTGATTTTATTGATTGGGTGGGAACCCGTTGAGGGTGGGGTTCATGTTGCTCCTCTGTTCGTGGCAGCTGTTATGTGGTCCATAAGCCTTTTGATTCTTCTTCATTCCTCTAATAGGAGTTATATTACAGGGTACTTCCTTTTTGCCTCAAGCACCAAACTTCAAGGGTTTTAGCCATGAATGAAAAGTCTCTCTTTTTTCTCCTCTCTCTCTCTTTTTATTATTTTTTATTTTTAGAAGTTTTAATATTTGTTATATTTTTTATTTTTTATTTTTACAAAGTTGGTGGATGAAGTTAACATGCTTTTATGCTGATTTCATTAGTTGACAGAGTCTTTATATATTTGATTTAACTGGAATATTATAGTATATAAATAACTGCAGGGTTAACAGGCTCTTCTTTGTTGAGTGATCATTATTGTTTTTGACTGCAGCTATCCCACTGTCCACTGATCACAAACCTGATAGATCTGATGAACGCCAAAGGATTGAAGATGCTGGAGGTTTCGTTATTTGGGCAGGTAAGTTTCAATCTTTGCAGTCTTATTTATATGCACAGACCATGCCTATGCCTAACTGTGGTGTATGTTCATGCATTGGGAAGGTTCTCAGGTGGTTGTCCTTCAAGTCAACTAACTTCATTATGCCATTTAAGAGTCCCAAACTCTGGCTTGAATACATAGTTGTGAACTTTCATAGACTAATCTACAATTCTTTGGATCAGTACTGCCGCTGGAGAGATGCAAAGTTTAACTGACAATAAGGTTTTGATTACAGAATTTTCTGAAATTTTCAATCCCTTTCATAAATGAACTCCAACTCTATGGTGAAAGACCAATTGAAGGAATAGTTAAATAAACCACTGCCATGCAAGTTCATGATTGCTTAGTTAAAACCTCATTTGATCTTGCTCATGAATAACAAGCAACATCAATCTCATTTTGTAGTCCATTACTACATGACCTGAGCTGGAGGAACATGGAGCTTGACTTGGTAGTCTTATCATGACCACTGGGATCATAGTGACATTGATGGCACATCTGAAATACTACGATATCTTTGTGGGACATCGCACATGCATGTAAAAAGAAAACTCAAATAATTTACTTATGATTATTCCCTTTTAATGAACATCATAGGGTTTAAAGGCTACCCTACCATAAATAAGTTTCTATCAATTGAAAATGGATATGATAGCGCCTTTGAGGCTCGTCTTAAGTGGTAAGGGGTTGGGGGCGGGAAGTAGGAGGTTCCAGGTTCAAGTCTCAATAGGGAGGAAAAATGATTGCCTATCAGGGTGAAAAAAAGGACATGATAGTTCCAGAATCCAGATAAACAAAACCATCTTTCAGAGCTGCTTTATGAACTATAACTATGTGTGATCATGGAACCTGAGCAATCCAATACCTGGAGCTCAGCCTGCTTACTACCTATGTAATGGATTTCAATCCAAAGAGAACTTTGAACTTCTATTCTAGAGCTTTTGGTTGATCATGACAGATGCATGGAAGGAGAATAAAATATGTGAACAGTTTGATATATGACTATATACTCCACATTGATTTTGTCAAGCAGAGGATGTTTCCTATATGCAAAGCAGAGAAAAGTAGGAAATATAGCCCTATTATGCTTATGTTGGCATGTAGGGAAAAGTTGTAATAGACGAATATTCAATGGTTTGGAGCAGTCGGAGTTGCGACTGAAAAATGTTTTTATGTACTCTTTGTTTGTGTGGTCTGGGAGATCCCCAGGAAATGAGGAAGCATCTTTTGTACATATCATCAATGTGTTGCATTGTCCATATTGTGCAAGCAATTCTTTTCTTTTCTTTTAATTTTTTGTTTCTTTTGATGACTTGTCATAGCTCTTGTGTATTGGGTTGCTCCCTCTTTAGGTGTCTTCTAATATAAATTCTTGTTTACCTATCCAAAAAAAAGAAAAAAGACATTGATTCTTAGATGATTTCTTTAATGCATAATATATATTCTTACATAGTGATCACATGCATGTTCACATCAATAAAATTTAAAGTAAATATGGAAATTAAACAAAAATAATTTGTCTTGAAAACCAGCAGCTCCATGACTTCCATAACTAGTTTGTTTACAAATGACATTTTGTTTCCAAGTATACTGTGCTTTTACTGTATGCTTCAGTTCTTATCTATAACTGTTTTCGTTTTGATTTGACTTGTATATATTTGTAGATTTTGTGGTAGTGAACTCTAAATTGTGTACATGTGATCATATATGTGGCAGCATGAATTAAAGCTTTTTAGTTTTTTTGTGGCAATCTTTTACCTTCTTTTTTGAAATAATTTGTTAAGTATGATGGTAATTTTTCCAATAAAAAAGGTATGAAGGTTTTTTTTTTTTTTTTTTTAATTTTAATTTTCTGTGAAAGTGTAAATTTTATATTTGGTCTGCTAATGTGGTTTTGGTTGTTATGATTATCCCCAAGCTCCAATGATACAAGTCTAACATGGATTTCAGATAGTAAAACTGTACCTGAAATTTCTCTAAAATGTTTCTGAACTTCACTAGGAACCTGGCGGGTTGGTGGTGTTCTTGCTGTTTCTCGTGCATTTGGGGATAAACTTCTTAAGGCATATGTTGTTGCCGATCCAGAAATTCAGGTAATCTTATATTGGGTGCTGTTCAAGTGCAAAAATATGATTGCTCCTCTCATATGTCTCACGAGAATCTTTTATTTTGTAAACCCTGGAGGTGCTCTCTTATATGATGCTAATACATCTACATATAATGGATTATAATCTACGTGCTAACTTTAAAGTAATTTTATATATTATTGTTGTGAGTGGTCCATTGTATCCAGACTACCTAAAGGAGATACAAAGAGCATGGGAAATGCATGTTGTTGGGAATTTGGTCCACCCTCTTTTAGTAGTTTGGGTATTTAAAATTTTAATTGCCAGACATGCGCTTCTGATTCTTTTCAGTTTGGTGGAATTTTCCACTTGATGCTATATTTAATTTTAAAATTGGGTGCACCTCTTTTTTTTTTTTTCTTTTTTTTGTGCAATATTTTTTTCATATGTGGGTGTGGACTGTTCCTTCCATGTCTTGTCTTTTCATCATAGGGCAAATTAACTTATCTCCATTATGAAAAACTTTCCTATCTCATCATTGTAAGGCACATTAACCATCTCCATTATGAAAAAAATTTCCCTGCCACTTGAGCATTTTCAATATGGTTGTGAGGCACTTTCCTTATTTTACTATACATTGGACATTTTTGGATGTGGTTATTATTCGGATCGATTTCACCAGTGTGAAGTAATGCCAAGAAAGAAAATGAAATGATGCTTAGTTGGTAAGGATGCTGATCCTGTGCTTATTGCTGCACGTGAGCCCTCATTTGTTTACTCTTTTGAGGGGTTCTGAGCAAGTTGACCGCTATACTGTATGGACCACACATTGAGTGACAATGAGATTATGGCTATGGAATGAGCCAGTGGAATCTCTGGAGAGTGGGAATGAAGATTTTCAATACATTACTAAAGAGTCGGATTAAAAATAAAAAATCCAAATGCATGTGTCTATTAAAATTAAAAATAATTATTATAATTAAAAGTTAGTGTATCTAATGGTAACAAAACCCAATGTTTGATGGTAGAGTTGATATAGATTGTTCATTTAGATCAATAACTACTAACATCAACAAGTTGGAGTTCCTTGATGCATGTTCTGGAATGAAAAATGGAGAGAAGCAGGAAAGCTGGAAGAAACATGGAAAGAGTTTAGAAAAACAGATATTTGCAAACATGCTTTATTTGGAAGATATCTCCTTGGATAATCTGAATTGAAGGACTTTAATTTCAGTAGGGGATTGGGCATTGCTAATCATGATAATTTTAAAGCAAAATTCACATCTAAAATAAGTGAAATTTATTGCACTTTAATTCATGCAGTTACTTATGAATGGAATTCTTTAATCTTTATTGCCATTTTATTTTTTTGATAAAGCATTTGGATTTTTTGTATTAAAGTTTAACTTTATTGTCTTGTCTTTATACTATATTTCCACTCCACTTGTTGCTCATGAAGTTATCCCTTTCAAATGCTCAGGAAGAAGAAATTGATGGTGTAGATTTTATAATTATTGCAAGTGATGGACTTTGGAATGTCTTCTCAAATAAGGTAAGTACTTTCTTACGTATAAATCATTCTGCAGGGGAATAATGGAATCATGTAGATGTCTTTATGTTTTTTTGCCTTTTGGCAAAATTTTAGATAGATGTTTTTCTTGGGTGCATTTGAATTTGTTCAGAAGTGGGAAGCAGAACACATTGTAAACTACAACCTTAATGTTTATTTTAGGGTATTTTGGCCATCATATTAATCTTAAGGCAGGTATTTTCTTTTCCCATCTTATAGTATGTGTTAGATTCTAACTAGTAACTATATCAACCTAAGGTAATCACTCAAAAGGGAGGGGTGCATAAGGTGATGATCACTTTTTACAAATTATAGTAAATATGAACTATGATGAATGTAAGAGATAGTATAACCAATAATATAATAAAAACAATAAAGATTAATAAATAAAGAGATTAGGGAAAAGAGATTGCACATTTCGATTTATAGTGGTTCGACCCAATCCAGTCCTACATTCACTCTCCTCTAGCTTCAATCCCAAGCTTGAGATTCCACTATATCAAAGCTTTCAAACCAAGCCATCAAGCTTTACACCTGGATTAACTGGCTCCAATGGGCACTTACTTTTTTTCTCAAGAGATACTTCACTCTTGAATTCCTCAAGTGATGCCCCACATTTGACAAACCTTAAATGATACCTCATTCTTAGATTTTCCCTCAAGTGATACCCCACACTTAAGCTCACCTCAGAAGATTTACAAGAAATGAATTTTTCGATACAAATTTCTAGTTTACAAATTTTTGCTCAAGGATATAAAGAAAACTAGGATTGATTAGGTGCACTAAGAATGGAATGCAAGTTTAAACTCAATGCTTTCAAAATATTTTCTTAAAGCTCAAAAGATGATTGAATAATTATTTGGAATTCTTCTCTCTTTTTTAAATAAAGCATAGAGCTTTGATATAGAAGTTAAAAGATTAAACTAGCCATTAGAAATAAAATAAATCTCCTAGAATCAGACATCTGCATATTAGCCATTAGTGCATTTAATGAGGTGCAAAGAGCCATTGGAGGCCGAAAGACAAACACGGATGTTTAGGTGGTCATCCACATTGCCAAGTGGTCATCCAGATGGACGTTCACATGGCTTCTAGTGGCTAAAAATCCATGCTCAAGGTAAGTGGTCATCTAGGTGGACATCCACTTTGTTTCTAGTATCCATTTTGTCCCAAAATAGAGCAAGTAGATGACTGCTTGGAGGTCCACATGACAATTGGATGATTGCCTGGACATCCACATGGCTATCAGATGGCTATCTGGTCATCCACATATGCTCTAGCCTAATATTTTTGAAAGTTCATGCATGTTGTGGGGCTAAGACCTTTTTTAACTAACTCATATGAAAGTAAACCACCTTCTAACAAAGTTTTAACCGATATTTTGAGAAATTTTTCTAGTGTAAGACACCTCAGTTAAGTCGATAATGTTTTTAAGTAACTTTAAAAGATTTTGATGAAAAGCTTGAGGTTCAAGGTAGTCACTTAGGTTAGGTAGGTCTTTCCATCCCCAAAATAATTCTCATCCAAATTATAAAAGTATAAAATCAATTAAAAACTTATGGATGAATGTTTTAGAGCTTAACAAAAATATGCAGTCCTAAATTAGTGCACTTATCATCTTACATAAGTATTCTAATGATAAACTTGATAAATCTTTTCTTTGTTCTTTTTAAATTCCTTTTTTGCTCCATGTATCTTCTTCTTGATGGTTCCAAGGAGCTCCTCTTGACTACCGCACTTAAGTATAACCATTAGATCCAAACTTTCTTTTGTTATCATCATAAAACGAGATTAGCCAAACCTTGGTCTAACAGTGTGTGTCATAGTGGCATGCATCATTCTAAAGTGTTTCAACCAGTCAATGCTTCAGACTAATGATGAAACATCATTTGTTTGGTTCACTTGTAATAATACAAAAATTATAGTTCTTAGCTCATATTCTGAATGTCTCGGAACTTCATGTGATAGTTCTTGCATTATTCACCTATATAACAAGGGAAGAAAAGGAAGGATGTAATACTATATTACAGTTACAGTCTTAGATGATGTGATTCTATGGGAATCTGGATTACATCTGGAACTTGATATTATCATGAAATGCTGCCAAGAAAAACTAGCTAGTAATACAACATTTTATTGATTTGTGGGTGAAAAAATAATATGGGAGATGATGTATTTTATAAATAGTATTTAACAAAGGCAGGTTTCTAAGATTGTTGTGTTGATTATGTAGATGAGCCAAAACTTTCCTTTATTGAGTGAACACGGAACTACACATGTATATGCTAGATACGCTTAACACACAAGTCCATGTTGGTTCATTTTGTGTATACTGAAGGCTTCTCTGTTTCGCAACTTCCAAATGCTGTGGTGTCTAATTTAGCAGGAAGTAGCCTATGAACATTTGCCCTCAAAGAATGTTATCAATATCTATTTGAGGATCTCTGAGCATTTACAAAAGCAAAACATGGGGATAGGTGTAAAAATTCACTATTTAATGCTTTTTTTCATGTTGATCAATTACATGATATTTCCCATGAAGATAAATCTTATGGAATCCAAGCCCCTCAAAAACGTTCTTTCTTCTGCGATCAGGAGGCCGTGGCTATAGTGCAGGACATTATGGATGCAGAAGCAGCATCAAGAAAACTTATACATGAGGCTTATGCACGAGGGAGCTCTGACAACATTACTTGCATTGTAGTCCGATTCAAGAACTCATGAGAACATGTCGAGGTTTGGATGAGTCTGTCGTGGTCATGCTTCTACCAAGTTGAAGATTGAATAGTGTTGTAATTGATGTTGGCCTTTTGATTTTGGCAGGTAAGGGGCTGGAGAATGGGGAAACTGCAATATTTGCTTGAAGTTAGTATAACAGTTGAGTTGTCCAAGTTATGGGTCCTACTAAGGGCCTTAGTCTGTGTCGTGATTATTGGCTTTGTTGCATCCATATAATTCTAATCTGCTCTGAAAATGCAAGCTTGGTTTACTGGTTTGTTATCAACACATCCTCATAACTGTATAAACCAACTGTTGTGCATTTGGGTATTTGACATCCCCAATTCTCCTTTCAGGACTGAATGTGCCGCCCTTGTGATATGCAGTAGCTTAGGGTTTAGCTTGATCCTTGGTTTATTATAAGGAAGACATAAACCCAAAGAAAAGAAAAGCCCTTTGTCATCATAATAAACCAGTGATCAAGTTCATGTTATTAAGAATACTGGAAATAAATTGAGATGTTAAGAGCATGTTTGTGAATTGTTTTTTAGACTCAAAAAGATGTGTAATTTTATATATATATAAAACTGTTTTTTGAGAACCCATTATGAAAACATGGTGTTTTTTGAAGATAATTTTCAATTGTTTTCTCTTGTTTCATTAAGAATGATTGAAAATAAAACTTTAAAACTAGTTTTTTACAATAAAAAATATTTTTTTTACAATATTTTTCAATTATTTTCTCTTTGTTTCATGAAGAATAATTAAAAATAAATTACTAAAAATAAAAATAAAATTTTTGAAAATATGTAAAAACAAGCTAATTTTTTTTAAAAGTTTTTTAAATAGATTTTTGTTCAAAAAAATATCATAAAAAACCTGTTCTTAAAGTTGAAGATATTATTGGATGAAAAATTAGTATAAATAAGTGCAATTTTAATTTTAGAATGTGCCATCATACTCATTGGATCTTAGATTGTCTAGGGTTGGGTCAGGACAGTCTCTTAATGCCTTTTTCTTCTTTTCGTTGTTATTTGATAAAGACTTGTCATTATAAGGAAGAAGTCGGGAACAAACATACTTGGAGAACACATAAAGAGTATATATGCTGCGTTTCGGGAAAATGAATGCTCCTAAAAAGAAATTTATTGATTCTTTTTTAAACAAATATTTAAAATGATATTATTATTTGCATGTATTTTCCATTTAATTTTTTTCAAAATTTTATTAGAAGCTAATTTTGGTATAAATTTAGAATTCACGTCTCAAATTTGAAATTTTAATACATATTTGAAAGATATATTTTGAAATTACTGTTTCTAATTTTAATAGAAGTCATATTTTTTAAATTAATAATTTTAAACAATTACTTTATAACTCACATTTTATTTGATAAAGGATAATTTTGACCTAAAATTTTAAGCTCTAGACGAGTACTTTTCTTTTAATTAAACTATAGGTGCTAAAGGGCCATAAGCTAAAACGTAATACCTGGGCTAAAAATTACTACTATAAAAATTGATTAAGATAAAGATAAAAAAATAAAATAAAATAAAATAAAATAAATGGTATGACACAAACTTGAGATCCAAATTTGTATGCTAAAAGTTAGAACTTGTGGGCTTGGAATTGAGATGATAAAATATTCAAATTAATTAGCCCCAGCAACCTATAATTGGCAACTAATTCTTTACTTAAAATGGCAATTCAATTTTTAGACGTGTGAAACTTCTATTGGTCCGTGAAAGTTAGTTAACAGCAAGGTAACTTTAATAATTCCCTTGTTTTCATTAACCCTAAAACACAAGGGAAGGAGGCTTCTCGCTTGGTCGTCTTCCTCTGTGAAAAACTCCCAGGGTTCTCTCATGGCGGTGTTGAATCTTCACGTGAGCTCCAAAGCGGAGTTGAAGCGAAGGGAGAAGCAGAAGAAGAAAGCTAGGTCAGGGGGATTCGAGTCTCTAGGGCTGAGTCCCAATGTCTACAGGGCCATCAAGCGCAAGGGCTACCGAGTCCCCACTCCCATTCAGCGCAAGACCATGCCCCTCATTCTCTCTGGCTGCGACGTTGTTGCCATGGCCCGTACTGGTTCCGGAAAAACCGCCGCCTTCCTCATTCCGATGCTTGAGCGCTTGAAGCAGCACGTCCCTCAGACCGGCGTTAGGGCTCTCATTCTCTCTCCTACTAGGGACCTGGCGCTTCAGACTTTGAAGTTCACCAAGGAACTCGCTCGATTCACCGGTCAGTTTTTATTTATTTGGTTATTGTCTTTGTTTGGTTACTGAAAGAACTGGCGAAAAGAAAGAACATTCTTTCCATGTTCATGCCAGTTAGGCTAATAACATATTTAGGTTAAGTTTAGTGGACACTTTCTTAAAATGTTATCAAAATTATGGTGATTTGTTGAATCAGTGATGCTAACCATTTTGGAAAGTATTATTATTGTTGTTACTGTTGTTTTTGTTATTGTTTTTTGTTATTAGCAGTGGTAGGGACTGTTTCTGAGCAGTGTTAGGACAATTGTCGATACCCTGCATTTGAAAATATGATTTTGGCAGAATGCATACTTGTTTATTCTTGTCAGAAAACGGAACATAGAGAAAACTGTAGCTAATATTATAGATGATGTAGCTTATAATGACATTGTGAGTCCACTGATAGCTACAATTGAAGAATGTGCAACTATTGAGACATGTAATTTGAGAATGTAAATAAAACAGATTGAATGAAGAAGCTGGTATTCCACCCTGTTTTTGGAAAACAATGCCATTCCCATTTGTCATTTCCATCTCCAAATTTCATTTCCACCACCTTTAAGAACCACAGAATTGTTATTAGGAAAGTGCATATACTCTCGAGGTGAAAGAATTAACTATTAACTTATGGACTTTTAGCATGATTTCAAGGTTCTGCCATTCCCAATTGCCTTATGTGGCCTTAGCTAATGTATCACCATCTGTTATAATTTCCTAAGATGGTGAGTTCTTCACAAATATTTATCCTCTCAAATTCTTAAATCAATCAATAAGATCAAATTTGTGTTTAGTCAGTTTTAAAAACCTTCTTTGTTTGATGCAGATGTTCGCATTAGTTTACTTGTTGGTGGTGATAGTATGGAAAGCCAGTTTGAAGAATTGGCACAGAATCCCGATATTATAATTGCAACTCCTGGTAGGCTCATGCACCATTTGTCTGAGGTTGATGACATGTCATTGCGCACAGTGGAATACGTGGTGTTTGATGAAGCTGATTGTCTATTTGGCATGGGTTTTGCTGAGCAGTTGCATAAAATCCTTGCCCAGCTGAGTGATAATCGTCAGACCTTGCTTTTTAGTGCTACCTTACCAAGTGCTCTTGCAGAATTTGCCAAGGCTGGTCTACAGGACCCTCAACTTGTGCGTCTTGATTTGGATACTAAGATTAGCCCTGACTTGAAGGTTAACTTTTTCACCTTACGACACGAAGAAAAACTTGCTGCCTTGCTGTATTTGATAAGGGAACAAATCAGTTCTGATCAGCAGACATTAATATTTGTTTCCACAAAGCATCATGTGGAGTTCCTTAATGTCCTTTTTAGAGAAGAGGGCATTGAGGCTTCTGTATGTTATGGTGATATGGACCAAGATGCTCGCAAGATTCATATATCAAGGTTTAGATCAAGAAAGACCATGTTGCTAATTGTGACAGATGTTGCAGCTAGGGCATTGACATCCCATTGCTTGATAATGTTGTTAATTGGGACTTTCCACCAAAACCTAAAATTTTTGTCCATCGAGTAGGGCGAGCTGCAAGGGCTGGTCGGACTGGTACTGCATTTTCTTTTGTGACATCTGAGGATATGCCTTACCTTTTAGATCTTCATCTCTTCCTCTCAAAACCTATTAGAGCTGCTCCCACTGAGGAGGAGGTTTTGCAAGATCCAGATGAAGTAATGTCCAAAATTGATCAAATAGTTGCAAATGGAGGAACTGTTTATGGGCGGCTCCCCCAGACGGTTATAGATCTTGTTTCAGACAGGGTTCGGGAACTTGTTGATTCATCCGCTGAACTGGCTTATTTGCAGAAAACCTGTACGAATGCATTTCGCTTGTATTCAAAGACAAAACCTTCACCTTCTAGGGAGTCCATTAGAAGAGCAAAAGATCTACCCCGTGAAGGGTTGCATCCAATTTTCAAAAATGTACTAGGAGGTGGTGAATTAATGGCACTGGCTTTTTCTGAGCGCTTGAAAGCTTTCAGGTGGGTGCTAAAATAAATTAATTGTATTAATTTTAAATATGTTCCTAGAAATGGTTAGTTTAATCTGTATTATTCATGAAATTTAGAGTTGCAAATTATTAACTGTTCAGTTGCTGATTTATACTATAGACCAAAGCAAACCATTTTGGAAGCTGAAGGTGAAGCTGCTAAATCAAAGAATTTCCAAGTAAATTTCTGCTCTTGTTAATTCGTGCCAGCATTTATATTTAATTGATAAGCCCCTCAACATACTGTGGAAAAAAATTCATTTTCCTTGGTTTCATTTTTCTTCAATATTCTTGTACATGGCTTATCATTTTCTTTGGTTTCTTGCTATTAGTGATCAGATTTCTTCATCTTTAATCCTTGCTATGTTTGTATATTTTAAACCTGCTAGCTATCATAAAAGCTGGAGTTTATTCAGTTCCATTAAAATATGTCTCCTTAGTCAACCCCTTGCTTTGCCTTTATTTTTATTTATCAAACAACTTTTATACTGTAAATCAAGCTTGATACAGACACGGTCATGTTAATGTACATAAATTTGTTTATTATGAATTTTCAATTATTAGTTGCAATTTCCTTTCCAAATCCTTACTTGGAATATTTTCATATGGGTATTGTGCAGTCAATATGAATGAAGATTCTCTCTCTCCTACTGAAGTTCTACTGCATTTGTGATTTAAGTAATTTAAGTTAGCAAATAGCAATAGTTTGTTAGACAATCATACCAAGGAGCTGAATGATGTGACCATAAAATTTTAGCAACAGTATGTGGTAGAAGTTTGATTAGTGTGGTTCATAGGCATTCCTAGAAAGCATTCATCTTCACTTTGAGACTTTTTTTTTGGCATGCAAGTTGATCATTGTGTGAGAAAACAGAATGTTTTTTTCTTTCCCCTTTCGCAAGGAAAATAACTAGCTGCAGAGAAGTCTTGGTGAAGGAAATGTTATGAGATAAACATAGGTGCCAAGCTTTTCTTTAGGTAAAATTTAAAACTAATTTGTGGATGTTCTTTAAATATTTTAATATTTGAAGTAGAACTATTTCTAACAATTGGAAAATTATAGTTTACTAACTTAACATGAAATTTCTGCATTTTTTTTTATCTGTCTTTCCTTTGGGCCCCAACTGGAATTTCATGGCTGCTTTCATGCTTCAACTAACTAGCTTGCATTTCTACTATGGCATTCATGTTCAGATTGAATTGTTTTCTTTGATGGCCTATCCTGGAAACAACCAATATCACATCCTTAATCCTCTTGAAACCACATGGAACCCTTTTTAGTTATAACATGTCTCAGTCCTGAATTTTATTGGAGTAATTGCATTCCCTATGTTGAGGTGCCGTCTTTTTTATTTAGTTAATTTATTGCCTAGACAAGTGAATCCTGATTTCAGTACCTTCCAAAGTTTTCTGTTCATCCTTCCTCTCCCATTGGTTAGAAGAATGGTAACTATATTAAAAGAATATAATGGGAACCAAGTGCTTGCCATTTATTGTTGTATTCATCAACCAAGTCATGTTTTTTTTTATTGATTGTTCTTGTTCCTTCTTTTTATGTAATGCTGTTTCCAAATATATGCTATTATGTTTGTGTATGTGTGTGTGTACATCCACCTGCCATACCAAGTAATTCAGAGGAATGCCAATATACAGTAATTTTGAGGTTTATTTTTCCTTTAAATTTCATTCACATCGAGTTTGTGGCTTAATTGCAGGGTCCTGCTGTTGATGTGATGAAAAAGAAGAGGGCTATTCATGAAAAAGTCATTAATTTGGTACAACAGCAACGCTCTAGTGATCATGTGGCAAAGGTAGATATCTCAGTGGAGTATGTCATGCATATAAAGACCTTTAAATTTGCATCTAAGAAAGCATGAGACATACGCCCATCCATGTGTATATGTGTATATCTCTCTATCCATCTAAGTATATATAGATTGAGACTGGGAAAAAGGCTATTTTCCTCTTAAAATGGGAAAGTTAGCTTTTCTCTCTAAGTGAAGGCCACTATAGTCTATCATAAAAAATGAAAATAAAAAACCTAACATTAGGCAAGCATAATCAGCCCAAATTCGTTGGCGTGGGCATGAAGTACCCGTGTCCAGACTTGTCCCAGAAACTATACAGGACTGAAAATTCATGGGTAGGTAATAGCTTGATATGTCTGGTTGCTTTCACATTCTTTCAAGTTTGTAGGTGCCCAATCAATTACATTTACTGATGATGCAAGCAACCAAATATTTTTGGCAATATCATTGACTAGATAATTGCCAAGCTTTACTAACCTATATGGTTGGCCAAACCGTTTTCAGTCATTGAGATAGGGCAATCAACCTATCACTTTTTTGTAAGACTTGGGTTATGTGGATTTATCTGATTTGGATAGGTAAGAATCATGGACCATGCATGTCTACATAAAACTTGTCTCCAAAACTTAGAATAAAAATGAGACACTGTTTGCTTTCAGTTATATTTGGTGGCTTGTCAGCTGTTTCTTATGAATCTTTTGGTTCTAGATGCAGGAAGTCGAACCTGAAATGGCTTATCCAAAGGATAAGGAGAAAAAAGGTTATTTTCTTGGCCAGTGTTTATTTTTCTTCTGTTGCTCTAGTTTGATCTCTCTCTCTCTCTCTCTCTCTCTCTCTCTCTCTCTCCATTCTTTCTATAATTTCTTTCAATGCTCCATTAAATACTCTTGAAATAGGGCATTTTCTCTGTGTAACTTTTATTCTAATATACAGTTAAAACTTTCTTTAGTAGGTCTTGATCCAGAGAATAACGATGAGAGTTTTCTGACTATATTTTTGTACTAGGTTTGGTGGGGACATTTTCTTTATCAGTTGTAGTAGCAGGAATGTATGGGTTTGACTTTTTGTGCAGCCACTTCATGCAAAAAAGGTAGAGGTTAGGCACATTAGAAATCCCCATCCTCCCCCTTGAATTCTCAGATGGGCTTGGCATTAGGTAATGGCATTTGACTTGGACAGATGTTATTTGATTACAGTTGATTTGTGTCAGTTGGATAGTGGCATTTTGACAGTTTCATGTTGTAGCATCTTGTTCAACTTTTCTTTACCTTCCAATAGGTTTAATACAAGTAAAGGGGAGATTTTTGGCTTCCTAGTGGCCCTTTTGATGGGCTGCTAGTGGGGATGGAGTGACATGTTGATGGAAGGGATTGTTCATTGTTATTAACTGGATTAACGAAATCCTTCGTGGTCCACGATAGTTGCTTACTAGATGTATAAACTTCTGGACATGCTACACATTCTTGTTTCATCTTTATCTTGGATTCATTGATCGAATGACATAGGAAGCTGATATTTTGTCGTAGAGGACCACTGATCATAGTTCAGAAGAGTTAGATGCCCCTTATTTTCTGAACTTTGGAGTTATGTAATACAAATCAACTTCTTTCATACAGTAGCTACTGCTGTCCACCAAAACTTTTGATATTGTAGATATCCATGATCCAGGGCTAAGAAACAAGATTTGACATTTGATACTGTTGGCTACTTTAATGCATGCGCTTGTAGGAATGATCTCAAATAGTGAATTCCAAGATTATCCAATGGAACTCAGAAAAAATCAACTAAAGGGGGATTATGGGGTTGGCTGTTAAAACCTTCAAAGAATGTTGTTGGCTTAGCTTCTGTTCTACTACTTGGTTAATATTTTCCTCCATTGGCAACCAAACCCCAACCCCATACCCCCCAACCCACACATACGATAGACATACCTGGAATTAGGGATAGATGCCCAGTGAGGATGAGATATGATAAACATACCTGGAAGAATGTTGTTCGCTTAGCTTCTTTCTTCTCAAATTTTCAATTTTTCTGCATCAAGGTAACTCATCCAGAGAGGGTGACTCAACTGGGCAATTCCTAATGTTTTTTTTTTTTGATAAATAAGCAAGCAATAGATTTAAAGCGGAAAAAAGCCACAAAGCATACAGGGAGTATACACAGTAGCCTAAACAAAAAAACACAAAAAACAAACAACCCCACCAGCCCTTAAGTGGACGCTAGCCATTCTAAAAAGCCTAAGAGAGACAAGGACTCTTCACCAATGTACACCCGAGCCCAACTCCACAGATTACAAACAAAAGAGTTTTTGAGCTTCTGAATAGCTAAAGACCCCCCCCCCCCCCTAAAAGTTAACCTATTCCTCTCCTTTCAAACCGTCCAAAAAATATACAACGGGATGAAATTCCAAATTTTTTTCATTTTTTTCCCCACAAAAGAGTCATTCCAACTGAACAACATCTCTTTAACTGTCTCTGGGAACACCCACGGAACCCCAAACAAGGCGAGAATGATCTCCCAGAGAACCCTGACCACTCTACAGTGTAAAAGAATATGATTTGCAGTTTCTTCTTCACAACCACACAAAAAACAACAATTGGGGAGCTGTTATCCCCATTTTTGGAGCCTATCCAAGGTGAGAATCTTCCCCCAAGTGGCCTCCCAAGCAAAAAAAACAGCTTTGGTTGGAGCCTTATCCACCCAAATGTTCTTCTTCGGGAAAGCTAAGTCATTGGGAGCGACCAACAAAATGTAAGCGTCCTTAACCCCAAAAATACCTCTTCCCCCACCTTTCCAAAAAACTGAATCCTCCTCTGAAGATACCCTACAATCCCTCAACACAATCAGCAACTCCCCTATCAAATCCAACTCCCAGTCATTAAAATCTCTAGAAAAACTGAGGTTCCAACCTCCTTGACCAAAGCTAGAGTCCCACACTTCATTAACCGTTGTTTGTAGTGTTGTTTATAGTTTTTGTGTGTGATGCAGCAGGATATCTTACTATCTAGTCCAATAGATATCAAGGGTTTGAATCTTGGATTCTTAGGTCGTCAGCTATTACTTTGTGCACCATTCTTTATGTTAGTTCACTTATGATGATTGGCTATTTACTTCTTCCTATTTGAGTTGTGCTATATTTCTGTCAGTGAAGTAAGTTCCATTGAAGAAATAGATGGTTGATTACTTCCTGAAAAAAATTGTGAAGTTGCTTCTCCTCTTGGAAATTAGTATTTCCAAAGAATTTTTGCTTATCCTAGTTCTATCTTCTTATTTTTTATTTTTTCTCCAATAAGAAATGAATTTCATTACTAAGAGCCAAGAAAGACAAAAAAGGACACAACAAAAGTCCTTTGAAATGAAGAGGCAGAAGAAAAAGGAAAAGTAGATGTAGGATGACCTAGGATGGTTGCCTACATTCAAATAGGTGGGTTAGGGATTTTTTTTTTTTTTTTTGGAGTGTAAGGAGAGGAATAAGGAATAAAGTTTATGGTAGAGACAAAAAAATAGAGAGAAAGAATATACGACAAATAAAAGATGAAAACCTTAGAGTCTCACCATTGAAGATTGCAACACTTGCAATAAAAAAAAAAACATAATATTATTAATATCAATCAATTCATTACTTTGATTTACATCGATTAGCCTTATTTATAGGCTTTTCTAAGGAATCCAAAGTCTAGTAAGATTCTAATAACTTATTGTGACTCTAATTCTAATTATCTTATAACCTATCTAGTTAATCCTAATTTGACTCCAACAAATTCTAATCCTAATTTAATTTCAATTAATACTAATTCTAATTTAATTCCAACTAATATCAATCCTACTTAAAGTTTATTTATGTCTTCCCTTTCCTTCTTGAATAGACTTTAAAAGACTTTCCCCCATCAGTAACATATTAGTAAGAAAAGAAAATGAAGTCATTGATATATATATATACATATCGGTCCTTTTACATTTGAAAACTTGATTTTTGAGTAAGCACTACTGTCCTTTTTTGGATAACTAACATTGATGTTTTTCCTTGGATGTTAGGAGGCTCGAGTTCTAAAAGAAAGGCAAAGACCTTCAAGGATGAGGAGTACTTTATAAGTTCAGTGCCAATGAATCGCGTAGGTTCCCTGTCTTTAATGCCATCTGATGTTAATTATCCTGCCAAATTGATCATGTATGTTCCTTATTGTGGTTGCATGCTGCAAAGTTTCATTTTGCAAGCACTTTTCTGTGCTTCTGTGGTGCCGTTACTGTTTGAGATTCACTTTTAACATTATTAAAACTTGGCTATGACTTTTAACTTATATTGGGTATTAATCTCAGCATGCAGAGGCAGGACTCTCAGTAAGAGCTAATGAAGGTTTTGGGTCAAGCAGGTAAAGATATGTATTTGTGCATTTGAACTCTTTTTGCATTTCAATGATTGTGGTTTTGATTCTTTTGATGGATTTACATAAATTAAGATAACGTACCCTATGGCTGCAAAATTAAACATTGAATAAGGTGAGATTAGAGAGTTATTTTATTCAAGTAGAAGCACGTTAAAAATGATAAAAGAAATTGTAAACATTTGTCTTTCAGAACTCAGTCACCATTTGCTCATCCAACTTGTCTATACCTTTTTCTTTCTGTTGATGTTCTTATGATAAATTTGACAGCTGACAGGGATGGGCAGGTATCTCTCTCCTCTTTTCTCCAAAATTTTGGGTAATAAAAACAGAATATTAAAAAAGAAAAGTGGATGAGAAGTACGTGAGAACTCTAACTTAACTGCTATACAACTTTATGATGAAATAGTAGTCCTGAACTCTTTCCCCTTTAGACAGAGTAGGTTCTGAATGAGGTGTATGTATGGGATTATTTTTTGTTTGTCATAGAAATACAGTATGTATGAGATTATTTTATGAAAAAGTCAAGACTCGACTGAAAGAGGCTTGTTGGGAAAATTTGTTGAGCAGAGGTCACTCAATGGTTGAACGTGTGAAAACTTGTATTGGCTATTTATCTTCCACATGTGAAGGGTTATCACTTTGTCTTCATCCAATTGCATCACACTTGCCTATAGATTGTTTTGGTGAGAGAATTTTGCTATATTAGAACAAATCCACCCAGCCCAACCCACCACACATACACAAAGGAAAAGAAAGCAGAAAAGCTTCATGCTTTTACTTCATTGTTTGAAGTCCTTATTGAGTGATGTAGCTGATTGTGTGCAAGATTATAGGATGCACTCCTGTTTTTGTTACTGTTAGGTATCTACTGATACCTGTCTATATCTATAGGTTGGAAGCTGCTGTTCTGGATCTAGTTGCAGATGATAGTTCGGGTTTGCAGAAGCAGAAGTCTGTATATCATTGGGATAAGGTACTTGAAACAGTCAAATATCGATGTCTTGCTGCTATATTTTTAAATCATTTTCTTTTTAACTTTGTGCAACTGTTTTGGTGCAGAGAGGTAAAAAATACATCAAGTTAAACAATGGTGAACGTGTGACAGCTAGCGGAAAGGTATTTTCTAAAATTCTTTGCACTATTAGAATCTATAAGGAGTTTTAACATTTGCTTTCATTTTACATTTAGTACATCCTGGAGGAAACAGCATATTGAATAGCAGTTAGCATTGTGAAAATCAACTTTCCATTTTAGGAACAGATGTTTTGTTTTGTTTCAGTTCATTGTACTGACCTTGTTTAAGGTGTAGATGCAAGGCATCACTTACATTTTTCTTTTCTTAATGGAAGTTGGTGATTAAGGTCATATCTTTTATTTGTCAGAAGTTGTATTGTATCCCATCTTTCTTCCCACATCAGCTTTGGTTTCAAGCTTGGGGCTCCTAGTTACTTCTGCAGTTTGTTGTTGTTGTTTTTATTTATTTATTTATCTATTTTTAAAAATTTTAAATCTTAAATTTTTTATCTTTTGACCATGGGACCTATCAGCTATCTAGAATGGAAAAAAGTACTCAATGGATCTTCATTTGGAATATCACAACCGCTTTCTGATAAAAAAAAGTTAGTCCAATGACTTGGACATGAGATTTAGTATGCTTTTTAATTCTTCTATATGCCGGATTCAAATAAAAAATATTGGGCTGAATGTATGATGGGTCTGATACATCGGGTCTCTCCTTGTTTATCTTCAAATTTGAAATTATCCAATGATCTGGACCATCTGATACTCCCATGTGTGTGTCTGTGTATTGTCTTGCTATAATTTTGATGATGTACTGGATGTGAGTTTATCAATGGTTTCATCCCAGTCACGAGTCATGACTAAAGTTGGTTTTTCTTATTCTGTGTACCTGAGGTTCAGGACTATTTACTCGTTATTTTTTACTGGTTCATAGATAAAGACCGAAAGTGGCTCAAAAGTAAAAGCCACCAAAACAGGGATATACAAGAAGTGGAAAGAACGATCACACAATAAGATATCTCTAAAAGGAACAAGTAATGAAGGAAATGCTGAAGCCACAAGTTCAGCAGGTAATGCACTGAAATTGGAAGCTCCTAGTTGCTGCTATTTCTTAATCTTTGTCTTGATTTTGGATGAATCACCCATCTTTTCGTTTTTTCATTAACTTCATTAGATAATTATTAATTGCTGTTAAAATGTCGTTCCTTGTCATATTGGGACTCCTTTAACATGCAGCTATAATATTTTTTTATCATATACATTTTATGAGTGTTTCGAGCACATGTAATATTTAATTTCCTACCTATTACAAATTTAATGTGCACTCTTCTTATATTGCTTTTCATTTTATTTTTTACTTTCTGCTTTGATTGGTAGCCTCAGTCACCCAATTGTATGGAGTCTACTAACTTACTCAAATTATTATGATTGGACTTTTTGTGCTTAACTTTATATTGTAGAAAATTCATCCTAAATATGGATTATGTTAATAAGCCTTACTTTAAAATGGAATATAATTCGTTTTATAGTCTTAATGTCAAAAACATGAGAGCTTGCATCCATAATTTATTCTTGAGCTTGCTCCTGCCTGCAGGAAATCACCAATTGCATGGAGGTAACTGGAAGTTGAGAGGAAGAAAGAACCACTGGTCCATGCCCAATGCTCATGTGCGCTCAGAAATCAAGGACTCTGAGCAGGTTCGGAAGGACAGGCAGAAAAAGGCAAATAGAATTTCCCACATGAAGAGCAAACCAATGAAGGGTAATAAAAAGTTTGGTAAAAATGGAAAAAGAGGAAAATCAAAGTAAGGAAGGCTTGTGAACTTCATCAGCTGCTTCGGTTACTGGGGGAGATCCTGAGGGTGGTCCCCAAACCAGATCATCAGGGACTCCTGAAAATTTTGATCTCCCCATTCTTTTGGTGAGTATGTTTATTAACCTCCTTTTTGGAAACCACACATATTGATTTGGCCGCAGTAGTTCTATTTGTACGAGCCAGAGGATGCTGATGCTGATGTTATCTTGTGCTACTTTACACATGTATCATAGCAAAGATGAGAGAATGTTATATCCAACTTCACGGCCGTGTAATTTCAGCACATTTTTGAGAGTTCTCCTCCCTCTTAGCCAATTTAACCTCCGTACAATTTGATTTGTGGTTCTAATGGACTTTCAAAAGCTTCAAAGAGTTCTCTCTTAGCCAATTCACTCTCCCTCATAGTACAGTAATGAATTCTCTCAAGATTATTACCACTAGCTTAAAATGAAGAACAATACAAGGAATAGCTGGTGTTAAGATGCCCTAAATGGGTTATGCCATCTGGGTAAAGTACTTTGAAGAAATGAATGAATGCTCTTTTTCAAGGATGTAAATTATTCTCAATAATTGACAACCTCACAAATGAATTCCAAGAGTTATAAATGGAAGTTCCAGTAATCACTACACAATTATTCTCTTGATGTGTCTCCTCCTGCTCCATATGGACCATCTCATCCTCCTCTTGAAGGGCCACCTCGTGCATCTCGACTGTTCCTGCTGGTCCTGGAGCTTTCTTTTTCTTTCCTGTCTTCGTATTCTTGCCCTTGGGTACTCACAAGCCATTGTCTACCTCCTTGAACTGCATCCTACTAAGCGTGTCCCTTTATTGTATGTATCATGAATGCCTAGCTGCTTTACTTTCGGCTGGTTTCTGAAGCTCACCTCTAAAGTCCTTGAACATCCTTTATGGTAAACAGAGGACTTGCTTATAGCACTGTTTAATGTGCTAGAAAATAATGTATCAAATATTGACTAGTCTTCTTACCTAAATGCCCTCAAATGCCCTCAGCCAAAAACGCCGGGGGAAAGGATACATCATCATGATGTCGTCATTCTGGTACAAAGATGTTTTCGATCATATGGTGGAGGCGCTCAAGAGTATTCCAAAAACGGCAGGTCATACGCCCTTTTTACGATCCCTAGAAAAACCTTCGATCTTATGCCAATTTTTGGTTTCATGCGAACGGATTCCATTATTCGAATCAATCGAGGGTACACAATTTCTGACATGGTGACTATGTACAACCATCCCATCTTCATTAAATAATTAGCAAAATCTAAATGAGAGTATGTTTGGTGGAATGATTAAAAAACAATTTTCTGTTTTTAAAAACTATATTTTAAAATTCATCACATTATTAGGTGTTATTCTTTATTTTCAATTTTTTCAGTTAAAAAAAAAAAAGTGAAATAGGAAACTGTTTTTTTTGGAGAATAAATAAAATTTGTTTTCACCAATTTTTAAAAATTATAAATAAACAAAACATTGAGAAATTAAAAAACATAAATAAAATTGAAAAAAAAATGAAAATAATATCAATTTTCTTCTCTCTCTACAATCTATTATTGATACTGAAAATTTTTAAATATGCTTTTCTTTTTCTAAAACTTGTCTGAAATTTTTAATTAAGAAAATAAATTTTAAACTATACTTTATACATAAAATTTATTAATTTTCAAAAATAATTTGAAACTCATAAACAAAATCATGAAACTTAATAATAATAGAAAGTCATAAATTAAATTTTATTTTAAATTATTAAGTTAGTTTTTTCTTTACATATATTATATTTTTACAATTTTTTTTTTATAAATACGAGACTAGTAATTTTAAAAAATAACTTGAAACTCAAATAGGGGCGAATTAATACAAAAAAATTATAAACAAAAATTTGTCTAAAATGACTATATTGTTTTTCTACTACTTAGAATAATATTTTTTCGATTATTTTTACTAGACAACTAAACTCTAAATTAAATAAGACTTAATGAGTTGGAGTAATTAACAAGTTTAGTCATATTTAAAAATAATTTAAAACCCAAATAGTGAACCCACTGATACTAAAAATTCATGGATAAGAATTGGTTCATAATGTCTCTATTATTTCTTTTTTAACATTTTTTTAAAAACAAATTAGAATTCAAAAAATATATCTAATCACTTTAAAAAAATAATAGACCAAAACTGATACATTATGAATCATGACTTTACTACTTCTTTTATACACACAACTATATATTTTCTCACTTGAGTAGATAAATTTTAAATTAAGTAAAACATAATTAATAATTTAATTTCTTTCAAGAATTTTTTAATTTTAAAGAATAATTTGGAATTCAAAAACCAATACAATTAATTATAGATTAAATCAAAGCATGTCAGAATATTGTGTTTGTAATTGAATACTAAATGTGTGCATGTAATGAAAAACTTAGTTTAACTACATGTTAAAAAAAATTAAACTTAATTTGCAATTCATTTCAAATATAATATCATTAACAATTATCATTTTTAAATTATTATTACTATTATTATTCATTTTTAATAAAAAAAAATCAATTATACTTTTATGAAGATGTTAATATCCATATTTTTCTAACATATAATAAAATAATTTTATAAAAAATATCATTTATTATTTTATTATAATATTACTATTTATGCTTTACTAAAATCTATTTATTTTTTTACTTTATTTTTAATTACAAAAATATTTTCATTTTTTATAAGACTTAAATTAAATTTGATTAATATTATATAAATTGAATTTAAGTTTTTATAATATCAAAATAGAAAAATCATTTTTAAAAACACCTTATTAAATATTCTAATTTTTATAAAATACTAAAACATTTGTTCTCCAACTAAAAACAGTTTTTAAAAAGGGATAACTAATTAAAAGGGACAAAAATCCCTCAATATTGTAAAATTAATCCTCCACTTTTAATAGTCTTCAAAATGACCTTATCTAGACAAAAAATACCCATCGACCATGTCAACTCTTTTTTTTCCTCCCATTCTAATTTTATTTCCCTAAATAAGTGGAGGGTTAGTTTTGTAATATTGAGGGAATTTTATCGGTTATCCCTTTTAAAAACATGTATAAAAAAATATGGTCAAATAGAACCTTAAATACCATAAAATCAATTATTTCTTCCAAAGACGATATTTCCATATGAAAGAGTTGGGAAAACTTGACCTACTAATCAAACCAGGAAAAGTGGGTTTGGAGGATTCGAAGTGCATGGGAAAGTGGGGTTCCTCCAACGTCTTTTTACCCATTCGTTGGATTCCTCCAACAAGAGGCCCCATTTTGGAATCCGTCCGTAAGACAACACTGTGCATCCATGAAACCCACATCTGCAGCCCAATACACAGAGGGATGCAGTGGGGTTGTTGACATCCTAAAAGGGCCATACACAACAAGTGGGCTCCCTGAGAAGGCCCCACCCACAAAAAAGGCCCATACCAATCCACAACCCAGCCCACCGACAGCTCACCTGAGTAGAAAGGGGGTTGGAATTCGAAAGGCTGTATGATCAGCGCCACAACAATGACAGTTATAATACTGTTTTTGTCCCGCGAAAAAGCGGTTTCATGGATTAGTTTATATGTGTGCAGAACTGGAAAGGCAAGTGAGGTTCCATCTCTCACGCACCCCCCACTTTTCCTTCTCCTTTTTCTCCTTCTTCTTCTTCTTCTTCTTCTTCCTCTCTCTTTTCATCTCCAAAAGCTACCAAGTTTCAGAGCACAGTGACTAGTCATAGAATGGTGAAAGAAACCGAGTATTACGATGTTCTTGGCGTTAGTCCCACTGCTTCGGAGGAGGAAATTAGGAAGGCTTACTATCTTAAGGTTTGAATTGGATTTTTTCAAACTTTGATTTCCCTCGGTTTGCATAGTTTTTATTGTTTCAGCTTGTTTTTTTTCTTTTTTCTTTTTTGTTTAGTTGAAATCTTTGTTAAAGATTTGATTGAGCTTGGTGTTTTTGTTGGGTACATGAAGTTGTATAGATTGGGGCTAGATGTTTGTGGTGGTTAAAGAGGAAGAGAATTGAATTTGGAGTTGATTATCATTTTGCCTAGCAAATTGCAGCTACTATTCTTGCGTTGAATAGGGCAAAAGAAAATAATTTTCCAATGATTTTTTACTCTCAAAAGCAAGATAACCACTTCTAGGTAGGTTGTAAATAATATCTTAATTTTAGGGGTTTTTTTTTAAAAAAAAAAAAAATTGTTAAATCGTGAGTCGTTTTCATGATGGTATATTTATACTTGTACACTTTGTTTGGAGTGTCAGACTGGGTTGAATTCTCTTGATCTGATTCAGTGCTTGGAAATTCATGTAGTGTGCCTTTAATAGTGGATGCACTTTCTCGCTGAGGGCTCAGCAGTATGTCAGGCAAACACACAATTTTTGCTGCCTGCAGCATAGTGCACAACCTGTTATACAAAACTGTCTTCAATCTCTTGACATGAGTGAATTAGAGATTCATTTGAACTAAAATAGTGTATGGGTTTTCCATTTCTTTTTACCTAATTTACTTTTGTTGCATTTAATTTCAATGATTATTGTGTTTCTTGAAATTCACATTTGTGAATTTTCTGATATTCTAGTTTGGTGAAGATCATCTAAGTTTACAGTTTAAGAATTTTGCCATTTGGTACTGATCTGTCTGATAATGTTAATTTATGGAGCAATACCATTTTTATAGTTTAGGAAGTTTTTTTATTTCCTGAATCTAGGGTTGTAGTTAGTTTCTGCATTATGGTGGGTTTCCTCTCTCTCTCTGTGCCATTTAATGTTGATTGAAGTAGGACATAGATTGACCCCATGGCCTTGTTTGGTTTACAGAACAATGCATACTCCTTTTTCTTTCACTCAAAGCAGGAATAATACTTTCTCAAAGCTTTTGCTATTATTTGTGCAGGCAAAGCAAGTTCATCCTGATAAAAATCCGAGTGACCCTTTGGCAGCTGAACGATTTCAGGTAAGTTCACTTCTTTGTCATTCGTTCATCATCTTCTTCTTAATACTCTACTCTCCTTCATTCATCCCAAAACCAAGTGGAGGACCAAGTATTCTTTCAAGTAATCATACAAATTTCAGACTGAATAATGAACTTAGAAAGAGTTTCATTTTGTTATCATGCTTTCAACTAGACATTTCAACTAGTAAGGTCTGTTTTACCATTTCAAGAAGTGGTAACTTGTCATTAATTTAACTGTCATAAATTGTCATAATCAATCTTAGATTAAGTTAATTTTCCGTATCACATTTCTATTTGTTTCAATCTTCTTAGGGTTTGCAAATAAATTATCCTCAATGCAAGCAGGTACTGGGTGAAGCTTATCAGGTTTTGAGTGATCCAATGCAAAGAGATGCGTATGATCGAAATGGAAAGTACTGCATATCTAAGTAAGCTTTCCACATTTGCATATATATATGTTGCACCATGTGTTCCCTCTTTAAGGTTATTTGCATCAAGTTAATTTCCTTTCTTCTTTACGGTTTTCTAATTTTCAGGGAGACCATGCTTGACCCAACTGCTGTCTTTGCTCTTCTTTTTGGAAGTGAACTTTTTGAGAACTACGTAGGGCACCTAGCTGTGGCATCAATGGCTTCCTCTGAATTAGCTGAAGAAAGTGATAATCCTGAAAAATTACATGACAAGTTAAAGGCATGTTCAAATATTCACCATTTGTGTCATTAACTACCTTTGGAAGTGGCTCGTCCAATAAAGTAATCCAGAATAACGTATCTGTAGTTACTCACTTACAAGTGAATACTGCAACTACCCTTCTATGCCTCAGCTTCACCAACTGACCAAGATGACGATGTTCATGAAAATTTAAGTTTGTTGTGTGCTCATTTTTCCTGAAGTATTCACATCACAATTGATCTCATATAGACCTTCTTCCAACCATGTATAAGTTTTTTACTTATTAAATTTTGGGTCGTGCTAAATTGTCAAGGCAAAATAAAGCACTTTTATTAAAGATTTTGGAGACAGTTTGGTGAAAGTTTTAAATTAAATTTCTGTCTTTGAATACATTCTTTTTTCCTTTGACTTGCTATATTTTTGTTTGATTGAAAAATCTTTTTACAAATATTTTTCTTGCATGTTTTGCTCTTCTATTTTTATGAATACATATATTCTATGATGCTTTTCCTGCTCATGGTTTTAGTCCACATAATAAATGTTGCAGAATTTATCATGATGTATAAGTTGTACTGCATTACTGCTGTTGTCCTACATTGTATATGCATGTAAACATAGAAATCTGAGAGTTCAGCTGGTACGGTAACCAATTAAATTAGCTTGGCCTAGGCCTTATCACATACAAGTCGGTGCACATCCTGCAAATGATGCTTGTGATCCTTCATCCTTGTGATTGACATAATAGGGATAAAACTCTGAAATTCATTAATTATATTAGTTTCCAAATCTTCCGGAAATTGTGATTATAGTTTAAAAAATTTGCTGTTTGTATAAACTTACTGTTATGATTACAGGTTTGTTGGGCTTTTGTGCCCTTACTGTTTGTATAAACTTGCTATTATGCATCAGAGAAGTCCACAGTAGATTGGAGAGAATAATTAATATAAGCTTGTGTCAAAATGATATTCTGTGATGGTTATTTATGGATTTTTCAAAAATAAATTAGTCTTCTTGTATTTCTAATTTACTTAGAAGAGTTGCTTTAACAAAAGGTTATCCTTTTCTTAAACTATACTCTTGATCATTGAAACCATGAGTGTCTTCTATGTTTCAATTTAATTACTTTCTCTAACCTTTTCCAGTTATTTTGTTATAAACCCGTGTAATGAAGGCTGTCCAGAAAGAAAGAGAAGAGAGGCTTGCTAGATTACTAAAAGATTTCCTTAATCAATATGTTCAAGGTGACAAAAGAGGATTTTTACATCGTGCAGAATCTGAAGCCAAACGGCTTTCTGATGCAGGTTTACTAAGCAGTTACTTCTTATTGATGCTCTTTTTTCCTATTCAAGCAAGCATATAGAATAAATGTTGATAATGACCGGGCTTATATTCTGGCTGTTTCTTATATATTTTACTTTGAACTGGATAAGGTGTATATGCCCTCAAATGGACGAGGTGATATCTTATTCTTAATGAATTATTTCTTTCTAGTTTTTCATGCTTATACAAATGAGATGTACATCCTCATCCCATGTAGTGATTGGTTACATAAATGGTGATGCTATAGTATAGAACTTGTGTACATGGGGTGCACCCCCTTTTTTTCTTGGCACTGATCAATACATTCCTATTTGCCTATCATAAAGAAAGAAAAATTATATTCTAGAACTTCATCCACACTCTATGTAGTGATTGCTTTAACCAGAGTATAGAATTGTTATATTTACTCTTGAAATCTGTGCAAAGTAAAAGAAAATATAATCTGGATATCTTGAAATTCTCATGGTTAAAAATTATTATCTGTACGTCAACCTTAAGTAGAAGAATAGCATATCTCAGATGCACATTAGTTAACTAGTCCTTTTTCTGATGCCTCATGAGATAATGCACCTCATAAGTTACAGTGGTTTCTATTGCTTGTATTGGGTTTTTTTTTTCCCTTCTAATTCTTTGTTATTATGAATGTTAGATTTCCTTCTAGCTTTACATGACATGTTTCTTTGGAGTTTATATATACATTATATATGCATGTACTTTAATTGAGAATCGGGGGAGTCTAAATTGCAAAGGGTTCATTATTGTTCCAACTTTGCAATTTTTTCCTGAAATTTGATTATCAAAAGTATTTTTAGCAAAATAACAAAGTATTTAAGTTTGTTTTGAATTTCAAAAAAATAATAAGCAAGCAAAATTTCTGAAGATATATGTCTTATTCCTCATAAATTTTGCCCAATGTCAAACAGGGCAACAACTGTATTTCCCTTCTATTCACTCTTAATTTCTTTTAGCATAACAAAAACAGTATTAAAAGAAGCTATTTAGAGCTACAACTGATAAATATGAAAAACTAATAGCCTAGATTTGCTGCTTATTGTTCTCTCAGAAATCAAAGATCATACTCGATAAGATAAACAGGTGAAGGAAAGATGGAGTATAAATGTACTTTGCTTAAGATGGAAATCCACCAAAAAGACCATAAAAAATTCCCCAACATTTCTTTATCTCTGAGCTAACAAAAAAAAAAAGAGAGAAAAAAGGGCAAACTTTTCAATAATCCAACTGTTGACATCCTATCCCCTGCCAGATCATCCACTTGGCTCCTTTTGAGAGGCAGGCACATATGACATCTAGAAGCTAGAACAGATATACAACTTGAAAGGTCAATAAAGAAGAATTGATTCACAAATTCATCACGGATTTACTTGGGAAGGACCAAGTCTCATAAGTTGCCTTTAGTTTCCCATTTATGTATACATCTGTCCTCTGTACCTTTTGGAATCTCCCTCAACTTCAACTCAGCCACATCTCATAGCCAGTTGTAAGTCCCAAACTTGGAATTCCCAGCATTGAGGATGAAAATTTCTGATGGTAATCACAAGGAAGACACTAGCTTACTTTGCACCTAAATGCTTAATATGTTTATTTACTTGATCATACCATAATTTGCATGAAATCCATCATATGGAAACTTTATGTGAGTCATTGTATCGCCTACCTTAATATGCTGGTTATCTTTCTAAAATATGCTAAATTTACTTGTATGTTTGTAAGTGTACAAATTTGCATGTTCTTGTGCACATTTGATGATGCTAACTATTTTTCTCATGCTGAAAACGCAGTGTTTGGAGCTGATATTTTACACACTATTGGATATGTATATGCAAGACAGGCAGCACAAGAGCTTGGAAAAAAAGTCATTTATCTTGGAGTTCCATTTTTGGCTGAGTGGGTTCGTAATAAGGGACATTTCTGGAAGTCACAGATAACTGCAGCAAAAGGTATATATCACTACCCCCGAGCACACTCCCCTATTTCCCTTGGAAGTTTTATCCTTTCTGTGGTAAGTTTACTGAGAAAATAAGTCCAGGTGCTTTTCAGTTACTGCAACTTCAAGAAGACATCCGCAGACAATTTAAAATGGATGGTAGTGGCCCTGAAAATGATGTTGAATCACACATACGGATGAACAAGGACACACTTATGAACTCACTCTGGAAATTAAATGTTGTGGACATTGAAGTAACCCTTATACATGTGTGTCAACTGGTGAATCTCTCTTTCATTAACTGACCTTTGTTCATGAAGCTGGTTTTTTGCTTAACATTTAGTTAGTCTTTGGAGGAGCAGTTTCTTATCATCTGCTTGGAAAATACATCTGTCTGAATTAGAGATAAACCATGCTCATTATTCTTGAATTGTTTGCAGGTGCTACAAGAAAATAATGTCAAGAAGGAAGAACTTAAAGCTCGTGCTCTCGCTTTGAAATTATTAGGGAAAATATTTCAGGTAAAATATTTGTTATAAGCTGGCAGAGAATCTTATGTTTGTAATTGCCGGCATTTATCAATATAAACCTGGTATTATGTCAAACAGGGCATACAAATGTGTGTTCCTGAAATTTTGTTTCATGACCCATGCTAATAACAGACATGAGAGATCTATGGGAAATGGGAGTTTAAGGTAAACATATTCATACATAAACATGGTCGAGAACAATGTGATTTTAACTCTGAAAATTAATAGAGAAGAAAATGAGCTCTAATCGGAGAATGATTCAAATAAATTGTTTTTATATTTCAAAGCTAATGCCCTGATGGTGCTTTCTAACTTTCTTTCAGAGGGAAAAGCTTGCCCGGAGTGGTGGAACATCAAAGAGTAGAAATGTTTCTGACATAAATGAAGAGGGAAGCAGTTCTGATAGCAGTGGTGAAGAGGATACACCAAGAGCACTTTCCTATCGAACCCCTCTAATCACTCAGGCATGTTAGAAGATTATCAAGAGTTATATTACATGCATGCACCTTTTTTTATGCGTAAATACCAAAATGCTCGGTTGCAAACATCATGATAGATAAACACATCCACACACAGGGAAAAGGCTTTATGTAACGGTGAATGTGGATAATTTCTTTCTAGGTCCTCAACTGATTCACTAACTGAATTGTTTGCCATTGAGTTTTAATGTCCAGCAATCCTAGATCTCTTACAGTGAACCATTTTGATTGTCCTTGAATATGCATTAAGCTTTCCAAATCGAGGTGGAAATTTGTTGTCACATATTTGGAAAGTATTCCCATCTTTGGACTACTTAGAACTCATTATCTAAATTCCAGATATCTTAGAAGTTTTAGATTCAATAGAGATTTTGAAAAGGAATTGACCCTCCCAAAGTGGGGAGAAATATCATCTTGAAGATGGTAGAGGTTTGGTGTCCCTTTCCACTGCTAGGACCGGGGAAGATTTTGAACATTTGCAAGGGCTCAGCAAGTCCTTTCAAGGGTATGGGACTTGTCTTGGTCTCTTCCACCATCCCTTCAGTCTGCAGGTTGATTTTTCTTGAAAGTTGCCTGCACAAAAAGGGAATGAACTTGAATGGAGAGTTTCTTTTCATCCACATGAACCCCTCGCATGTCATCATCCTCTTTGAATCAAGGAAAATAGGGCCTCCTGCTATTTGACAGTGTAGACTACAAGCAAGTTACTCCAAGTTTTCAAAATTAAGAAGGATAGAGTCCATGAGAATTTTGGTTGTAGAAGACAGCCGGTGGTACATTAGTTGAGATTGATGTCATGAGATCACTTTCACCCATAAGACCATAACCACTTCCTTCTTGTTTGTCCTTTTATCTCCCTTGTTTTCATGATAAAAGTCATGCTGTTGCTAAACAAAAATATAACAAAAGGGAAATCCATATGATTCAAAAGATGCAGAGAAGATAATTTAGAAGTCTAGTTCACTCAAATGTTAATGGGTTGATTAGGTGAGCATATAAAAAAATACATCACTAATGAACTTTGTTTAACTTTCTCCATCAGCAGGGCATTGGGAGACTCTTCAGGTGCCTGTGCAATCCGGCATTTGATGTGGATGATGAAGAAATAGTGTACAAAAGCAAATGACCAGGGGATATGCAATAGCAGAAGTTGTGGAGAGTTGGCAGTACAAATGAGTTTTGTTGGCCATAAATTTGGCTTCTCAATGTCATAATGTACTGAAGACATCTTCATGAGTCGAGCATTCTGCTTTTTAAGGTCAGATAAGGGAGTAAGCCATGAATTCCCATTGTACTTTTCTTTCTTTGTACTTGTGCCATTGCCTCCATATCTTATGAAAAATATTACTCAATAGATTTTCTGTTTTTCTGACCTCCTGCCATTTGGTCCAGCTGATAGCATAAGGCTGGAATTGCTATTTAACAATAATTTGTTTCCAACTTGAAAGTGGCAGAATTTTTACCACTTGTTTAGTCTGACAAAGGAAATCATAAATTAGTTACTAAGAAAAACAAAACACAATTGCCTACATAATTGTCATGGTAATGAAAAGTTTAACCAAAAGGAGATGGTGGTCCAAGGAGGAGTATGCTCCTATTATCACATGCTTTGCCATCTTTACCATTTGGAAGCAACCATGGTGATAAGTCAAGTCAACTCTTCGTATATTATATCCAATCATAGAGAACTTAAAATTTGTTATGTAACCCCTTGAAAATTCAGTAACTCAGAACACAAATTCAGTAGAGATCACAATAACACCTGTATTTTGGGTTCATTCTTAAAATCACTGCAGGAGTAGACATGCATATCACCATTCTTAGATGCAACTAGCAACTTTCACCTGCAATCAATTAAGACCCAGATCCAACCGAATCCACAGGATGCTTTATCACCGTTCATGGATGGCTTAGAATCCCAATAAGTAACTTTAAACAAAAAACTTAATTTTATGCCTCATCCACTTTTTTTCTTCTAGGCAATAAAAGAATAAACACAACCATTGAAGCAATTTTGAAGTCCAAGAACTGTGTCATCATTTGAACAAGAGATTGAAAACACAGTTACATAGTATTTTCAGAGTCATAGGTTTATAACAAACACAGCAAGGCTATATACATTCAGCCAAACAGAGATACAGCAGTTTGCAACACAACCATTTTTACAGGGATTTTTTTTTTTTTTTTTGTCCTTTTCTTTCTTTGGGTCCTATAAACTGATAACAGATAGTTTTACCTTAGTTCTCTGTTTAATGAGCTGGGTGTGAAAGCTGGCTGGCTGTGCGGTGTGCTTGGACACCACAGGCACAATGCACCGATGTTAAGCTCAAACAGCCACTTATGATGAGCGAATGCCTTCCTGGACAAGTGTGAAGTGCAGGAAATGAATCACATACAGCTTGAACAGCAGGAGGTGTGAGGGCTGTGCACTGGCTGATATTGAGATTCATAAGCCCTTCCTCGCTGTACCTGCTCTTCATGGATTCCCACATTTCATGCTTGTTCTTTACACGGCTCTGGGCCAGGGAATACATTGCTTTGTCTGTAATGTTCTGACAGAAGTACAGGCCAAGGGATCTCAGATGAAGGCACCTGTTTGCCAAAGCAATTACGCTCTCATCTGCAATGAAATATCAATTAGTTAATGATCTCAAAATCTAGACATGCCAAACTTGAAATAAAGCAGTTCTCTTTTATAGGAGAAAGCAGTAGCCACCTTAACTACTTATTGACATGGAAAGTCACGAATAGGATCGTGACTCAGTTTGTTGTTGGTTCTCATTCTTCATTACAAATCTCATTTGAGTCTTTTATTAATAAATTTCACTTCTCATAAAGAAGTTGACATCAACTATTCAGACATATAACAGTCAATTAGCCATTCAAGGCCTTGGCTTAGGTAGTAAAAGGGTAGGGGGGTGGATCTAGCTTTCTGATGTTCTTGTATGGGTATGCGGGTGTAAGGGCATGCTGGATAATTAGCCTGATAGAAGTCATAAAAAGGAACATCATAGATAACTCAGCAAGATATGTACAAGGCTAATTGTTGTCATTTTAAAATTTCAAACTGCATATGCACTAAGGGAGGACCTTGGGGTGAGGGAAAGGAGGTGTTGAAGATTTGACCTTTACCAAACCAACTGAAGATTAGCTGCTTTGACTCGTTACAATTTGAAATTCCAATTTTTTCAAAGCATGGGATACCTGTAATACGAACACAACCACACAAGTCAAGCGCCCTGAGATCAGGGCATCCATATGCTAAACTCATCACTCCAGCATCACTCACATCCTCACACCACCCCAGATTCAAAGATTGCAGCTGACTGCAGTTCCGTCCAATAGCCTGCAGATAATTTAGAAGAGTTGAAAGAAAGAACTATTTTTCTTACACATACTCCTACAAAAAATTACAAGCTGTAACACTTTTATACCTGCAATGCCCTATTAGATGCAGCTTTCCCACATCCACAAAGATTTAAAATTTTTAATTTTCTGCAGAAACTGGTCAGATGTGCAAGAGCAGCATCACTGAATGCCGTACATCCACTGATGTTAAGTTTAGTAAGATTAGGACAACCATGAGCCAAGGCATAAAGGGAGGAATCACTAAGCTTGAAGCTTTTACTGAGATCCAAATCCTGCAGATCATGGCAATAATTTGCAATAATCTCCACAGCTTTATCCTCCAGCTGTGGTTTATCTTGACGCAGTGTTAGAGCCTGCAATTTTGTGAATTTGGGAGCAAGCGATAGAACCAAGTTGTTCATGTTGTTTTTGCACCTAAATAGAGTAAATATAAGGTAGTGAGTAATAAGGATGAAGTGTGACAAGCAGAAACCGTCATCCAACTGGGTGAAAAGTACAGAGTAAATTAAGAGGTAGACAATAAGGTAAACTATACCGTACAAGATATTAAGACGCCTGAACTAAAATGGTTAGATTAGTTGACTTGGGCTTGAACCATAGATCCCTAAGCAAACTCCATAACCCAGAATTGGTCATAAAATTGTATGCATATACAAAAACCATAACACATCCAACTGCCCCAAACCATAATTAACCAAATACTAACCAATACCACATGCTTAATAACACACACCCTTCATAATAGGCAATTTAAACCATAAAGTTTACCATAGTCCCACTTATAGCTAAATCATTAACAACTGATGCCTTGTTTGCTTGATAAGAAATCACAACAAAAAAGATGACAGAATCGAACATCCACTTCAATCTCAAGATGTTACCAGATCCCAATTTTTCCTTTCCCTTACCATTTCTCAGCCAAACAGAATTTTAAGGAATGCATATCGTGTTCCAATAATTTGAAACTTCGAACAACAGAGATATGTGATCACAGAAAAGATGGATCATGAAAATGGGATGTGGTAGTGAAAGCTCAAATTTTTCCAATTAAAATATAAATAGATAGTGAAAAAATAGAGGAGCATCCTTTGGTTCACTTTCCACTTAAAAATAAGGAAACAATTGGCACCCAAAAGCCACCTTCATGGGACTCCATAAACATTCAATATATGCAGAACTTGGAGCATCCCTTCAAATCTTAGCAAAACCTTACTGGAATCTCAAACCATCTTAAAAAAAATTCTTCTCTTTCCTTCCATTCTTGTTTCTCTTTACCCCTTTTTCTGATTCCATTCTATTCTTTTCAAATTTGCATAAGCCCTACCCTTGCGATCCCATAATAAAAAGGTAGAACCAAATACAAAGCCCTTTTTTTTTCTCTTTCCTTGGATAGACAAAAAAACACACAGGCACACGATCATCGTGTAGAAAGCTTCTCAAAACACGGATTGAGAAACGGAAAGCTAAACAAGTATATGATCATACAGAGAGAAACAAGGGTAGAAGAAACAATTACCAAGAAAGGGAGAGATGGGTAAGGCCCAAGCAAATAGCATCTCTCCATCCACTGCACACCCCAGAAGCCATAATCACTGTCCGATCATCGACGAGCGCAACAATCCGCAGCAGAAGCTCCATAGGGACATCCTTCCACTCAGTAATGACCCCGACACCGCCTCCGTCCATCCCCCCTCTTCCGTCCCCACCCATCACAAGCCTCTCAAAGCAGAACTCCAGCTCCTCACCTCCTTGTCCCACCATTTCCATCGTCCCAAACACTAAATTGTCCTGTCTATATCCCCAAAAAACAGAAGAAAGAAAGAAAAAAAATAACAGTTCATTCGAAATTCTCAAAGAAATTGAATTCTGAAGCTGGCCACGTGTCAAAACCCCAGCAATCAGCAACAATAAACATAAAAAGGGAAAATTTCAGCATTAGGGTTTTGAGAAGAATACCTTCAAGAAGCAGAGCCGTGAGTCTTCTGCTAAGCAGCTGCCGATGAAGGTGATGATGTATATAGGACCGAGGCAAAGGGCAGAGGAAGCGTACGGGGATGAAATTTGTGACTTCTGTTATGCCACGTGTTGAGATTGGACGGTCTACATATGTGTGGGTCCCAACCTAAAGCACCTCTTTTTCCTTGAGTGGCAGCAGAGCGACATATCTGTTACCGCCACCCTGTTCTTGCTATTTCAGCTATTTTAGAATGGGTATTTGGCCAATTTGGAACTAGTAAGAGGAGTGGAAGAAGAAAAAGAATGAAATGACGTAGCACACCACTGTGGCAAGAAAAGATGGAAAAAGCCATTGGAAAATTTGGAAATGAGATGTTGGGAGTCTTGAAGATTCCTTTCTGTGTATAATCGAAACCGCACCAGGTGGGGTAATGCTAAATGGACACATTTGATTATCAAAGTAAAAAGACCAAAAGTGAGAAGAAAAAAAAAAGGAAAAAGAAAAAAAAAAAGGGGTTAAACACAACTTTCGTTAATACCATGAACCCATCAAGGATATTTTGGGAAGATGGGTTTTTACCTTCTTCTTTTTTAATTTATTTATTGTATGAAAATATCACCTTTTATTCCATTTGGATTAATGGTACGTCAATTTTCCATTGAGAAGATTTTAGATTTATGGTGCACGAAGAGGAGTATAATATTCATTTAAGATAGAATTATGCAATCCTTGCTTATCTAAACTAAGGTTTGATTAACACTAGTGGAGAGATGAAAGCGTTGGTGTGGAATATGGGCCCTAAAAAGACGGCTTCATTCAAAAGACGAGTCCACTTGCAAATTATTTTTGTGAAAAATCTTAAGGTGGGGAGAAGACAAAAATCACTGGGATTTATAATTATAAAAAAGAATTTAATAAATAATTTTTTAAACTATTAAATAATAGGTCTTTTTTTCTTGTTTTTAGTCCAGCAAAATAAATGTAAATAGTAAAAAAAAAACAAGAAAAAGAATTATAAAATAATAAGAAGAACTCATATTTTGATTCTATTTTGATTCTATATCATAGGAATGGAAATAGTTCTTCTTATTATTGTTGTTGCTTTAATAACAAGTATTTTTGTTTTTAAATCAGATAAATTTTTTTCTATCTATGATTCATTGGAACAAAAAAGGGCCCGGATAGGTCCGGGCCGTGGGAATAAAATAAAAAGGTCATTTTGAAACCTTCTATTTTTAATAGGCCGTGAACTAGATCAAAATCATTCTTAACGAGTCCATAAAAAGTGATTCTATTTTTTTCATTAGGTCCAAGTAGAGACCAAAGGTCTTGAGCGATCGATCCGACAGAACAACTCAAAAGATAAAAAAATATCGTTAATTTCTTCATGTTCGTTCCAAGTTTGAAGTACCATTTGTACAAATAAGAATGGTCAATTATGAGTTTGGCAATACGATTTTGTATTTAGAAGTTCATTAGTAAAAGTCTAAATAAGTCATTCAGATAAGAGTACCGTGGTAAAATATCTTAATCGACTTAAAGAAAAACGATAGAGCCTAACAATAATTTCTCTTTTGCTTTCTTGTACATGTGAGGTAACGGCGCAATAATTACTATGGACAAAGGAGACACATAGGCTCTAGTAAGAAGCCACTAACTGCATGCGTAGTGCGGTACCCCACATTTGTTTGGCGTTTATCCTATTTTGTTGCTTTCCAATTTTCTATCATATCTTTGTGCCAATGTCCTTTCTTCCCTCCAAGGAACAAACTTCTTTTGAGCCACCATGGTACTGTTTTTCTTACGGGAGCTGTGTAATGAATCATGCTTGGTTTCTGTTCCGGATCCATTCTTCACAGCCATGATTTGATGGAATGAAATAAAAAATAAAAAAAAAGACTTCCCTATTTTGTTAAATCCAATACGACAAGATTGTTCTAATAGTAATCCATGCGACATAGGTTTAACACGGTTATAGTTGGAGTGCTCGATTTTTATTATATTAAAATATGTTTGATAATAATTTTAAAAATCGATTTTAATATTTTTAATTTTTACATGATAAAATTTTTTAAATAGTATATAGATTGAAAATGTTTTTTAAAATTATTTTTAAATATTAGATAGATTAAAAACGTGTGGGAGAAAGGACTTATCATTGAATATATATGCCAAGCTGCTTTGCTTGTTGTATCATGTGTCAAAATTAGGTTGCTTGTGATTTGAAGAAGCTTGACAATTTGATTGACATGATTCTTATCAGGATGCTTACTCGTCCACCAATTATGTGGAGGTCTCTTGTTAATGGGAATAGTTATTCCGTTGATGCAATGAGTGGTAGTCTAAATGAGACAAGCCCATGACATGAAGCCTACTGTGCAAAAATTATTTACTTGGAAAACATGATTCATAGAATAATTCTCAGTGTATCTCATATGCGGGTATCCAAGTCACTGAACCCTCTGGTTTTGAATTTTTTTTAAAATATTAAAATATTATACGTGATTTTAAATTTAACTTTAAAACCGTAACTTATGAATACGGTTTTAAATGATTATAATTTCAAAAATAAATTTAAAATATGTGAGTTGGCCACATTGGATTTCTCATTAAAAGGGCTGGGTTTCTTGAGAACTGAAGACGCTTCAGAGCTGCCTCGGTTTTCTAACCGGGAGCAAATGTGATCACGTAACTCTCCAGCCAGGGCCATTGCTTCGGTTCAACCACTTTGACCTGTTAGCTTCGCTTGCGTGACACACCAGAGCTTAGAGCACATTACCATCCCAGTTGTCACTCATTCTTTGGAAGAAAAATATTACTGGTCCTTTTCCTTTGTTCCTTAAACCACTCCATCTATAAGCATTACTTCTTCTTAAGTTATTCCATATCGAGAGCGTTGCCTACATACCAAGCGAAAAGAAAATTAAAAGAGAAATTAATTGTTGGAACAGCACAACTCACATAAACATTTCATGTTACAAATAGAACTGCTATGCAATTACAGGCTTTGTCTACTTTTGATACTTTTGACACCTTTTATTATTCTATACATTGGGCATAGTCTCAAGTCAAGAACCTTTCGAACAGGCTTCCGAAGAAGAAGCTCGTCTTGGCCCATCCGCTAGCCTCAGGTGTCTTAGCACTGGATGGTTCCTTCTTCACGTTAAGCATCATAGTGTGTCCGATTTCTTTACGAAGCGCTTCTATGGTCTTCATGTCCACTGGTTTTCCAGAAGCATCTCTCACGTAGAAAACATTCATTGCTTGCTCTCCAACTGTTGAGACGCCCGCTCTGGTAACTGACAATCCATGTTCTCGGAGAACCCTTGTCACTTCAGATAACAAGCCTACTCTATCCTTTGCACAGAGCTCCAGGCTTAAACCCTAAACACATTCAAATTTCAATCTTACAATTGTACCTAAATTGAACTCTACTCCATCAGATAGAACAGCAACAATATTGGAAATGCATATGACAGACAGGATCATAATGTGTTTGGAGTAGGCTAAGGGGAAAAAAACCTGGCATTTTGCTGAATAAGTTGACATGCTTTCTTTTCACTTCTTTTTCCCCTTATTTTCTGTTTATCTTTCATATAATATAATGGTTGGATTAGAAGCAACACTTCAATGCATCTAAACAACACTCACCCCACCACCACCCCCCAATGCCCACGCATGGTTTTCCAATGGTGTTTTTTCGGAAGCAAAAGAATTTTATACTTTCACCATTTCAAGGAGATCCTTTCCTAGGAGAGTCACTAAATGTCTCTTTTTTTTTTTTTTTTTATAACCGAGGAACCTTCCATGACCAAGCCCTTAGGACTCTCCATAAGGACCCAAACCTGGGGGTACTAACTGCCCCGCAACAACCAGCATCGGACAAATTTAGGGTATCAATAGTGGCAGAATTCAAACCCAAGACTATGTGCCACTTACTAGGACCACACTTTCTAATGTTCACCCTAACCAACTGGACATCATCAGTGATAGGATTCGAACACAGGGTCATGTGCCACTTATTGGAACCACACTTCCCAGTGTTCACCCTGACTAACTAGGCTACCCTAGCAAGTGTAACTAAATGTCTCTTTTAACCCGGGAACATGCTCTATTTTCACAAATAGAGCCGTAAATGTCACAATTGAGAGAAAACGAGACTGGCATTGGTATGCATTCAACGAATTGTTAAATCCTTTGGTCCTAGTATTCCTTAATTCAATGTAAGTAATGCACATAGACTAGCACAATGACAAATAGCTCAACCAACAGTACAGCAGATAATAAATGGAGTTAACATCTACCATGGATAGAATATCATGCTATAACTGTTGATGGCATAAGAATTTCAATGTGCAATAGACATACTGAAACCATATTATCCCACTCATCTTTATTTCATTCCTATTACTAAAAAATGTTAAAATAAGTAACAGTAACAAAATGTGAAATGGCATTGAACCCTTCAACACCTGCTAAGAGGCTCCAACCCCTCTTTTTAAGCTGGACTATGGAAAGACCAGCGAAAGTCTTGGCGTGTAAACTAGCAACGAATTATTTGAGCTATAACATAAGATCTAAACAACAGAAAAAACATTAGGTTGAGTTCTCACTCACCTCGCTTACTCTTCGTCGAATTGCAGCTTCAAGACATTTGATGACCCTTTCCTTCTCTCCTTCATTATCAAGTGTGCAACCATCCATGTGACGAATAAAATACTCCTGCAAGTATAAAAATTCAGCTCAGGTAACGATAACAACTTTTAGGGGCAGCAGAACTTTAATGTAAATGACGACATTTTATTTTGTTACCCATACCATTTGAAGGCACAAAAACATGGACTCATAAGAAAAGTTGAAGTAAACACCCAAAAGCAATGATAAAAATCCAAATGATGCTAATTGCTGAAATAGTAGAAATGATTTCATAGACATGACAAAGTAGGGCCACTTCAATTGGCCATGAGCTAATATTCAACTTTGATAGAATGATTTCAGCATTAAATATTAAATAACTGATTCCTTAAATTCTCTCCACTTGCAAAATGCTGAATAGCCTAAATTTCGTTAGAATCCCATAGAACAGAGTTCACATATCTAATGGAAGACTTTAATGAAGAATGATGTCAAGTATCCGTTACATCGCATTTGGCCTTCCAAAAGAACATGTTTATGAGCACTTGCACTGAGTCAACATCATATTTACTTCTGTCAGTATTCTTGCTTAACATGGTATGGCAGGCAATTTGAAGTCATTTGAGATCATAAGCAAGGTTTTACTATCACATGGAGAAAATGCATTTTAAGGAAAATAAAACTCAATCTACCTAAAAGTCTGCTTGAACAAACTACTAGATATGGAGGTGCATGTCGGACTGTTTATCAGAGAATAGTCATGCATATACCTGTGATGCATAGGGACCATCGGATGAAATGCTGGCATGGAAAACAACATATTGCATATCTGTGAGTGTGCACACAATGTCAAACATCAGTTTTGGCCGATCTTTACACATGACACTAACCGCTGAGTATCCCTTATCCTCACAACGGTCAATTGTGATTTTTGGTTTGAAGGAGGGAGGATAATCAGCTTCAATTGTTGTTCCACCACCTTCATAATCCCTGTCTGCAAACAACATCTGGTGAAGCCTCCGATCAACATGAGTGAACCCCATGGAGAAACTGGTTCGAGCCACTTTGTCATCATCCTCGCATCCACGTAACACATTCTTGAGTTGCTCCTCCATAACAGATAATCGAGTTGGGTCATCCACAGCACGGCATGTGGCATCATCATTGACATAGACAACACATGCAATTCGTCTGTTGTGTGTCCAAACTTCAGCACCTACCACATTAAAGTGGAGGTCAGCTAAAACAGCAGAGATCTCTGATAAGAGGCCTGGGCGGTCCTTGCCAATGAGCTCAATGGCCGTGTGATCACCAACAGAGTGCACCCCAACTCGTTTTCCTGGCCAAGTCTTTACCCCATCTATGGTGTCTCCCTTTGGTCCTAGAGCCTATTGTAACAAAAATCATGGAAGAAAATGCTCAGTTTATCATATGAAGAAAATATTGATTGACATGACTCATGAGGTTACCAAGGTCAGTCCAGGCACTGAAAGACAATATTATCAATGCACTCGCTATGGGTGAAAGAATGAGCATGACCATCCATTTCATACTCTGACACATTAGGGAACATAACAAACTTTTAAATGGGGAACCATAAGGGATCTTTGCCCACATCAATATGTGACATGTGAAATAGCTGATTTTAGAGTAAGGGGCCTAAATTGATGTGAAAACCCATCCACTTATACATCTGGTTTTTTAATTATATAGGAAGCAATTAGCTTGCAGGTTGGTATGGTTTCCCACTTGCATACTACATTCTGATAGTTGCCACCAACAGAAGGGTATGCTGTGATAAGCTTGATCAATATATGTAAGGAACGTGAGGTAGAGCACATCAGGAACGGAACCAGAAGAATTCAGTGTGTGTGCATCATGAACTAAAAATAGGGAGCACATTCATCATCAAAGACAGTTTCTAATTGGACATGAACCTTCATATTGAATTTGCACACTGAAAATGCTAGTGACTTGTTCCCATTAGGAAAGGATTGATTGAGGTTGGTACAATGTATCACCTCAGGCTTACATGTTTATTTTGCAGGCTATTGGTTACACAATTTCTGTTAAGGTTCCACTAATATGGGTGAGTCCATGCTCAATCGGTTCAATTGGCCCTCTTATTCTGGTTTTAACCCAAGTACAGAAAAAACAGTATAGCAGAGAAGAAGAAAGCGCACCTTCTCAATGTAGTCGATGATTTTTCCATCTGTAATTTTGTTTCCTTGTTGATCGGTGACATGAAACACTGTTTATTCAAAGAGAATTGAAATGCTCACCTAATTGTTCACACACATGCAAGAGCTTGCACATGCAGAGTATTTGCCGTGAACTCTCCTTTAATCAGTATGGTATCACGGCTTTTTTAGTACATGTGCTTAGCTGGAATATGGGGTATCATGTATTGGTTCCACCACCAAAATTCCAGGATGAAATACATTAGCATTTTTACATCCCACATTGTCTAAATTTCCACTCTTGAACCTAATATCTAATTGGCCAACCCTGTCTCTTAAACCACCCAAGCATATATGATATAACCAAAGACTAATGCATTTCAGGGCTAATATTAAGTAGCAGGTTTACATGTAGTTTAGAACATATTGGACTTGTACATAAAAAAGAGAATCTAGATAAGTACTGCTTAAAGGGAGAGTTCATAGCAAGCAAAATGATGGTGCCTTCTTATGGAAAAAAGAAGCTAAATAAACTTAAACAAACGTACCATCCATGAACCATCCGCCATCAGAAGAGATGTAAGCTTTGGTAATTAGGAGGTCAATGTCTGTTAGGATTTGTACCACTTCCAGCAGTATTCCTGGTTTGTTCATGCTGTCAACCTGCAACATCAGATTCCACAATCTGCATCTAGTCATTCATGCAAGTATGGTGTAGTAAAAAGAAGTATCGGGAAGTTTTGTTGTCAAGGCACAAGGTATCATGCATGAGGGAAAAGAAGCCAGTTGATCTTAACAGGAAGACGCTTTTACCAGATTCTTATAAAATTCCTTTCACTTTAAATTCAAATTATGACTCCACTCATTGATTCAGTTTTCAGCTGGAAATAGGAGCCAATTTGCCAGTTTGTAAATAGGGGAAATAAATGTAAAATGTGGCCTGACCACCCAAAGGTTGAACTCGGGCTGAAGCTTTTAGATGCAAACTTGAGCCTGGGTCAAACCCAATCTAGAATCAGGCTGAGAATTATGGCAACCTGACTGACTTTGAGAAATTGTGTACTAGTTCTTTCTTATTCTTTTTAATGTTTCCAAACAATATTATATTCAACATGATATGGTTTATCTTTCTTCCCTTTCGGAAATAATGAAATTAGGAATGTGAAAGCCTGGATGCCATAATTTTTCTGTACTAACTTACAACAGGGAACTAAAAAGAGCCTAGTTGACAGAATCACAACTGACCTTGCCAGTCATCATTTAGAAAGCACAATTCTTGTTAGTATAGCAATTTACCTTGATCAGAGTACAGTCGCTGCAACTTAAATTGTCTACAGACACCCTGAGAATAGCATTAGAAAGAAAAAAGAGTTAACAACAAAATTTCACTTGCTAAAGTGCTAGAGAATCGATCATATTAAGCAGTCTCAAGGGTTCCATCACTGTAGACCATACAATCAGAATAAAAATGATTGAACCAATAGTGTGCTGATCAACTGCCATTATTCATATATGGTGGCTCATAGGTATTTTAATGATGGGCCACTTGAGGCTATTTAACAATGTAGCAACAACAAATTTTCTTAGAAGAGACAGATAGACGGAAAGAGAACCTTGGAGGATTTATTCTCATGCTCAAGTTCTCATACTCAGGATCAAAGTAAGGCCAACAAACTTTAGCCATTGGATTGCAGCTCACAGCTTCTCCAGTCAATATAGATTTCTCTTCTCTTCCCTGCATCATAGTGAGGTTATGATTAGCAGGTGAAATGCGATTTTTTATCAATTAACATTCGTTCGAAGCTTTGGAAATAGAGGAACAATGTTCATGATTAATTTTCCAGTTCCTGGACTTAAAATATGCTTTATACAACCATCCATTATGATGAAACTCCCTTTTAGTTTCAAATAACAAGGACTGGTTCTAAAGTAGCATGCTCAAAAGGTAAACGAGTTTAGCGATGTCTGATTATAGATGATATAATGAAATTATCATTCTCTTCGGGCCTTTTCCAAAAATGTTGCCGAGTTATTTATAAAAATTTTATCTCTATAGAAGCAGTACAAGATAACAGAATCCCAAAGAGTTCTGCCATCTGAGCAATCTAAACAACTTTCACTGGCGCACAGTATGAGATCTAACTAATTCTCTATCCTAACTCCATCCCACCCAAATAATAGAAACAAGAAGAAAAAAAATAAATACCTCCATGCCCTGCAGACATTCAGAAGTTGTCGTCTGGTTATATGGCAGTGGGGGCTGATTTTAGATAGGATAACCACTAATAAATATCTCATGTTAAAGATTCTAATACAAAAACCATACAAACACCAAACACAACCCAATTTCATATGTTTATGACGTAAAATAGATTTTTATGAGAGATGGTGTTTGATGAACTGTTTAATAGTATTAAATATTTGATTGTTTGTTTTTATAAAATTTATTTAAATTAAAAAATAAATATATTATTATTTTTATTTAAAAAACACTACATGATTTTTTCTATTTAATAATAAATTACTTTCGACAAAAGGTTAAAAAAAACAGCAATTTTCATTTAAGATGATAAAGATACTACCATGTGTAGAAATGATGAGAAAGAGCTCTTGGGGTTTAGCTAGACATCAAAGTCACCCTCATTTGGGAAAGATGAGAAAGAGCTTCTTGGGCTTTATCTAGGCATCACAATCACCCCAGTCCCATTTCATACTATTACAAAGGACGCTCACATTATGAGTAGCATATCCTGCAAACATAAGGAGCAAAACTGCTTCACCTATGTAGCTTGCTGTAATACAACTAGACGTCTAGTTTGCAACCCGAGTAGATTGGTTTGGATTGAAGGACGACTCAGGCCCAATTCGGACTATGCTTTGAATGGAGGTATTTGGAGGAAAGGAAATGATTTTCTTAAAAATTCTGGATTTCGTTGTTTCACAGGGATTTGTATATAAGGATGCAATGGAAAAGGTCTGTTGGGACTAACCCAGTCCGATCCTGACTAGGTTTGGGGAAAGACTGATTGGGGTAGATTTAGGTTTGGGGTTTTTCTTAGAGCTCGGACCGAATCTACCAGGTAGGGTTTTGTACCTCCCTGACCGACCCCATCCCCACCCCAACTTAACTAGAATAAATTTAGGGATGATGTGATTGGGGTAGGGTCGGGTTCGGGGTTTCCTTCAGAACCTGGACTGCTAGCAGGGAAGGATTTTATAATACACCGGTCCATCCCAACCCAGTAGGTTTTAAAACTTAAAATTACACACACTGGAGGCCCAGCAATCCCCTACTATTAACCCAAGAGGAGCATGTTATTGAAATATGGCATCCGAATTCCGTTTCTGGTCCCCATTCACGTAGCCTTTGTTCAAATCTGAAATTGCAAGTGGATCATGGATCTTACTTCCTTACAAGACCGGCCCACTTCCTGCCCAGGCCTTAGTCGCCTTCTACCCACTTCCAGCAAAGAGGCGTCATGTGCACACCACCCATGTTACCTTTAACCACAAACAAAGTAGCACCCATGATGACCCAGCCACTTTACCTTCAAACCTTTGCTCCAATGGTGGAAATGCCAGTAGTAGACCTATTTTGAAACTTTACTGCTAACGTCATCCTAGAAAACTAAATTGCAGAGATCATTCTTCTTTTAATTCATCTTTATTGCCCACTTCTTCCTCTGTTGTTCAATTGATAATTTCTTTATATTTGAACTTTAAAAACTTTCATGTGTTTCCATCATACTTCATATTTTTATTGGACTAAGGGTAAAATGTTTCAGTAGAGAATTCATTTTTATTGAAATTCTTTCTCATGCCAAATAAGAGGATATCGATATCTTTCCTTTACTTCTCATTGCAATAATTGAATTCCTTTCTATCAGATGTTGAAAATGTTTCCTCAGTTCTTTTTTATTTTCAAAATTTATGTACTTCATCTTTCTTAACGCCTCCATACATGCATAACTTAAAAAAAAAAAAAAAAAAAAAAAAAGATAGATAACTATGGAAAGAGAGTGAACAACTTATCGAAATGACATGAAAGAAAGAAATGGACAAATATATTAGACTGCCACTTATCCTCTTAAAAACTGAAGTTGTTAATGAATGTGCCAACAACAACTATTAAGCTGCCTAACAATTAATATTCCATCTTGATGTTGCCTCCTCTTACATATGGATTTAATAGATGGGAAGACATAAACAGAGCGGGTTCAACCCAAGATACCTAAGAATCAAAGTTGTTATACCATTTAGTTCATGTATTCCCTCATTGGTCAAACCAAATGTGGGAAAAAGTCGTCCCGCATTTATTGACCTAACAAAAGTCATATACAAAGTGGAAATTAAGTTTTAGTTTCATAAAATTTGTAAATCGACTTTATACCTTAAACTTTTGGGAAAAGGGCTAGTCTAACAAATTCAAACCACAAAACTAATTATAACAACATAAGGAACAAATACTATTGATTGCAATTGTTAAATATTTCATAAGTCTTAGATATAAAACTCCACAATTTGATAACCACTAACATTTATCACACATCAATAAAATAGGGATGGCAGAAAATTAGAACAATGTAAAATAATGTTGCTATATTTTATTAATTTTAATTAACACCTATATATACACGTATGGAAGAAGGTGCAAAAAGGGTGGTCAAAAATCTTTTACAACATTTACAATAACTGCAATATCGAGGCCCTAAATATATGGATAGAATCACAACTTCAATAATTTTATTTGGAAAGGATTCGAATTGTCTATCAAGGGAAGACTTATGGTTGTCTGTCATGAGAAGGATCCAAATTGTCTATCATGCACCCGCAAGATGAAGCCTCCATTAAAGACTCCAATCTTGGAATGAAGTTGTTCAAAACAAGTACAAGAAAGTGGCTTAGTGAGAGCATTAACAAAGTTGATCATCACTATTGATATAAGAGACAATTAGTGAACCTTGCTCAATTGTGTCTTATACAAAGTGAAAATCAATAGAAATATGTTTCATACGGTAGTGGAAAACTAGATTGGATCAAAGGTAAATAGCACCTACATTGTCACAATGAATAATTGGAGGCTTAGGGATAGAGACTCTAAGTTCACCAAGCAAGGATTGCACCCAAGATAATTTAGCAACAGTGGTGCCCATTGCACGATACTCAATCTTGGTTGATGAATGGGCAACAGATTTTTGTTTGTGAAAGGACCATGAGATAGCATTTCCATCGAGGTAAACAATATAAGTAGTAGTAGACATCCAATCATTGCGATTTCTAGCCTAATCCACATCAAAGTATGCACTTAGCATGAGAGGTTGATCAAAGCATAAAAGAAGACCTTGATCAATAGTGTGTTTTAGGTACCACAAGAGTTACTTAGCAACGGTCCAATAATTGACAATGGGATGATGCATAAATTGAGATAACTTGCTTACAGAATAAGCGATATTTGAACAAGTTAGAGAAAGATCTTGAAGAGAACCAACCACCTCATGAAAGACAATGACATTTGTAGAAGTAGCACCATCATGAAATAAAAATGGTTGAGTGGTGGATAGCGGAGTGTGAACATCTTTGCACCATCCATGTGGAATCAAGTGAGAATATCCCATACGAATTTATGATGAGTAAGCAAAAGGCATGAGATGTAGTAGTGACTTCAACATAATGAAAAGCACCTAAGTCTTTCAGTGAGAATTGGCTCAATAGAGCAATTAAAAAGGTGGAAACAAGAGTAGGATCACTGCCAATTACCAATAGATCATCCACATAGACGAGAAAGGAGATAGTAGATAGTGGTAGAAAGGCCATAGGAAACAAATAGAGAAGTGTCAAACCGAGAATTGAGGAATCCATAATCTAAAAGAAACTGTTTAAGTTTCTTGTACTATGCTCTGAAAGTTTGTTTTAAGCAATATATTGTTTTTCTGAGACGACAAACATGAAAGGGATTACCAGAATCAACAAAACCAAGTAGTTGAGACATGAATACCTCTTTAGAGAGTGTGCTTTGCAAGAAGGAATTATTAACATCAAGTTATCAGATAAGCCGCCCATGAGAAAGTGATAAAAAGATAACGATGCTAATGGTTGTAGGCTTAACAAGTAGATTGAAGGTCTCATGATGGTCCACACTAGGGCATTGGTGAAAACCTTTACATATAAGACGAGCCTTATAATGAGCAATGATGTCATTTTTTGTTTTATGCGAAAGACCCACTCACAACCAACAACATTTTGACTAGAATTATAGGAAACCAAATCCTAAGTACCTTTGCAAACAAGAGCATTAATCTCATCAGACATAGCTTGGTGCCGTTGTGGATCCTTGATTGCCTAAGACACATAAGTGGACTCCACAAGTTCAGGAAGAGGATGTTTGGTGGTGTGGTTGAACTATTTAGGTTTAAAGATGTTATTTTGAGCACAAGTGGTCATAGGATGAGTGCAAATGGGAGTTTAGAGATAAAACATGAATGTTGGCTGGGAAAGGGGGCATAAAGGAGGCTCAAATGTCAAGATATGGGTTAGTGGTGCAATAGTGGGTGAATTTAAATCATTGTGCACAAGTCTGAGAGTGCAACAACCGTGACATCATGAAGAAAACCAATGTTAGATGGTGACAATAGAGGCATGCATGTATGCCCACAATCATGATTGACAACCATTAATGGAATGGAAAAATGGGTAGGGTACCATGCTGAAGAGCTATTCAATGCAAGAGGAGGATTGCTCGTAGAGGATCGAGAAAGGAATTCATGCTTAATGAATTGAACATGCTTGAAGTGGAAAATTTTATTTATGGAAGGGTCATAGCATTTGTAGGCGCCTTGAGAGTTGGAGTATATAATAAAAATACATGGGTGAGACTTTGGTGCTAGTTTGCGAAAAGAGTAAGGGCAAAGCCAAGGGTAGCAGAAACAACAAAAGACATGAAGTTTGAGATAATTTAGTGGTTTTTAGAATAGACACTCAAATAGTGATTGAAGATTTAGAAGAAGTGTGGGCAAATGATTAATAAGATATGCAATTGTTTGAAAAGTAAAGCTCTAGTAAGAGTAGAGGCTTTGTGTAGTAAGGTGAGGCCGGTTGCAACAACATGACAATGAAGACGTTCAGCGAAGCCATTATGCTTTGGAGTGTGGGGAAAAGTTTTAAGGTGTTGAATCCCTTATGATTCACAAAGAGATTTAAGTTTCTCATATTCCCCATCACCCTTAGAATAAATAGAAAGAATTAGTGCTTTAAAAAAAAAAAAATCCACCACAGCTTTGAATTTGGAAAACACAATGAACACATCATATTTATGACACAAAGGATAAATTCAAATGTATTTGGTAAAATGGTCCACAAAAATTACATAATACCAAAAAGTATCCATTGACGTAACAAGAGCAAGGCCCCAAACATCAATATATATAAGATCTAAGGGACCTCTACTTTGAAGAGAGGAAACACCAAACATCAAATGATGACTTTTATTACATCGATAAGAATCACAAAAGAAATTTCATGGAAGTTTGGAGGAGATCGGAATGTGACTATTATGGAGGAGGTGATTGAAAATTCTGATGGAAGGGTGTTCAAGACGATTATGTCAATCATGTGTTGAAGCAGGAACACCAACTAAAGCATGTGGAGTCACTATGGTAGAATTCTCAACACTTGGCCACATGTCATGGTTGTTGGGTCCTCGAATTAGTTGTGCCCACATGCCCATGTCTTTCACAACAAAATGAGATGGAAAAAATTCAATGGAAGCATGATTTGATTTGCAAAATTGAGAGAAAAAAAATAGATCTTTTTCATGGAAGGGAAAAATAAAACATTGGATAAGGGAAACTTATTGGAAGGGGTAGAAAGGTTGGTTGAACTTGTGTGAGTGATTTTAAGACCTATACCATTTCCAATGATAATATCCTTGAGCTCGTCATAATTTTAGTGCAAATTAGGATTGTTAAAATCAACAGTCACATGATGAGAAGCACCAAAGTCCATGATCTAGTTAGTTGAGCTAGCAGTGGTTGTGGTTGTGCGATGTGTCCTAGGTGGTTATCAGTGTTTGTGTATGCCCTTGTTTTGCACAAATTCGGCATACAACATTCTTCCAATTTTGATTACTGGGATTTTGTCGAGGTTGATTTGAATTGTTGTCAAAGTTTGTGTTTAGAGAGCCACAATTATAATTGGAACTATAGTTTGAGTCCTTTGGTTTCCATCAATGTTCACTGTTGCGGTTATTGGTCTCATGATTTGCAGGTTTGGTGTTATGACAAACAACATTTGATGTAACACGTGAGAGATCAAGTTGGATTTCATCACTATTTAGAAACTTTTCATGCTCTATCAACGTGTCAAAGAGCTCTTCAAAGGTGATGGGGTGCTCTCTTTGACATATTGTAACCACAACTTTCTTAAACTCTTTGCCAAATCCTTGAGGACACCGAATAACAATATCATCTTCATCTTATAGCACTCTAATAAGAGCAAGTTCATCACAAATACCTTTGAATGTATGTAGGCATTCAAAAACAGGTTTTGTGCCTTGGGTTATTGAGGTAAATTTGTCTTTCAAATACATGATTCTGGAGCGAAAGCAATTGGCAAACCTCTTGTAAAACAGTCCCAAGCATCATGAGCAGTTGTCGTAGAAGACACAAAAGAAACAACGGACTCAGATAAAGAAACATGCAAAAAGAAGTTGATCCTGTCTTTTTTTCCAAAGAGTATAAGAGGGATTTAGTATGCTGGTGTTGTTCTCGGTGATAAGAGGTTCAAGACAAGGTGAGGTTCCATTGATATATTCCAATAAAACATAGCTAAATAAGAAATTGTGGAATTAGGCTCTCCAAGAAATGTAGCTAGAGGATGAAAGTTTTAACGGTAATTGAGCAACTGCATTTATAGAGATCAAGTATGGTGTGTTGTTTTGATTGGTAATGTAAGAAGCAAAAATAGAGGTTTGGGTGGTGTTTTCGGAAGCCATTGTTGTTGAATGGATAATGCTCTCGTTAGAGAACTTGCTCTAATATCATAAAGTAGGGATGGTAGAAAATAAAAAACAATCTAAAATATTGTTGTTGTGTTTTATTGATTTTTAGTAACACCTATACACGTATGGAAGAAGGTGCAAGAAGGGAAGTAAAAGATCCTTTACATCATTTACAGTAACTGCAATATCTTGGCTTTGATTATATGGAGAGAATCACAACTTCAACAATTGTATTTGGGAAGGATTCAAATTGTCTATCAAGGGAAGAGTTTGGGTTATCTGTCATGAGAAGGATCCAGGCTGTTTACCCAGGTTGTCTACTAGTCAATACAATCTATTACAACTAATACTAGTAAGTAATGTAACTATTACCTTACTTTGGGTTCTTATACCAACTTATGCCCACACCTACTCTAAGACCTTAATCCAAGTTAGTAGGCACTATCAACCTACTTGAGTTGGTTGTCATGAGTACAATCAACTTATTATTGGACAATCCTGATATAGTTCAACGTACTCATGTTAATTCGTATAAATAGAATCAATTCCTTAGCATTCAATTCACATAAATTAGATAGAGAGATCGTCTTCCATTCGGTTGGAGAAGAGCCATGTGCTTTTACAATGAACTTATTTGAACAACTCAACATCACAAAAACAGCAAAATATAATTATGTTTATTATATATATATATATATATTTTTAAAGAAGATCCTATGATAATTCATACTCATGATAATATCATAATTCACCCAAAAAAAAGTTAGAGCTGGAAATAAACGGGCATACCATAAATATACCTTTAACCTCATACTTTTAGTGCAATTACATATTTTTTTTGCTTATTTGAACACATGACTAGGCAACTTTGATGTTAAATTTCTAGTTGTGAGCACAACCAACACTCAAGGAAAACTCTAGCCTAGTTCAACTTACTCAAGTTGCAACCTCTAGGTTATTGTTTGATCTTAAAAGTCGCACAAACAACAAAATGATAAAATTTACACAATTTCAAAAAGTTTGATCCCATGACAAATCATACCTATGGTATCTTTAAATAGTTCCGAAATGAACTTGTCTAAAAACAGAAGTGCATCTTTAATTCAAACCAAGTTCTTACTGCAGTTTGTGACTATATAACAATCTAATATTGCTGAACAACTGTTGTCTAGTTTAACCTACTCAATTGTAAGTTAAGCTTAATGTTGGAAAGCTCAAGATCACACAAATGACAAATTATAATTATGATGTTATCATATAATTCCAAAGAATCACCTAACGACAAATCATACTTCAGACGTCAGAGCATAATTCCAAAAAACCAGTCTCTCTAAAAATAGAAGTTTGTACAAGGCCTCTTTAATTCAAGCCGAGTTCTTACTGCAGCTTTGTTCTGTGATTATTATATTTTTCACTTAAACACATGAATATTGCAGCTTTGCTGCTAAAAGAAAAAAAAAAATCCTTTCATGACTGGAATCAGCTTATTATTCGACAACTCCCATCTCCTTTGAGTTGAAAGAAAGTTCATATGGCAAACTGTACCTATGACATAATAGTATGATTCCCGAAAACAGAAGTTTCATATCGTATTCACACATTTGATTCAAACCAAGTCCTTTTTTGCAGCATTTTAGTGTAACTGTATATCTTTTACTTATTCCAGCACATGACTGGTGCAACTTTGGCGTAAAAAGACCTTTTTGTGCCACCAACTCATTGCTAGACAATTGGGAAGTCGTCCCATCTACTAAACATTGCACGCAGAGCTGATTGTTGGACTACTATTTCTAAAACCAACAGAAAACCATGATCACCGTAAAAATAAACAAGGAAGACGGGTTAATTTCATGGCTATACCTTTTTAACACATGACTGGCAGCTTTGTGTTAAGATATATATATATATATATATATATATATATATATATATATATATATTTTTTTTTTTTTTCTTTTGGACGGGTAAGGGGAAGTTGATGCTAGACCGCTGGTGTTGCATCCGAAAAAGATCCCGTGTAAGGGACCAAACGCACTACAGGGCGTGTGTCCACGCCCCCAAAAAAGAAGAGCATGGTTGCACGGGCTACTGTGATTGTGGTCCTTGTGGATGGCATACGAAACGTGGGAAAGAACACTGACCATGGGAACGCGCTTTTAGGCGCGTGTAACGGGAGTGTGTAAAGAACAAAACAAAGCCTCTTTGAGATGACATAAAGACTTGATTGATTGAAACCCTAACCACCATTATCGTTCATTGTTCACCATCCCGTATCCCTACAGCCATGGCTTCCCAAGAGTACGACTCTTCTTGAGCGTCCATGCCGTGGGGAAGCCATCATCGATTTGGCCTTTCGCTAATAACTAATACTAAACTCTGACCGTGTTTATAATGAACACGGCATATCCCTCTAATCAATAACCCCACCGGCGTGTTTTCACAATCTCGTACTGTTCTGTTGGGTTCGATAGAAAATTTTAGCAAGAAATGTTTGCAGAAGACAAATTACTCGGACAGTTTTATCATGTGTGTAGTGAGCTTCGGGAGAAACAGATTTCGAAAAAGCTCTTCTCAGTGGAAGTGTTATCTTCAGCGGAAAGTTGCCTCAGGGAAAAATTTTCCACAGAAACAGAGTCCAAACGTTGAAGCAAAAAAAAATGTTACTACTCTGAAAGGGAAGCGGCTTCACGATTTCAAGGAATAAAAACTTATCAGACTGCATTATTCAAAAGAAAGATAAATTGTACAGAAAACAAAAACCGCGAAAATCAACAAGAATTAGCCACAAAGGAGCAGATTTGGAGAGAAAGCTACTCAGTGACTGCTTCCAGAAAAAAAAGAAATCTCCACGGAATTTGAAGTACAAATCTGAAAAAAATCTCTGCAAAACGCAACGATTTGTAAAGCACATGAAAACTTACCAAAAACGGGTGAGAATGGAGTGAGGAAAAGCGGCAGAGTCGATAAGCGAACAATTAGTCTTTCTGGGAGCCCTCAAACAGAGCGAGAAGACTTCACTGCGCTTTCGACGTCGGAAGAGCACTTGCAGAGAACATGCTCTCTCTCTTTCTCTGTCTCTCTCTCTGTTGAGTGAGTGTGTGGTAGATAGCAAAATTAAAACCATAAAGCGTCTTATGAATTGAAAATGTGATTTTATATTTGGTGATGACGCGGCAATTAAACACCTTCCCTTTTAGCAAATTGTATCATTTCGGAGCCACCCCTCCCTCCCACGTGCTCTGCTCCCGCCTTCTTTCACTGTATACAAATTAATTCCATAAATTCTTTTTTTTTTTTTTTTTTTTACTATAATATGATTAATATTTTTTTTATTCTTCATTTATGAATGAAAGGAAAAGAGAAGAGAATATTAGGATATTAGGGTAGTATTATTTTTTAAATACTAAAAATGGTTTTTTTTATTGCTTTTTAAGGGAATTTTACTTATTTTCTTCAAACAAATGACAACTCATAGAAATTATTTGACCATTTAGGAGATTTTTATATTAATTATAAAAAAAAAAATAGCCATGTTAAGATCGAAATATGAGAAATTAATCTGTGATGTAATCACATTTGGATGGACTTTTGCCAACTCACCTCCACTTCATAGTTCATATCATCTTGATTTGACTTTTTCTAACTCATCATCAACCATATACATGTACATTTGGCATTATTTTTAAAATCATCGCTACAAACTATATCTTTATAAATATATAACTTTTATACTATTAAATTTTAAAATAATTATTAAAAGTTAAAAATATATAAATAATTTTAATTTTTTATTTAAATTTATAAATTTAAAATTATTGTCAAAAAATATATATACCGTAACCTTCACGTTATATTTCCCCCTCAACAACACCCCGAAGGTGACTTTGACTATAATACCACTCATAGAACTTTAAGGGTTACCAACTTTTTTAGAAGTAATTATTATAAAAAAATATATATACTCTAACATTATATTGCATTCACTCAAATATCTATGATATTTGAATATAAGGGAGTTAATGAACGCGTCCAATCTATCATATCTCAATGATATTTATTTCAAAGTTTTTAAATCCTTTTATATAACATTTAAATCCATCGTTTTATTAATATAGATTATTAAATAGTCAAAGATATTTTTAGTTGGTAGGTTGGTCAAAGATATTTAATATAGATTATTAAATATCCGATAGTTGTATCACATCATGACGTGACAGAAAGTTAAAGTCAAATTACTCCATGTGATTATGATATAATTGAATGTTTAAAGGTTAAAAATAGTGGAAAAAAGAAAATTAGGTTATATTTGGTTACAGAAAGTAAAAGAAAAAAATATTAAGAAAAATGATTATTTTATAAAATATTTCAAAAAAAATTAAATATAATTCAAATTAGTTAGAAATTTATACATTTTAAAATTATTTAATCTATATATTGACGAGTTAAAATAAATAAAATGAGTTTGAAATAACAAATAAAAATAATTTATTATCTTTAACTCTATTTTTTTTATTTTTCTTTACTTTTTTTTTTTTTACTTTTCCTCTCTATTTTATTTTCTTTACCTTTTCCCTTAAATTTTTCGAGAACCAAACATAGCCTTAAAAAAAATTTAAAATAATAAAAATATAATGCACAAAAGATATGACACAATAAATTGTATTTTTTTTTCTCAATATATATGGATTTGATATTGTAGTTAGACCCATGAAAGGAAGGACAAAATTAAAGTTGAAAGTAATAAAGGTCATGGGAGATAAAATTATGATGTGTGATTTCTCGAAGTTAATGATCTATGAATTTGAGTGAGTGGCAATTAGAAAAGAGGTTGATTTGGTCTGTGGATACGGGTCTTTTTTCTAAACAAGATGAAGCATAAAAGATGAAGCAATCGATTATGGTGGACTAATAGCAAGAGGAAGTCCTTACGTGGACAACCATTAAACTACATTTGGTCCTCCACTCTATATTCTTAAAATAAGGTGCTAATGATTCAAACTCAGAATCTTGATTTGGGCCCAGAGAAATGGAATCGAATTCCTATTTTAACAGACCATTAAAACTAAACATCATTGGGTTTTTTACAAATTTTTATAGGCCTTTTGGAGTTCCCCTTTATTATCTCTTTGGAAGACCAAGGAATGGGATCACATGCTTTCCAACTTGTTGATTTATTATTTTAGTGTTGGCCTTTTTCTTATAGGTCATGATTTGGTTGATAAGATGTCATAAACTATGGTTTAACATATTCAAAAATAAAAAATGATGGAAGATATGTGAATTAATATCAAGGGGTAGACTGTAGAGGTCCAAGAGGTGAATGTAGCACCAAAACCCAAGTTCAGTTCTGAAGAGCTCAGGGAGGCAAGTTGGGAGGGCCGACAGTGACTACGCTTGGAGAGAGAAAAAGAAAAGAAAAGGCTAAACTGGAGGTGGGTCTGCAATTCAGGTTTAATATACACAAGCAGCACCAAAGGGGGCCCACAATCCACATCATGGTGACTAGTATTGAGGTACAATCCGTGAAGCCATGGCTGCAAAACAGAGGGAGCAGATTGCTTGGTGGACAGCCAACATCCCAATAAAGCAAAGGGCCTTTACAATTACAAAAACACACAGGCTTCTTAAATATGATAGGGTCGCTAAATCATGAATGAATTCCATGAGGTAATCCGATCATGAATACTGGTATATATGTATTGAGAGCGATGCCAAATCCTCACATGTCATATTCGGGGAAAAAGTGGTGCATATTCTTTGAACACAGGCCTAGCCTTGAATTACATCTTACGCGAAGCCCTTGGCACCTTGAATGCATCTTGGACCCGGTTGTGTTTTTTTGTTTTTAGGAAAATGGATCTCAGACCATCAAAAATTAAGATGTAAAGAGGAAAAGAAAATGATAATAAAGGAGAAGGGGGGCAAGTGGGTGGGGGTGGTGGGGAAGTGATGAAGATGCAAAGTAGTCCGAGCTGGAAGGATACGGTATCGAGCTTTGATGGGTGAATCTGGGGCGTCCGCCACACATTTACCAAATGCATTTGGGACCACTGGATGTGCTGATATCACCCTCATTTGATTCCAAACTTTCAGCTCTCCCTCTCTAAAACAAAATGTGATAGCATCCATACAAGGACCCTGGACGCTTGGACCCATACCCATACTCTTATCATTTATTCTCATTATTTCGCTCTCACTTTCCGATTACGACCTCCTCTTAAGTCCTTTCCTTCACCCATCTGTATTCGTGTCTTGTTCTGAATTTATATCTATTATTTTTAACTTTTAGTATGCATATTGGAGGTACCGGGTCTATTCGAGTACCTCGACCCGACACCGACCTGGTACAATTATCTGTCGACAACCTGGAGCCAACCAATTCGACGGGGCTAGGTGTATCCACCCGAAAATTGATTGTTCAACTTAGGGATGGACCATTAAGGTCTCTATTGAATTTCACGAATTAACTTAATAAACCAATGGTCAGATGTCCCCAGGCCCGCAAAGGCCAATCCCAATGACCTTTCATTGCTATGCCTCGGGTAGGAATGTGTCATGACACCCCCCGTTAGTGGGAATGTGTGTTAACCCGCATCTTTCTCATCCATGCTACTAGACACTCACCACTATCATTACTAACCGAGGGCACTAGGGGCAGCCAGCTGCAAACCACTCGATCTGACAAGAAGCACCGATATCCCAGTCAGATATTGTGTATGGAGAGGATGTGATGCATTTGTTCATGTCTTGCGGCACGACGAGTCAGTAATTTAGTTCAGTGGCAATCCTTGAAACAAATATGGATTCTAGTTGTTGTCATTGTTAAGGGGCAATAATCGGTCTAGGTTCGAGTCCTATTCTTACAATCATGTCCCCTTGGGTACTAGTTGACTTTGCTAGTGCATTTGACATTGGTTGTTGCAGAAACATTGTATGCCAAATCCAAAACACTTGAGCCTTAGCCGTTTGCCCTTCCTGTCCGATGATTTGTGCCACTAATTTAAACAAAATGTTGATCTCTTGCTAGGATGCATTCCATCAATAGTAGACATTCCCCGTAACAATATGTTGAGCTTCATCTAATGTAGATATGATTGGATAATGACAAACTCAACATAACGCCCAACAACTTACCTCTTCTTAACAAGAGGGTTGACAACCCCAAGAGCTAATCATGACAAGCAAACCTTCTCAACCATAGGACCTGTTTCATCTTTTATCATAACTCAATCACACCATGAGCCAAAAAAAAGAAAAATGAGATATTTAATTTTATTTTGTGGAAATGGTTTTTATTTAAAAGTATTGTTCTTTTGTTTATTGAACAGATACCAAGGAAACTATTTTTAAGTAAAATATTTATATTAATGAAAGTATGACCACTGTTGACGAAGCCCCACTGTCCTCCCAATAGAGCCTAAATGGTCTTGTTTGGGCTAAAACCCTAAAATTGCTAAAGCATCTCATTTTATTCCCCTCAAAATGTCACATGGGCCTTTCAAAAGTTCACTCCTACCACTCCAGCTTTGACAATAGCCAAAGCCAATCCAATCTTTTTAGACGAGCTTTTTTTTCTTAAAAAAAAAAAAAGGAAAAAAAAGAAAAAGGCAAAAAAGAAAACTCATCATTAAAAGTTAAGTGCTCCATGTAATCACTTTCCCCTTTACTCCCTTTTTCTTATTCCCCATATCTCTGGGGTATTCATGGTCACTAGCCATATCCTAATTTCAAAGGTTGTTTAATTGAAAGTTCAAATAAGGGGAGACCCAAGTCGTATATATATAATGTAAGGCCTAGAGGAGAAGTTGACAAAGGAAGAGAGAGAGAGAGAGAGCTGAGCTCAGAAACCAAAGATTTGATTATACTACAATGAAGAGATGGTCAACTTGTTGAGAGCTTGAACAATAAACGATTGGTGGGGTTGCTCTTGGTGAGTAGTGCACGGTGGCCCTTTCATGAAATTTATTTGATGTTGTGAGTGAAGGAGAGGGGGAAAAAAGGCAAAAGTTCAGCCGACACTATAAACGGCTAACCTCATTTGTCTTTCAAAAGAGGCGTCCATCTCTATCTAAGAATCTCTTGCTTTTTTTTTTTTTTTTTTCCTTTTATTATTCCTTGTGGTGAGAACTGTTGTTGGGTCCAACTTTGAGATTTGGATGTTGTTTGTGCCCGTATATGGAGCTTCCAGTAACCCCAAAATCACCCCCTCACAATTCAAGGGCACTGGGCATCTATAACCATCTTTTCTTGCCCGCAAATGAGAGCATGCCACGGCGGGGATCGTCGGCTAGAAATGACTCTGCAGTCTAATCTTGGTGACATGTCGGGATGTGAATGGAGGGTGAACCTACAATAGAGGAAGTGGCGACATTCTTGATTCCTCCATTGGTTGCCTGACACTTATCCGTATCTAGTTGGGATGTGCTCCTGTTCAATGACTTCCATCGCTTTCACTTGCTGAAGGCATATCTTTCATTGATTCATGAGACTTCAAATCATGTCAGTCTCCATCACCGTCTCCCCCGCTGACTAGAAAGATTGAAAAGGATTTACAAGAACTGTTGTGTTTTTGGATTTTGTTTGCAAGGCCTTGAACCAGTGATTGATTGTGGGTGATTTGGTTCATGAGCAAAGGTTGCCAAGAGGGGTTTGACCATGAAGATTAACAAAAAAAACCAGTTCATTGAGCCTACCAGCCATCATTCAGTTCCAATCCAACACAGTTTCTTCTTATCTTCTTGATTTCTCATGGAAAAACAGCAGTATGTTAGTTTATCAAATCAATCAGACCCAAAACTGTCAAATTGAAAAGCCTCAGGTGTTAGGAAAATAAAACCAAAGCACAGACAGGAAGATCTTCTTTGTATGTTATAGAGGATTGTCAAGCGGATCCACTTCCAATAGAACTCATCAATCTAATCTTGAGGTCAGCGTGGCCTACCCAATGGGTTGTTGAAGTGGTTTCAGATCAAGCTGTCACTCATAGGGGATACTTATCAACTTATCAACTTATGGCTGGAGACCTGGCTGGGACAATTTGAATATAATTGGGGAATCAAACTGTTGGAAGCTCATGCTTATGTAGGCACATATCTTCTGCATTATTGCCATCAGTTACCCTTTTATTTCTAATGCAAACAGTACAATTATGGAGTTCATCATCCTTGTCTCCATGGACCTAAGGTTTGGATTATTGGACTCAGGTGGCAGGTGTCAATTGGTCCTAGTTACCCTAACAAAACAAACAGAACTGTCTGGTTCAGGTTTCATTCCAACTGTTATACCCTGAAAAACAGCCAAGGTTCTGGTTAGATTAGTTGATCTCCATTGTGACCAACTGGGGATCTAAAAGATATCTGGAAGTGGGCAGAATTCAGAATTCAGGAATTAACTGAAGAAGCATCAAAGGAAAAGGAAATTCCAAGAATGGAATTCAATGAGGGAAAAGCAGTTTATGTCCAAACAACACAAGCTGACAAGATACAGAATAAAAAAGGGCTGATCATGATTAGTGAAGACACTGCATGCCTATTTCAGGACTTTCATATTCCATTACATGATATTAACAAACCACTTGATCTCTTCAAATAGGTATGCAAATAATTTTGCTTGGTGCAATACTTAAACAAGATATATGGCTAATCTAGATGTAGGTATTCCTCCAATATATTTCCAAAATACCACTGTGGGGGGAAAAGATTTGAGTGGCAAATACAGTATGAACTACTGACAACAACCCAACCCTCCCCTCTCATACACACATACACATACACGATAGAGGTATAGCGAGAAGCTATGAACACCACGTGAATAAGAGAGAAAAAGCAGTACCATCTGTAAAATGAAAATAAAAGCATGTCATCCTTGTCATAACTTTGTATAATGAGGAATAAATTGCTCCCCTAAGTGGTGTAAATGCTCATTTTCCCCTTCAAGAAGGCGTGTGACCTGCAGCAAGAACCCATTGATCAGGTATTCGAAGATGAAAAGACAATGGTGTTTCTAGTTATACAACAAAATATTATTTATTATCTATGAATTATTATTTAAATGTACAGCAGCACTCATAATCATTTTGCAAATTTCAGTGCATGCTGCCACCCGCATAGGCCTCTAGCATATACTGATCTCAATGAAGGATGTAGGAGCACACTGTCTAAAATTTGGTAGCTTGGGAAGGCATCTAATTCACAGAAGTTTGTCTTAACCATAGTTCAAGGTCGTTGAGTTGGCAGTTGACTCAGGAGGTTTGGAGACAGATTGGTTACAACATCTTGGGTCGGTATTGGATGATATGCACAAATGCCAGTTAAAAAGCTAAAAATATCGTAAAAAATAATGAAATTTTTAGATGAATATATACAATTAAATTGACTCAACAAATTAATAGAAAAAAACTATTTCCATATTTAACATTATTTTAATAACTACAAAAGCAGGCATTAAGAATTCAAAATTACACCAAACATTTGATAGAAGCATGCTTTAGGATTGCTCCATTAAAATATCACCCATAACCGTATTCATGCCCATTAAATTATTTCATAAACCCACTTCCCTTTCTATTATAAAACCAAACAAAAGCTGCTGGGGTCTAATCATGGGCTGGGAGAGAAGATGGGTTGCCAAGAGAAAATATGATGCCACATTGAACTTGTTACTACCGACTTTGAACCATGGTCATGAGGCATTGAGAAGAAGAAGATGGTGATTTTGTGGGTGGAACTGGATTGGAAGGCCATAGTTCTCTTATAGAATTTTTAAGGTTTAGTTTTTTTCTTCAATTAATTTTCTCCTCTTTGTTATCAATTATTTTCCCTTGTCTATACTTCTTTATCATAAAACATTTGGAGATATTTTTTTCTTTTGTTGATTGATGCAAAGATTTTCAAATCATTCACAACATGTCCAAGTCTTTGAACCATGGCTTTAACAAATATAAAGATATGATAAACTATGAAGCTGCAATGATAAAGCATGCCAATAAATGCAATCATAAGAAGTTCTTGCACTAGAGATTTCCCTAGGAAAGCAAGAATAGAAATTTGAAGCAATGAGGTCCAATTACCTCCCCCATTGAGGGCCGCATTTCAGGGCTGCTTTGCACACATAAGTATGCAGCTCTAGCCATGAGGTACAATTCATACGTGTCATACGAATCTTCAATACGAGGATCAATAAGTTCATGTAACGCAAGCCGCACAATAAGTGGTTCTGCCTGAAGTTGTCACACAAAACAGAATCATTTGGAGTTTACCAATTTCAACTAGAATGTTCATAGCATGCTTTGGGTTGCTGTTGGACATGAAATTAGTAATGTGGCAATCACAAAAAACTGGACTGCTGGATGATGAACTTACCCACTGTCTTAGAGATTGTTGATGCCCTTCTCTTGTTGGATCAATCACCTTGCGCCCTGATATCAGTTGTAAAAGGACCATCCCAAATGCATAGACATCTGTTCGCACAGAAACCATACCATTCTCTGCATACTCTGGTGCAACGTATCTGCATGGAACCGAGGCCTGCTTGTTATTATCTAAATTGAACAGATAGACAAAGAAGAAAAACAGTAATTCTCAACATTTTGTTATGGAATCTGACCAAAAAAAAAAAACCTTATATAAACCCTCACCCGAATGTGCCAAGTACCCTTGTGTGAACAGGGTCATCATTTGTTCTCCATTTGGCAAGGCCAAAGTCACCTAGCTGGTAGAAAAAAATTCCAAAAGTATGCCTTCGCTAATCAGGAAATTGATACATAATCTACCAGAACTCTTAGGCTCTTAGCAATGAAATAAATCGAAGTTTATAAAAGAATGTTGCTAGTATTAAGGGAAATTAATTAACAGGTAAAAAACTGCTCATACTGCACACATACTTTTGACTTGGGCTATTCCAGAACAACTAATTAAGCAACCTTTCCACTGAGCAATTAGTTGAACCACCATAAGTCTTTTCCATAGGGTATAATTGGTATTCAACATAAGCTAAGTCATTATTCAAGTTATTTTCAATAAGCCATCTATCATGAAGGACTTAACTGTAATCCTAGATTAGTTGCATGCATCTCCAATGTTGTCTAATATCTCTGAACTCATCCAAGGGATCCCTAAAAAATTGAGAATACAGTGAAAATGAAAACGCCATTGTGGTTATCTGATATCCACACTTCCTTTCCCTCTTGAAATCATGCTTGGCTTCCTGACTTTTATCATGACATTACCAATATATTTTTGCAATAATTCAAAATTTTCTGAATTTGTCACTATGTCTAAAATGAGGTTCCCTAATCAGAAAAACCCATATTTACACAAGGGGAAGAAATTAGAAAGAGACTGAAAAGCATGCTTCTAAGAAAGTAAGAGAGATAAGGATCACAACCAACTTTGGGCCTGTTTGGCATCCCGTGGAAATGGATCCATCCAATTGCATCTTGCATGGCAATTGGGGATAAATTTGCAAGTCTAATAAGTAGCATCTCCAAGGTCACCAACATAAAACAAAAATGTTTTCAATTAATGAAATCTTGAATTCCCTTGTTCAAAACAGTATTTAAATGAACTCATTTACATGTTATATACAAACAAAATGGATTGATTTCACATCCGAAGCAAAACACAATGGACTGATTCAAGTGCCATGGGACATCAAATCTCCCTCATAAGGCAACAAAATTAAGATAAAAGAAGAGGATGCATAAATATACCATAGGAACAAAGTCATGTGTTAGCAAGATATTGCTGGGCCGCATGTCCCGATGAATTATAGGACCTCCACGACACTCTTTATGTAGGAAGCGCAATCCTTTTGCAGTTCCTATCGCAATAGCACGTCTTTGGTGCCACTCAAGAACAGTGGCAGTTTTATCTATAAAAATCATTGCAAAAATTAAAAGAAGGCAATTAACGATTAATTTTGGCATAGAGAACAAGTGATTGAATTGGTGAAAGACCTAGAAAAAAATTGAGATGGAATGGATTTGAAACCTGTAGTCTGTACGGTTGCTTACCAAATAAGTGCCATTCAAGAGACTTGTTGCAGATATACTCATACACCAAGATATTAAAGTTCTCCTTGCAACAATAACCCAAGAGCATCACAATGTTCTTGTGGCGCGCAAAACTCAAAACAAAGACTTCAGAATGGAATTCAGCAAATCCTTGCATACTCGCTTCTTTTCGTACCTTTGCTGCAATAATCTGTCCGTCTTTAAGCTCACCTTTATATACGTGACCATATCCACCTTCTCCTAACAAGTTCTCCTTTGAAAAATCATCTGTTGCAAGTTGTAGTTCAGAAAAACTGAATTTCATGGACTCCTTGATATATAATATCGTCTTCATCCCACAAGCAGCACAAAGAACAGGTGCTTCTGAGGATCTCTTTCGGAAGATGCACTTAAATTGTTTCTGGATTACCTCAGAATCTGCAGAATATTGCTTTTCTCCTACAGTGCATATACCTGGAAGATGCAAATTCTCTTTATTAACTACCAAGAAATGGATCCGTTAAAAGACAAGCCAGGAAATTTTTGTCTCAAGGAACTATATATCAATAACAAAGACATCAATGGAGAGGTTTAAATATTAATAGAAGCTAAAAAAAAACTTTCAAAATTGAAAGTAAAATATATGTTTGGTAATCAACATAATCCTTAGTATTGCCCCCACTTTGAACCTAAGGGAGACTACAATATAATATAATTGTGAAAAGAGAGAAAAGGGATAATCCCTAATTTTTGTTATTAAAAAACTATTAATAATACACATTGGACTTGAGTATATATATACATGCTAGTGGGACCCACAATACAATAAGGAAAAAAGAAAAGAAAAGTAAATAACTGAAATAACTGTACACTATCTAACACTCCCCCTCAAGCTGGAGCATATATGTTATGTGCACCAAACTTGTTACAAATGTATTTAATTCTAGGACCTCTGAGAGATTTAGTAAAAATATTTGCTAGTTGATCATTTGAATTGACAAAACTAGTCGCCACACATCCTGATGCGATCTTCTCTCTAATGAAGTGACAGTCAACTTCAATGTGTTTGGTCCTTTCATGGAAGACTGGATTGGATGCAATATGCAAAGCGGCTTGGTTGTCACAGATGAGCTTCATCTATTCATCATTTCCAAATCTCAACTCCCGAAGAAGATGTTTCAGCCATATGAGTTCACATGTTGTCAGAGTCATAACTCGATACTCGGCTTCAGCACTAAATCTGGCCACTACATCTTGTTTCTTACTCTTCCAGGATATTAGGTTACCTCCAATAAAAACACAATACCCGGAACTGGAACATCTATCTGTGGGTGAGCCAGCCCAATCTGCATCTGTGTAACCAACAACTTGGGTATAACCTCTGTTCTCGTACAACACACCTTGGCCTGGTGTGCTTTTGATATATCGAAGAATGCGGATTACAGCATCCCAATGGCTATCACATGATGACAGTAGGAATTGACTAACAACACTTACAGGAAAAGAAATATCTGGACGAGTAATGGTGAGGTAGTTCAGTTTACCTACAAGTCGTCGATATCTCCCAGAATCTCTTAAAGGCTCCCCCTGTCCTGGTATAAGTTTGATATTTGGATCCATATGAGTGTCTACTGGTTTACAATCTAACATACCGGTTTCTTCCAAGATGTCTAAAGCAGACTTCCTTTGGGAAAGAACCACACCGGAACTAGATTAAGTTATATCAATCCCTAAGAAATACTTGAGTTTCCCCAAGTCTTTAGTCTGAAAGTGGGTGAAAAGGTGTTGCTTTAGTTTCTGAATACCATTCTGATCACTCTCTGTAATGACGATGTCGTCCACATAAACTACCAAATAAATACACTGCTCCGAAGAGTTATGATGATAGAAAACGGAATGGTTTGCTGTACTGCGAAACATGCCAAACTCCTTAACAACAAAACTAAAACAACTAAACCATGCTCGAGGAGATTGTTTCAAGCCATATAAAGAATGGCGTAACCTACACACTAAACCAGACTCCCCTTGAGCAACAAAACTAGGTGGTTGCTTTATGTAAACTTCCTCAACAAGAACCCCATGAAGGAAAGCATTTTTAATATTTAACTGATAAAGAGGCCAAGAACGTATAGCAGCCATGGAGAGCAATAGACGAACAGAAGCTATCTTGGCAACAAGAGAGAAAGTGTCACCATAATCAGAACCATAAACCTGAGTATAGCCTTTAGCAACTAAGCGGGCTTTAAGGCGATCAACCTGACTATCAGGGCCAACCTTAACTGTGTAGACCCAACAACAACCAACTGTAAATTTACCAGAGGGTAAAACAATAAGATCCCAAGTGTCATTGGAGTGTAAAGCAGTCATTTCATCTACCATTGCCTATCGCCAGCTTGGATGGGAAAGAGCCTCAGGGGTGCTCTTGGGAAAAAAAACAGAAGATATAGAATAAACAAATGCAGAATAGGGTGAAGATAATCGATGGTAACTCAAAAAATTGTAAATGAGATGATGATTACGAGTAGATCGATTACCTTTCCGAAGAGCAATGGGTAAGTCAGCAGAAGGAGGCAGAATCGGGGCAGGAGAAGCCGAAGGGATAGGAAATGAGTCAGCAGGTACCTCGGCCAAAGAAGGAGGAACAACAACACGATGACGACGATGATAAACCTGAAGTGGGCGAGATGGCACTGCATCAGGTGGAGAGATAATGGGAAGGGGTAAGACTTTAGAAACAGGAAGAGACTCAGAGGTGGAGAAGAATGGTGAGTCCTCAAAGAAGATGACATCAGCGGAGATAAAGTAGCGATGAGTCTCAGAGGAATAACAACGATAACCCTTTTGAAGTCTGGAGTATCCCAAGAAGATGCATTTTGTGGCTTTAGTAGAAAGTTTATCCTGTCCAGGAGTGAGAATATGAACAAAGCAAGTACAACAAAAAACATGAGGAAAAAGGAAATAAAGTGGTTGGTGTTAGGAAGTGTCCCAAATTCCTAATTAGTATAGATTCCTTTTTTGTAAAGAATATTATATAGAATATTTCTAAGTTGATATATTATTGTAATATTAGACTTCCTTATAGAATAAAGAAGGTTGTTGGCAATATCTCTATAAATATTCTAGGTCATGAGGGGAAAAAGTTATGAAATGGAGATGGGCCTATAGAGACTCTACGAGGTGGATAGAGATGTGAGGAAGAACGGGAGGTACCCGGTGGAGCAAGAGGGCTCGTAGTAAGGTATGGATACAAGGAGTGGGGAAACATGGGATGTTTCGGGAACCCAATAGTTGTATCTGGTTCTGTCCTCTGTAATATTCTTTATTGTATAGTGAAATCATTCTCTCTCATCCGTGGACGTAGGTATGGTTGGCCGAACCACGTTAAAACCTCGTGTACCGTATGTGTAATTGTTTTATCTTTGTGTTCTTGAACTAACATTGTTGGCATCAAAGCTTTCGTTGGCACTACAACTGGTATTAGAGCTTGGGTTGAAGATTTCTGGAAGAGTAAAAGATCACAAAGCACACAAGATGAAAACAAAAGGAATTTTCACTGAAGGTGGAGTTGATTGTTCTTTCGTGGTGATATGATACAAAAAGGTTTGTGTCATGGAGAGATTGAAGATTAACTTCATGGAATTTGGTTCAAGGTGGAGATTGTTAGGAAGTGTCCCAAATTCCTAATTAGTATAGATTCCTTTTTTGTAAAGAATATTATATAGAATATTTCCAAGTTGATATATTATTATAATATTAGACTTCCTTATAAAATAAGGAAGGTTGTTGGAAATATCTCTATAAATATTTTAGGTCATAAGGGGAAAAAGTTATGAGATGGAGATGGGCCTATAGAGACTATACGAGATGGATAGAGATGTGAGGAAGAACGGGAAATACCCGGTGAAGCGAGAGGGCTCGTAGTAAGGTATGGATACAAGGAGTGGGGAAACATGGGATGTTCGGGAACCCAATAGTTGTATCTAGTTCTGTCCTCTATAATATTCTCTATTGTATAGTGGAATCATTCTCTCTCATTCGTGGACGTAGGCATGATTGGTCAAACCACGTTAAAACCTCGTGTATCGTATGTGTGATTGTTTTATCTTTGTGTTCTTAAACTAACATTGTTGGCATCAAAGCTTTCGTTGACACTATAGTTGGTCAGGGAAAAGAAGGGAATGAGGAATCCGATCGTGTAATACAGATGAGGGCATACGAGTAATCAAATAACATGCTGTAAGAATAACATCCCCCCAAAAAAGAAAAGGAACATTACTATGGAGAAGGAGAGTACGAGTTGTTTCAATAAGATGTCGATTCTTACATTCAGCTACCCTATTTTGTTGAGGAGTATGAGCACAAGAAGACTGATGAAGGATCCTATGTTGGGACATAAATGAAGTAAATGGTGCAGAAAAATATTCTCTGGCATTGTCACTGCGTAACACACGAATAGAAATATTGAACTAGGTTTGGATTTCAGCATAAAATTTCTGAAAAATAGATAATAACTCAGCTCGATTTTTCATTAAAAATAACCAAGTACATCGAGAATTGTCATCAATGAAAGTGACAAAATACTGAAATCCTAAAGTAGACGCGGTCCGACAAGGACCCCAAACATCAGTGTGGACAAATTCAAAAGGAGACTTTGCCCGATTATTCAAACGCTTTGGGAACGAGACACGAGTATGTTTCCTAAGCTGACAAGACTCACACGCAAGCGATGACAAAGATGAAAAACGAGGGACCATTTTCTGGAACTTGGATAGACTAGGGTGGCCCAGGCGACTGTGGATGAGGAGGGGAGCATCAGTGGAAATGCAAACTGCAGGATTTGAAGGCGAAGTGAGGTGATAGAGGCCTTGAGACTCACGTCCTATGCCAATCATCTTCCTCGTACTCCGGTCCTGTAAGGTCACAAATATATCAGAAAAAGTAATAGAACAATTAAGAGTATGAGTGATTTTGCTGATGGAGATAAAATTAAAGGAACACTCAGGAGTATAAAGGATAGAAGTGAGAGGTAGAGAAGGGAGAGGATGTGCCAAACCAATGCCTTTAGCCACAGTTTGAGAACCATTAGCTAAGGTAATAGTAGGTAAGGTAGAGGTAGCAGTAATAGAAAAGAAAAGATCCTTATTACCAGATATGTGATTAGAAGCACTAGAATCTTGAATCCAAGGTCTAAGAGAAGATGTGTGGGTGAGACAAGCAGAAGCATTACCGGTTTGGGCAATAGAAGTAACAAAAGCTGAGTTGGTGGCCTGATAGCGGAGATAGTCATCATACTCACTGTCAGTGAGGGAAATACCCTGAGATGTGGAGGACCTCGGAGGTTGAGGCGGCTAAGGATCAGATGATTGGGCCACATGGGCAGTGCGGGGAGGCCGCTCATGTAACTGATAACACCGGTGACGAGTGTGGCCAAGCTTATTGCAATAGGTGCAATGAGGACGTTGGCCTCTACCTCGGTTACCACTGCGTCCTCCTCGAGAGTTAGTTTGAGAAACTAACACAGAAGAATCTAAAGTGTTATCAGATGGCAAAGTCTGAGTGGAGGAGATACGGAGGAGGCAAGCAAACACATCATCTAAGGATGGAACAGAGGAACTGCCAAGAATCTGATTGCGGACGGTCTCAAGATCTGGACGGAGGCCAATAAGCGTAAGAACCATGAAGAACTTGTCAATCTGTGTTCGTTGATCCCCAACATCAGTAGTAAGAAGCATCACGATCAAGAATTCCTCCTTAAGAAAGACAATTTGGCCAATATAAGTAGATAAATCCATGTCTTGTTGTCTGACATTGACAATAGAATAAGCCACCTTATAAAGACGTTGGATATCATTCGTGTAAAACCCTTTCGCCTGGTTCCAAAATTTAAAGCATGTTTTGTAGGCTCGAAGAAGCAGAATCTTATGATCAACTGATTGCCATAACACACTACATAACTGTGCATCTATCTTCCTCCATTGTACTATGTCAACCTCAGGGATATCCGCCTCTTGCGTAATAAGATGATCCTCATAACCTTTACCCATAAACCAAAGCTCCATAGAGGCAGACCAGGACAAATAATTTTCACTGCCAACCAATTTCTTCGAAGTAATCATAGGAGATCCAGATATAACAGAGGAAAAAATGGAACTTTTAGTAGCTATATCTACTTATCTGGAGAACGAAATATGTTTGGATCGAAGAGAGCCCTAATAAGGCTTCAAATCGCGGCTGAAAGAAGAAAAATCGAGGATCCGCGGCTGTGAGAGACCAAATAGTAAAGAAAAACAAATGTGGCACTACTGGAAAGGTAGAAGAACACTTCCTAAGACACGTGCAGGGCTCGGGGTGACACAAGCACAGATGGAGAGTGGCTAGACGGCGTCAGGCGAGGCTGGAGGTGGAAGCGCGTTGTCAGAAAGTGCTCCATGCACCCTCACGTGCCGGCGCGTGAGGTTCAGGCCTTCGGAGAAGAAACATGCGTGGCCAATGCGTGATTGAGATTCTCTTTCCAGTGCCTTGACAAAACTTGAAGATCTCTTCCTTGCGCACCCGATGGTATAATCGGTGTCGGAAAAGGACTTCGCCGGAAAATTCGCCAACGGTGAGGGTTTTCTGACGGCGATGAGAGTTTTCTGACGGCGATACTGTTGACCGGAAAGCTTTAGGAGATGGGGAAGGTGACCGGAATGAAACACAGTCACTAAAAGGTTTCCCAAAATTAATTCACGGATAAACCGGAAATAATTAGGTTTTTTTTCTCCCTAGGCTCTGATACTATGTGAAAAGAGAGAAAATGGAGAATCCCTAATTTTTGTTATTAAAAAACTATTAATAATACACATTGGACTTGGGTATATATATACATGCTAGTGGGACCCACAATACAATAAGGAAAAAAAAAGAAAAGTAAATAACTGAAATAACTGTACACTATCTAACAATAATCAAGAGAATGAGACTGCAACCTTTGTTTTAAACTCATTGAAACTCATTACTTCTGTATTTGAAATGTATTATTGTTACTATAAAAATTAAAAGATCAGAAATTTAGTATTAAGCAGGCTCTTGTCCCAATTTGATAAAAAAAGATCAAAATATGCATGAAGTATAATCAATTTGTTAATAATACTTTTTCCCAATGTAGACATTTTTTTTTCTTGAATTTTTATAATTATAGGATAATTTTAAAAGGAATATAATAATAAAACAAATTTAGCATCTTTGCCCTGCTAGGTAATATAAAATGCATAAATATCAAACATCATTTAGGCACTTACAAATTTATCTCAGCTAATTTATTTATTTTCTTTTGAAAATGTTGCATCCGTCATTTTTTGCATGCATCAAAACCAACACCCATGTTTACATAGGATATCAAACATGCCATTAAAGTACACTTATGATCTAATATTTGCACGTGTCTAAGTATAGTGTTTCTAATATAACTTTTAAGAGTATCAGATAAAGAACTTTCTATTCATTTACCCTAAAGATGGATATGATGTTTTAGCTTTTCCAATGGGCATATCCGTCATACTCATGAAATGTATTTTGGCTTCTTCAATCCTCAAGAAATTGCATTTCCTGAACTTAACTTTCTTAACCCATTAGATTAGAATATGATTAATCTCAGAAGTCCAATCCATATAAATGTATCTAGAGGTACATTTGTATGTACATATGCATAGGTCTTATGCATCTATGTATGTATGCATATACATGGTTAATATTAGAAATCCAGTCCATAAGATTTGCATGTGTGCACATGTGTATGTGTGCTAGGAAGTTTTAATTTCAAACCAATCCAACATAGGACACCACCATTTGTGGAAATTAGACCAATGATAAGACAGGTTTTGTCAAGGAAAGTTAATCATAGAAACAATTCTTGCATGAAGATTATATCACATGGGGAAAACTAAGTATGGAACTTGCAATGAAATCTCACATCGTATTCAATGGATTTGATAGAGCAGGTAGAATAATAGGTACAGGGTGCATTGGACCTGGAATTGGAATGGGAAGAAAACCATAAAAAAGGTATCCACTTATGTAATGGTGAGTTCTCTGACCTGATTTTTCTTGCTTAGAGGAAGATCCAAAGTCATCATAGAATGAAGAGTTATGCTCCTGTGACCTGTATATGAATGAAGACATCAAGTTGCTCTTAACAACATTGGAACTTTCTGAGGAATTGGCTGGTGTTGGAAAGCTGCTGGAAGAGATATTAGACTGCTCTACAAGCTTACTCAAAGAATAAAACAACTTATTTTCAATAACTTCTGTTCCACTTGTAGTTTGGGACCTTAGAACCTTAACCGACAAGTTATCTTGAATTAATGCAACCTTGCTTGGTATCTGGTTAATGTAGTTCCTCAAATCCCGTCTAAGGTGCCTGTTTCCACAATATCATTGAAGGCAGTGAGTTTATCAAAAGCTGCAACAGAATAACAACAAGACACACATTTTTACACAATCATGTAGTAAACATAACATAATTAAAATTGGTTTTAGAGCTTTAAGATTATTTTTCATGTTGTAAGGAAAATGATTAACCATGAGCAAAAAGTATACACAAATGTGTACTAAAGAATGAGCAGCAATGTGAACCATGTTAAATCGTGCTATCCGATAATAAATACTTGGAATAAGGCTATGTAAGCAGGGTTGCTTTGTACATTCTGTGGCCTGACAGATGTGTGCATAGTTAGGGAGATAAAGTGTCTAATATTTTGAAATTGATTGGATGATACAGCTAAATTACATTTGCATCATTAAAAAAAAAAGAACCAAATGTTCATAGATATGATTTAATTGATGTTCTGGGGAAATTATGCTTAATCAATTCCAATTAGTTCTTTAGTGTATTGTAAATTTTTGAACCAAAACAGAGTCCTGAAAATCTCTTCCCTAAAAAATAGATCCTTGCTGATTTGTGTTTCTAAGCATGAATTCTGCACACAAACATACATTCATATATGCATGCATGTGTTTGTAATTATGAATTGAAAAAAACGTGTGCCTTCTAGAAAAATGACTTTGGAGTATTCTTTCAGAATTCCTTCTCCTTACTTAATATTTGATTAGAATAATCTTTCTCTTAAGCTTAAACCTTAACTTGAAATACTACTTTAGGAAGTGAAATTTGACATTTCAAAGCCTATTAAGGTCCCCAAAACCTCTCCTTCTCCCTCTCTCCTTTCCTTTCTGCCTTCTCCCTCCCCTCATGCACGTGCATGCACATTATCCTTTCACACTACAGAAAAAATAATTAACAACAATAAATGAATGAAATCTGAAAAAATGTTCATTTTGAAGCACAAAGGTGTGATACACACCATTAAGATTCTCCATAAGAAAGTTTTACACAACAAAATATAAAAATACCAACCAACTCAATGCTCATCAATGTAGCAACATGTTATATTCAGGGGTGAAAAATGTTCTTCATGCATCAAATTATCAAAATTGTCATCAAGTATAACATAATTTCAATGCTAATCCATACCCATTATAGAAAGGCTAAGAAAAGGAGGCAAAAGAAACCCACCTATCAAATATAACCCAAGTTGTTTTATAAGCTACAATCTCTTGTAAAATAACCTGCTTGATTGGAGTTCCAGCAGTAACTTTAACTTCAATGTCCACCTGAACTTGAAAAGAGAAAGAAGAGACTAAAGAGAGGAGCAGAAGACAGTAATAAGGAAAAACACCATATCTCCTTCAAGGGAATCTGGAATATAGAAGTAAAAATGCGAATAATAGAATTGCATTCCAGTTCTAGTGCATGATGGAGTCTTGTTGAACTTCTTCTTTTCTTTTCCATTTTGCCCCCTGCCTGAAAGAACATTCTTCCATTTTTTCTAATGTGTAGTACATTCTAGGGATGAACTTTATATATATATATATACTAGACACATTATGGCTCATCCAATCCCACTGGTGGAAGCACTTTACTATGAAATTCCTGATTTACTGAATTTACTTTACCATTGAAGATAAGGTTTAGAGCAAGAGGATTTTTCTTTTAGGTCCTTGAGAAGGCAGTTAGAGAAATTGCAAATCTGAAATTGATACACACTCCATGCTCATCTCAGATTGACAATGGAAACTACCTAATGAAAAGAAATGAGATGAACTACCTCCAAAGAGAGACACAATGACCAAGACAAGAATGGCCATGAAGACAAACACCTGGACAAAAATGAGAACTCCTTAAAAATCATGTTTCTCCCCTTTTCTTTTTTTGGTTTTCCAGTTCTAACGTAACTGTTACACCAGATTTACCACATGCCTCATTAATTTTTTACTACAAGGCATTTATCATGTAGTACATTACCATTCCAATAAATTTTGGAACAGAGATATGCTTATATATATAAGTCTAGCTCAAACATTTTGGTTTATCAAATCATTAGTTGTGTTGTGTCAAAAATATAAGAACTTGAAGGTTAGGAGTCCAATCCCGGATTTTAGGGGTTCACGATACTGCTAACCTCAGATAGATTTATATAATTCTTCTTTGAACTGGTCCATGGATATTAACGTATGCATAAAAAAACAAGAAGATAAACTACACTTTGATATTCCAGATTTCAAATAATAATAATTGGTCCTATTAAAACCATCAATGAAAGAACTAATGATTGTTCAGTAGAGATAATCATGCATCTTCCCCCTAATAAACAGGAAAAAAAAAACCCAATATCCATATAAAATATTTAGAGCACATATATTACCCCTTCATCTTCACACTCTTGAGCACTTGGCAGAAGCTTGTTCACATACATATGTACTTTCTTTGAGACTTCTTCTACCATTGCTCGATTGCTTGACACAGGAGCAAGTGCTAAGGTGTGGTAACCCACTATGCAAAAGAAAAGAAAGAAGAAAAAAACAGAAAAGAGAAAGTAAAAGATCAAAGGATGTTGTCAGAGGAGCTCAAAACCAATTAAATTAGAAACAAACTAGTGTATGATGTGTCCTTCAAGATTTCTTGCTGTGGGCACCAATTAGTAGTAGTACATGGCTACATGCATTGATACACTAGCTTTCATTCCTTAATAATTAAATTTTGTACACAGTAGTAGCCTTCTGCTTCATCTCTTTCACTCAGGAACCTGTTCCCGTAAAGATATATCCTTTGGTAAACTACATATACAAATCAAATAGGCTTCAGATGAAGAATTTGGATAAATTTTGGAGACGTAGAAAAACTTCTAGTAACCAAGTCCTTTCACTTGCATATTGTCCACTACTTGGCTACACAAGTTGGTGATACAGTCATGAGGTTCTTCAAAGATAAGAGTAGACTTTAGAGCCCCAAAATTCCTACTACACTGTCCTTGTGATTGCTCTTGTAGTTCATTTTTCACTAATTTCAATTTGACATTAGAATATTGATTTCAGTTTTCGTGGAAACACACTCCAATCTCATGAAATGAGTAAAATCCAACCTGACCTATAAATAGAAATTGATTCTATTTTAATGCGAATATAACAAAATCTACAAAATCCAATTGAGATTTTGACCCACTATACCAGCACAAAACTCAGGAAATCAAGAAAAGATGACTCTGGTGTAAGACAAAATTCAACAAACACTTACTGGGATGTTGGACTTTATGCAAAACCCCAAAAACAACCAGCGTGTCGCCTCGACGAAGAATGTCACCCCTCATTCGCACTTCTTTTATGGTGACCTGAATCTCATCCTTACCCAAATCCTTTGTCGCATCGTACGCAATGAGCACACGGGACGGCAAACTAGGACTATCCATGGAGAATTCTAGAGCAAGCCCCCAACTGGATCTCCAGATTATGGGGTATGAAGAACTGCTACACGAGTGGGTTTAACGTAGAACACGAAGAGAAGGACATGGCGCAGGATTGAGAGGGCCTGGCCAATCAATTGCTGTCCAGAGACCCAGATCATTCTCTCTTTCATTTTCTCTGAGAATTCACAATGAAAGGTAGAGAACATTCGGAGTATATACTTTATATTCTTAGTATATGCGAATACCGAACACATAATCAAAAGGGCGGGAAAATATTGCCGTCCTCAACGGTGACAATGGCAAGATTGCTAGACAGAAAGTGGGATCCACCGAAAGTGACCCTCATGGGTTTTGTGATGCTGACGGGTTAATTTGATTTTCAAAAAATTGTTGGATTTCAGATTTTTTTTTTTTGTTTTTTTGTTTTCCTTATTCATCTTTGTGTTTGGTTGCTGAGAAAATTGAGGACTAGAAGCAACAATGGGTCGATTGCCTTCTTTCTAAAGTTGAAACGAAGGTGATGGCTATCCCAACAATAATTTTGTCCGTACACAACTGCCTAGACCCGAATTTTGTAAAAAAAAAAAACCTAGAATCCAATACAACTTTTCCTTCTTTGCTGCCTTTTTTAAAGAATTTTTTTCCCCTCCTGATAACAATAACTGCAGCTTCAGGGTTCTGGAAAATAGTTCCCTTTTTGTTTTTGTTTGCCAATGTTCATAATCCAGGGATTATGCTAGAAATGACTTTTTCGTTCATTTTCTTTTTTGTAATCTTACCTGAATGAATATTACAGTGACAGAGATGGCATTCGAAGTCACTTTATACATAACCCACTATCATTTATCATCTCTTGATTTTAGACACCATACTGAATCATATAACCTTCTCCTCTCTGGTTTTTTATTTGTTTATTTTGATTTCTATGCTTCTCTGTTACATCACAAAGAAATGCCCCAAGATGCCTTATTTCGTTTGCTTCCCATGGCCATTTCTGAAATTTAAATCTTTCCAGAGTTAGAATTCCTAGAATTTCATTCACGAGCATGGCCTAAACAGGAACATCAGAGGGATAGTCTTGTGGGTGCCTTTTGATAGTTTCTCTAAGCTGCTGTTCCTGCTCGAAGAGGATCGATGGTGGAACATCATAAACATCACTGAACAAGTCTGCAAGTGGGGGTTTCTCCATTTTTTCTGCAACTTGAATTGCTTGCAGAAGCTGCAGGAAAGTGTAAACCAAGTTAGAATAGTTTGAAGCAGGATGTGAGAGAGATGCATGATTGAACTTCACAGAAGACAAAGGAACATTAATTTCTGGCTTCCACCTGCTTCCTGATGCTGCTCCGGAGCTGAGACTCATCTTCCTCGCTCCACCACCCATTCCTTTCAACCCATTTTCTGAATCTATTTACAGGGTTTTGACCCATTTCCCAGTGCTTAACCTCATCAACCGGCCGATACTTGGTGGAGTCATCCGATGTAGAGTGGTGTCCTACCCGATATGTAAGGGCCTGAGAGCCGAAACCAAACACCTTAGAAAATCATGACTGGAAATATATAAATTCAGCTGTGGATCCTACAAGTGATGAACACTTTAGCCAGAAATTTGAAATTTGAAATGCACCTCAACTAGTATAGGCCTCTGTTCGTGAATCGCCATTTGACGAGCCGCACGAACTGCGTTATGAACAGCTAGAGCATCATTCCCATCTACCCTGATGCTTTGGATTCCATACGCCGGACCCTTGACAACAATGCCATCACCTGTCAGAGAAGGGTGCGTAAGAATCAAATAAATCGACACCCACCGATCCCACCATGTGAGTCGAAAAGAAATTCGTGAATCCAAGGGGAGTGTGCAGAAGCTATTCTCGATCTAGAAGAGACGGTGAAAGCAAAAAACATGGGAATCAATGTTTGATGAAAAGTACTTCGAAACTGTTCTGATGTAGGGGTACTGATGGCCCATCCATTGTTGCGACACAGAAAAATAACAGGAGCTTCCATGACAGCAGCAAAATTTAGACTGGCATGGAAATCACCCTGATCAAGCCATTTTCAATGCTAGTGAGCAATCAAACGACCAAACCAAATCAAACCCTTTGTTGACAAGAGCGAGGGAAACCTGCAGAGTTACCTCACTGGTGCTACCATCCCCAAAGTATGCCACTACACATGCATCCTTGTTATCCATTTTAAGTGAATAAGCAGCACCCACGGCTTGGGGAAGTTGTGTGCTGACAAGCATAAAACACAAGGAAGCTTTTCAGTTTTGATCATCTAATAAGAAGTTTATCAATGGTGTTACATATCTTACGCAAGGGGCGATGACACAGTGAAGTAGTTGAGCTTCTTAGACCCATAATGGATGGGCATCTGCCTGCCTTTGCCATAATCAGCCTTGTTTCCGAAACACTGGTTGGCAAATTCTTGCAGTGTGAAACCACGCCACAGCAGAACTCCAGGCTCCCGGTACTGCATTGCACTGAATCAGAAATCATTCAGATCCTAATATGAGCTATATCTTGAAGCTCACCTGTGCCATGACAATATCATCTGGAGAGAGTGCAGCTGCAGATGCAATGTTGATGGCTTCTTCTCCAACTGATGTGAGATAAAAGGAAATTCTTCCTTGCCTCTGTGCTTCATAGAAGATGGTGTCCATTATTTGAAGGGTGATCATGTCGCTGTACATCTTCACTGCAACTTCCTTGCTCACCTGGTGAGTGTAACACCCAACAAATCATTTGAAACAGAGCTTTGAATGGACCAAGGTCTTCTTAGAGTGTAGAATCTATTCTAAAGTTTATTCCAATTTCCCAAACCAATATTGATCATGGTGGGACTGAAGTTGGAGGTACCTGTTCAAAACTGCTGCACATATTTGTTTGGCCGTCGTTATTCATAAGATGATAACAGTGGACCCTCTGTTGAGGGTTACCTGGGATAAATTGCATTTCAGAAGTAAGCATCACCCTTCCTCCGGGAAAATCTATGGCCTGTTGCAGCAGAAGAAAATGAGTGAAGAAAGTAAAGGCATTAAGACTAAACATAAGGAGTGTTCCCTAGGACAATTTTGAGAGATGGTGATGAATTAGGAATCTGTGTGGTAAAATACAATTTTTTTTTAAAAAAAAAAATGGTTGTGCATATTAAATTAGAATGAATGAGGGGAAAAGGAGTGTTCCTAGGACACATTTGAAAAAAAAAACATAAAATAGGAACCATAATTCAAATTTTATACATTTTTAAGTCAAAGACGATACCAAACCATCAAAATTGCTATCTATCGAAGTCATAGACAACTCCTCAAATGGTCAAAATTCAAAATAAAGTTGCTATCTATTGAAGTCTCAGACAATTCCTCGTACGGTCAAAGTAATACTTACATCATTAGAAAGTAATATACGATGAATAAAAAGTACAAAAAATGTGTAGTTTAAATTTAAAAACTCAAAATTCTATTCATTTTTTTTCAATATTTATGTTATAAATATTGATAAAAAAAAAAGGAAAAAAGAAAATTACAACTCATATAATTTTATTCTTTTTGTCAACATGGTTTTTATTTTTATATCTTTTTTTTGGGTAAAGATTCTAACTTGCAAACCCATAAAAACTAATGTATAGTGTTTGCTTTTACATTGTTTGATGTTAAATCTATTTACTTTTATATGTTATAAAATTTGAAATTAGTATGTTTCTTTTTGTTTTATATAATTGATTTCAGATAAGATATTTGAAGATTGAAAAAAAAAATTATTATAGTTATTTTTATTATATATTAAGGGTGTAATTTAGATGAACCTAACCCGATATTTAAGTGGATTTGGAGAAATATTTTCAATACTCAAATTAAGTTTAAATTAAATTTTTTCACGGGACTCAATTTGAATTGGACTCAAGTTAAGATTCAACTAACTCAATTTAATATTGTTATAAAATTTGTAATGTATATCATCTAATATAATAATATACATTTTCACTTTTTAAAAAAATATATAAACTCTCTTATTTTTATTATTATCTTACAAATTTATCTTATTTATTATTTAAATTTTAATATAAATATGTAAAAAAAATGTTTTTTAAAAACCATTATGAATGGATTTTAAATTATATAATTTAACCAATTTGAGTTTGATCTTATCAGCCGAATTTAATCTTATCAACCCCAATTAAAAAATAATAATAAGATTTTGTACTTAGGTTTAACACCTTGGTTGAGGCCGGGTTGGCCCTATTTATACCCCTATTACGTAATTATATATATATATATATATATATTAAAAAAAATAGTTTAAAGATTTTGTCATATATGATATTTATTATGATACTAACTCACGTGGACACTAGTAAAAAGGGATAAGATTTGCATTGAAGGGCATAGGATAGCTTCTTTAATTTTTAATGGCTCAACATTTTTTATAGTAATTATTATATTTTATATAATATTATATTTTTTTTAAAAATGAAAAAATAAAAAATATATCCAAATAAGCACTTAACTTTCGATAAGGAAAAAAAATCACATTTTTATCATTTGTGATTTTCTTTAAATGAAAAAAAAAAGTAATAAATTAAATGATAAATACTCAAGAAAATTTAATATAAAAAAAATCATGTTTTTTATTTGAAGAAAAAATTAAAATATAACTTGCGTGGCAATGGGCGTATGAATTTTAAAAGATATATGAAATTAACTTTTTATTTAAATGAATAATTTTTTTTTTTCTCTCAAAAGAAATTGGACTTAGTATGTCTGCATGAATGAGACAAAAGGAATGAGTGAATTGAATTTATGTTTCTCATAGTCAATTGAATTTATTCCTAGTCGAGTGGAAATGAATAAACAGAGGGGAATCAGAAAAAGCGAGCGCATCACCTGATCATCATCTCGGAGGGGGGCATCATTCTCAGAATCTGAATCAACAAGTTTCTGAGCTCTAGTGGATTCCAAACGCCCAGCCCAGAGCAGGGCGGGGGAGTTTCCGAGGCATGCAGGTGAACGACTCCAAGAAGAGTCGCTCAGAGTCGGAGCTGGTCGGAAGAAGAAGCCCATGTTTCTCTTGACATGGTGGGCAATGTTTCCAGACCTTGTGAACCAGGCCGCCATCCCAAATGAAAAGGGCGACACCCAAGAGGAGGAGAAAACGGGGAGATGATATGCAATGAAAGACGGTAGGAAGTAAGAGAAGCATCTATATCATATATAGTCCAAGTATTCTCCATGATAGGTTGGGGTGGGGGTGGGGGTGGGAGTGGATGTGGATGTGATGTGACGTGGATGTCAGTGTAACACGTCTGGCTGATTCATTCTAATCAGATGAAAACATGTGTCGTGAAAGATCTTCACTCCTATCCTTCCATTATTACTTTCTTTTCTTGTTTGTTTTCTCCGAGTTTCCGACCAAATAGTCTTTTCCTTTTTCTTATTTCTTTTTTTTTTTTCTTTAAAAAAAGTCATCTGAATGAACATATAATAATAAATATTAAGTTGATAATTATTTTGGAAGGAGAGATAATTTTTTTTTTTTTTCAAAAAAACTAGTTTGATGTTAAACTGATTTTCTCGATTCCTAACTCCAATCATTTCCTTGGGAGCTTTTTCATCTAAAATAATTATAACGAAACTAACTCTAATTCATCGCATGTCGTGTTGGATTCCTTATCTTTTATCCAAGGTGGGGTTTGATTTTTTTTATTAATTTATTAAATTGTTTATTTTTTCAATATTCCATTTCCATTAAAAGTACATTGGATAATGATTCTATAAAAATAAAAAAATAAAAAAAAAACTTTTTACTTAAAAAATATATTTTTTAAAAAATCAGTTGTTTACTAGAATTTTAAAAATCATATCTTATGTTTTTTTAGAAAAACATTTTAAAGGTACTTTTTCTTTTAAACTACTTTTAGAATACACTATTTCAATAAGTTTATTAATTGAAAGTGTTTTCTTCTATGGTATTTTTATGAAAAACGTTTTTTTAAGAATTTAGAAAAATAATTCTAATAATGTTTTTAAAATGTAATTGATAGTAATTTTAAAAAATATTTTTAATATTTTTAACACTTGAATGATAAATTTTTTAAATGTTAAAAAAGTTAAAAAATATTTTTTAAAATCACTATCAAATAAACTCTTAATAATATATTATATAAGTATAAAAACGCTTTTAATAATAATAAATTATTACAAATATATATATATATATATATATATATATATATATATATATATATATATATATATATATATATATATATAGATATATTTATATTGTTAAAAAACTTAAAAAATTATTTTTGTTAAAGCAAAGTGAAATATGAAGAGGATACTGAGAGGGAAGCGAAGAATGAAAAGGAAACGAAGGGGAAAATATGAAAATTTTTAAAGTATTTTTTTTTTTTAAGAGAAACACACCTCCCAAGTACTTATCTAAAAAACACTTCAAGTTTTTTTTTTTTTTTTTTAATTTTAAAAGTGTTTTTCAAATATTATCAAAGACCTATTTTTTTTATCTTGAAAACATTTTAAAATGTTTTTACGGCTAAAAACACGAGCTCTTAGCATTCAAAAAAAGTCAAATATTATTCAATTAAAAAATTTTAAAAATAAGAAATAAATTAATAAAATAAAATAAAAAGTTACATAAAATTTAAAAGCAAATTACTTTTAACAAAAGTTAATTATCCGTTGTCAAGGACTTTTAAATTAATAGGGATGGACATAAATTTGATGGTAATTTTGGTTAAAATATTTCTAGTTAAAAATGAAATATTGTTGATAGGGAAATCGGGTAATAATCAGTTGCATTTCAATTCATCTTAATTTACTCACTTTTTTGGGAACCAATTGCATTCAGAAGTTGCAGTTACGTGCTTTCCACGGCACTTGCAGTGGTGTCATGCCATTAAGCCAAGTGACTCTGCACCAGAGATGGTCAATTCGAAATTGAACTAGCAGTCTGCATTAGATTGGAGGCAGCCAGACCTTCAACCATATTACTCTTACTTCCACAGTAGTCATCTGCTTGCTAAGAAATATATGGCATATGATTCAACCAAAATAACCGCTCAATTTTCTCTTACCTCCACTTGTGGTTTGTCTCCTGCTGCAGAGAACTACAGATGATTCGTACTTTCCCATCAGCTGGTGCCAGGTGACCTTCGTTTGATCTTCAAATCGGAGATCTCTCCATGCCCCTCTATTGTTGCTTTCCACAATGCCCATAACATGTAAACACCACACAACAAAAGTAACCCATCTTGTGGACCACTGCCTGTGTTGCTGTCCAACAAAACAGGGGTCAAAAGACTCAAACCATTAGTTTTATGAATTGGAGCAAAGGGTAAAGTTCAGAACTCCAAACTTGTAGTTGACACGTGTTGGTCTATAGGGTTCGAATAAATAGTGACACTCAACTCAATGACCATGTATTTGCTTATTTTAATGGCATGACATATCACATGTATTGAACTCCTTATTATGAAGAAAGTGAAAGGAATTCTTGATAAGGATGGCTGATAAAGGATTAATTTATCAGACAGGCGTGATCATATGCCACGACAGGAAGTATTTCTAAATGTTAAAATATTGGACTCTTGTATGAAATAGGATAAGGGATCAGGTCAGCTGGAACCCAGCAGTCTCATCACAGCCTTATTGTTACTGGTGATGAAAAGCAATAGCATTCAGTAAAATTACAAACAGAAGAAAAAATGAGATTAGCTCTAATGGTCTGTCGAGGGGAAAAGGTAAAGCAATTCAACAGAATTCAAGGCTAGAGAAATGACAAACAGACAAAAGACTCAATAGGAAGGCCATACTGCTAGTCCAATTGTTGGTTTGTTAAATACCTATTCATCCGTCGATATCATGATCTATTATTGCTAATGCTTAGTGAGTGTCAACATCAAACCAGTTGTTAGCACTTCTCTAGATAAAACATCCGCATCATGGGAAGTCTTGATATTCATGACTCCACCCACTCTGTTTCATTCAGACCTAACCATTAATTGAGAAGCGATGGGAACGACGGAAACCTGTGAATACAGAAGATTCTATTAAAAACGAATCCTAATGATTCATTGAGTGGGATGGCGGAACAAACCAGGTATCAATTCATTTGTTCTGAAAGATCGTGGGCTAACCTTACAATTGAAATAGATATTGAAAGAGTAAATGTTCGCCCGCGAAAGCTTTATTTTACCGAATTGGTTATTTTGTTTTATCTTTATTAGTTCTTAGTATCACTTCAACCCCATCTAGTAGGTAAGATGGTCCTGTGAACTGAAGGAACTTTGCCCTTGTATGGAACAACCTAATGCTATATACTAACATAGAGAGGCAACTGGGTGATAAAATTATAACTGCATTAAACACTTAATGAATTACCTTATTTGCTGCCTCCCATTTGACGGTTCAGTTTATATTGCAGTACAGCATGCCAAGAGCTTAATTTTTTTTTTTTTTTTTGATAGGTAAAAAAAGGCTTGCATTAGAAACATCTAAAAGTGGCGAAAGCAATACACATGAAGTATACAAATAATGCCCCAAAAAGCGAAGTAGTATCGAGACAACTTCCCTTTACTTTACAAACAACCAATCTATAAAATCAATCATAGATATAGTGTGATCCTCTATATATACCCTAACCAAATTCATAAATGTATACATGAATAAAGACTTAATTGATTGGTCATACCGCTCAACTTCCATAAAGTCCACATTAAACACAAGGGGGCAGCCCTTCACGCATTCTTCATTTTTTTACCCATAAAAGGACTATGCCAACCTAATAAATTCCTCCGGAGGAATGCAAAATCCACTGCACGCAGAAAAGGGAGTAGTATGCCACGAGCTTGATATTCCTACTAGTTGAACAAGCCAGTATCTTCTGGTGCAGTCTAGAAGCTCCCTATCCTTACTTTGTGAGTCCAGTGATGTTGATGGAATGGCTTCCAATTTCCACATGTCATAAGTATTTCACCCTGACCTCAAATAAAGACCTAAACTCGGATCTTGTTCACCATCTGATTGCCAATTAATATGGGAGGCTTTTGACATGATTGGAAGGTTAATCCGTGAAATTACTGCCAACATTTAATCCCGCTGTTCTTCCAGTGAAAGACTCCTTCAACATTGAAACCGACTCCTCTTTCTCTCTTTTCCATTTTTTTTTTGGTTTGCAAAGTGAACTTGGGAACCAACTCAACCATCATGATAGGATGCAGAACTCTATAGTTTAAATATTCAACCACGTTGCTTTCTCATTTATCCCAGAAAATGCTCCCAAACTAATGCAATCTTTGTCATCCCCAAAAAGCTCCAAACTCATCTTAATCGCTTGCTAAAAATCCAGAGTCCATCACTCAAACTTCTCTGTAATATAGCAGCTCCTCCAAAACAAAATGAGCCAGTGAAACTAGTTATCAACCAAAAGAGTTTTATTATCAGCGCCACACAATTTACAACATCCTTTCTATTGTATGCTAAGTGACAGAAAATTTAACATTAGTCTACCAGATTGAGCCATGCAACATACTGGGATTGCAATTTTTCCATGCTCAAAAGTAGCAACATCTTCCCAAGCACGGTCACTTTTGAGCATTTGACCAATTCCATTTACGGTCCTTCATCTATGGAGAGGTTTGGAAGTACCAAGACAAACATTAGATAGACAAATTCAACCAAGAAGATGACCATAGCAGAACAGATGATAGGTCAGCATATCAGTTCAAGATAGACACCAGCACAAGTTTAGACGAGCACAGCGATATGCCTAGTCCTGGTATTCCATAATCAGCAGCTTTGCCTTTTTAAGATGAAAATAAACAAGATTTACTGATCATAAATTGACCTTAGCATGATGAACTTTCATCATGGTTCACTTCATCCTAGCTCTCCCACAGCCCTCACTTTATCATACTGTCGAGAGGCATACCCGTCATCCTCGATCTCCTGAATCAGTAATCTCAGAATAAAATAGATGTCTTTGCCTCCGATGTGCAATAATTGATTTTCCTTAAAAACAAAAACATGGTTTTTTATCCCAATCCAACTGCATCCAATCACCTTCCTAACACCTTTCTCTTTCATAGCCCTCCTGACCCTAACCAGGCTCTCCCATCTGCCCCTCATCTCATATGCCTGAGCTAAAACCAAATAAGGTAAAGACGACTGTGGTTCCAACTCCATAACCCTCTCTGCAACTCTCTCAGTGAATCTCAAGTCTCCATAAATTTCACAAGCACAAAGTAGTGATCCCCAAATCAAACCACTGGGTTCATGAGGCATTAATTCTACAATATCCATTGCTTCTTTAAGTTTACCACCTCGACTCATCATGTCCACAATGCAAGCATAATGCTCAATTGCTGGTATGACTCCATATTCCTTTTCCATTGAGGAGAATATACTCAGCCCTTCATCAACAAGACCCCCGACATTGCAAGCTAATAAAACCCCAGCTAGGGTAATTTCATCAGGTGGTGGACCTCCTATGAGAAGTTCTTTAAAAATTTCTAGGGCTTTACTCACTCTCCCATTATAAGCTAAGCCCATAATCATGGTATTCCAAGATATCAAATCTCTGGCTCCAATCTTGGCAAAGGTTTTCATGGCAGAGTCAATTAACCCAAATTTAGCATACATTTCCACAAGTGAACTTGCAACAATCACATCTGACTCCAAACCAGATTTGACAACCAAAGAATGGATTTGACTCCCCTGATCCACTGGAAGGAGAATGGAAACAGCACTCAGAACAATGCTGAGCGTGAATTCAGTGGGCCTGAGGTTCTCCCTCAAGGTCAGTACAAAAAGTTGCAAAGCATTCTCTCCAAAACCATGCCATGCATAGCTTGAAATCATGGCATTGCAAAGCACTGAATCCCATTGATATATTTCTTCAAAGACCCGGACTGAATCCTCCAATCTGTTGCATTTTGAAAACAGGTCAATACTGGCACTTGAAACAATGCTATTAGAAAGAAATCCCACCCTAATGCAGAGAGCAAAAATTTGTTCACCCTTTTCCAAATCTTGCAAGTTAGAACATACAGTGATCACTGTGGATACTGTAAATTGATCAGGTGAATAACCTACAGACCTCATCAAAACAAACTGTCGTAATGCCAAGTTTTGGTAGCCTGATTTACCACAGCTCCAAATCAAGGAGTTCCAAGAAATAATATCCAACTCTTCCATTGTTATAAACACGCCAAAAGCATAATCAACAACACCAAACTTTCCATACATGCCAATCAAAGAATTCCCAACCACCACATTTGATAAGTCCACACCATTTCGGATCATGCTTGCATGAATTTGCTTACCACGACAAGCAGATGAGACAAATGACAACAGGGTCGAATATGTGAACCCACTAGGCCTTATGCCAGCCTTTTGCATTTCTGAGAAAAATCTGAACGCGTCATCAAATAACCCAAATGAAACATATCCCGAAATCATTGTGTTCCAACTAACAACATCTCGTTTGGGTATTTCGTCGAACACATCACGCGCCCTGTCGAGCTCTCCAAATCTAACAAAAGCTTTTAAGAAAATGTTCCAAGATATTAAATTCTTGTCAATTATGTCCTCAAACACTCGCAAAGAGTCATTACCGGTGCCGAGTTGGGAGTACAGATCGAGGCAGCGATTACCCAGAAAAGTATGGGTATTGAAGCCGACTTTAATCAACTGGGCATGGACGAATTTAGCATAGTCTAAGGATTTCAGCAAGAAACAATGTTCTATGAGGTTAGAATAATAGGAGAGTGAGGTTGCGAGAGGCCCATGAGCTTTCTTGAGAAATGGTTGCATACGAATGCTATGGCAGAGATATACAAGTTTTTCCTCGTATAAAACTCTGATTAATGCATCCATACCATATCGAACTCCAAGAGCGTCCGTCTTGCGGCCATGAACTTGTGGTCTCTCTCATCGCATTCTCTTTTTTTCTCAGCAATCAAACGGAGTACAAGGTTTTGCCGCTGCTTCATCTTTGTTACTTCTTTCGTTTCAGAGCTCAAGCCTTCACACCCTTCTTCCCCTGCTATGTCGAAACTTGTATCCTTCAAACAAGTAAAATTAGGATTTTTTTTTTTTAAGAAAAAATAAAATACAGAATTGTAAACAAAAATAAATTCTTATCCTTTTATTATTACAATAAAACAAGAAAAAAAATTATAATTTTAGAGAAATGAATTTTTTTCCTTAAATTTGTCAAACTTAATTAGTGGGTGTTTGGTACATGAACTTTAAAGTAATTAATAATTTAATTTAAATTATTAAATTATTAAGTAAATTAAGTATATTTGATAAAATAATTTAATGATATGATTTAGAATTAAAAACAACTTTAAGTAATTAATAAAAATAATTAATTTATTCTTGAGTCTACATCTTCATTTTTATTTTTTTACCCTCATTTACCTTAATTACTTTTATAATCTTCTTTACTACTTTATAACTTCCACTATTACTCAACCTCATTTGTCCTAATTATGATTAATGAGAATGAATATATCAATTTGTGATTTAGAATAAGTTTTAAGTTAATTTTATCAATTTTAATACTTAAATTAAGAATTAAGTAATAAGTTTTAAATCAATAAATTAAATATTATTTAACTTAAAATATAATTTAAATCATTTATAATTTTTGGCAGTTTGAATCAGAGAAGGCAGCCTTTACTTGCATAGTTGCAGCAAACACCACTTAGTGGTATATTTCCAACTGTATTCTCATTCTCTAGTTCAATTGTACACATATCTCATTGAATGTGAAGTTGTCATCATATCTCATTTCTTAATAGCATGAATACATACATCACTGAAATAAGGGCCAGTGTAAACAGTAGCTCTGTCCAACCTTCAACTCTACTGTTCTTCTGACAAACTCCAATTAACCATTAAAAACAATTATCATGAGGACTTTGAGCTGGTGGGCAAGGTCACTAGGCATTTCATCTCCTTCAGGAGCCACAGGACGAGGGATCCAATCAGGTGTTCTTGCAATTCCAGTCCATGAAGCATGTGAAGGACCGGTGCTTAATCAAATATGGGGAACAGCATCATCATTGGCACATTATCATGAGGACTTGCGGTAGAAGCTCAGTTGGTCTTCTGATCCTATGTATTGCCCTAATCAACATATAGGTCTGCTGCATAGACATGGATTTTTCCAGAGGATGCTTAATGGGAATTGTCCATTGTGAGCTTAATGGCTGGTGGCTGGGTTTCTCAGTGCTAAAGCAGTGAACCAGATAAAGGAAGATAGATGGCCACAATTGCATGAGCAACTCCTTTGTCGATGGCAATAATAAAATTTCATGGCATGATAAAATACTCCACCCCAAAACATGGCTTCCTGTGATTACCACTTGGAACATTGGGGTATGAGTTTGTTCAAAGTGATCAAATATTGATGCCACCCTGCAAAAATATACTGTTTCCTCCTTTTGGGAATAAAGTATCTCCCTTCAAGAAGACATGTCAGTCATCACGAAGTTAAACTATCTGCCCAACTGCAACCAGGTACCTTTGGTATTTTCTTATCATACATCAACTTTCTAACCTGTGCCGATCTTCCCCAGTCCTCAAAAGTGGCATATATGCCAGACAGCTGCACATAAGCACCTGAATTCTCAGGGTCAAGGTCAATAATTCGTTTTGCAACTTTCTTCCCAAGAATGTTATTCCCATGAGCTACACAGCCCCTCAATACTGATGACCACATGCTTGCGTCTGCCTTAAATGGCATTTGTTCAATAAGATTCATTGCATCCTCAAGCAAACCTGCACGAGCATATAGATCAACCATGCAAGAGTAGTGCTCAATCCCTGGGTTAATATGATAGTCAAGTTTCATTGCATAAAACCATTTTCGACCCTCTTCAACCAGCCCACAATGATCACAGGCAGACAGAACCCCAACAAATGTAATATCAGTGGGTTGTACACCCACACTTCTCATTTGATCAAATACATTCAAGGCTTCAATTCCATGGCCATTTGTAGCATAACCCATCAACATAGAGTTCCATGGGACTTCATCAGATTTCATCATTCTGTCAAACAGTTTTCGCCCATGTTCAACTAAGCCACACTTACAATAGAAATCCACAAGGGAGGTGGAAATGATCTGATCAAATTCAAGTCCGATGATAGTAGCCCGAGCAAAAATCTGTTCACCAAGCTCAAGTGAAGAGATGCTAGCACAGGCACTGATCACACCAGCCAGGCTAAACTTGTCCATCCTCAGGCCCAGTTTATTCATCTCACAGAAAAGGTCTAATGCTTCAATTGGACAAGCATTTTGACTGAAACCCACTATCATTGAATTCCATGAGATCAAGCTTTTACTTGGCATGGTAGCAAAGATCTGCCTTGCATCATCAATTCTTCCACAATTGGAATACACGGTTATCATAGAATTGAGCAAGATGGTGTCATAGGCTTGAAGATCACTAAATACTTTGCAAGCATCATCAGGCCTTCTGCACTTAGAATACATGTCAACAAGAGCACTATCAATGATAATGTCATTAGTGAACCCAACTTTATAAACATGAGCATGCACTTGTTTACCCTGATCAATAATACCTAAGGTACTGCATGCACTCAAAACACTGGCAAAAGTAGAGTAGTCTTCCTGAACTCCATATCTTCGCATATTATTAAAGAGCTCTAGTGCTTCTAATGCTTCATTATTGGCTACATATCCAGAAATCATGGAGTTCCACAACACCACACATGCGTTACTTTTCAAACAAAAAATTCTTCTTGCATCATTCATTCTACCACAACTTGCATATCCTGACATCAATGCAGATAAAGAGAATGCATCTGGCTCCTTCATCAAATTCAAAACATGATTTGCACTGTCGATATCCCCACATTTCCCATACAAATTAACAAGGGAACTCCCCAAGACTGAGTCAAATTCCACTTCATCAACAACAATGCGAGCATGTATTTGCTTCCCACAATCAAGAGCCCCCAAATTGGTACAAGTACCAACAACTGTAGCCAGAACAAACGTATCCCCACATAACCGTTCCAGCGGATTCAAACTCAAATCCTTAAACAACCCAACAGCTTCTTTTGGGCGACCGTTGCAGGCATAACCATGAATCATCGAATTCCAAGCAATCCCATTCTTCCAAGGCATCTCATTGAACAAACGCCGGGCAACCTCCAAATCACCCTCTTTTGCAAAACCCGAAATGACCACGTTCCATGAAAAAGCATCCTTGTGGGGCATTGAATCAAACAACTCTAGTGACTTCCCTTTGCTCCCTGATTTCAAATACCCTTCAATCATAGTGTTCCAAGAGAAACAATTTCTTTTCGGCATTTCTTCAAACAGTTGCTGCGCCTCCCTCATGCTGTTGCACCTAGAATACATCTGTAGAAGACGGTTTCCAATTGAAAGAACAGAATGGAGAACGCCAGATTTGAGGAAAAGGATGTGAAGCTGTCTTCCTCGGTAGATGGAGCCGTAGTTGTTGCACGATCCCAGTTGGCGGGCCAAGGAATGCAGATCAAGATCCACCATCTCATTCCACACAAAAGGGTGATTTTGGAGTGTATTACTTGCTTTGAATTTTTATTTTTTATTTTTTGTCTGCCCCTTTTTGGCGCCACAAATGACGATTAACTGCTCCGAACCGGGAAGCTGTTGCTCTGAACCGGCTTTTGAAACTCGTTTGGAAGTTGCAAAATTTCAAGTAAAAAAACTCAGGTACGGGGTGGTGAAAATAATACAGGCGTTGGATGAAGGTATAACAAAGAATAATAATAAGATATAAATGAATAAAATAACTTGTAAGGCAATAACATTTAAATGTGTTGGAAATCAAGCCCACATCGCCTTCCTGCCTGTGCATGTTCCTCCCCATATTTAGCATCCTCTGTTTACTTACCTGAATTAATGTAATGTACAGCCTTTATTATAATAGATTTAGGAGTAATTCTAGCAAGGTAGTTTATTTACTTTACATGTAAGAGTTTATTCACTTTTCATGTAAAGGAAATTCCGTCCTGTGATAGTGTACCATTCCGGAATTGTCTCATATCTGTAGGCTATTTATTTATGCTTTCATTCATTGTAAAAAAAAATATATATATCACAGAATGAATTGAGTCTGTGTTCCTCCATAGTTTATCTTCAAATTCTTCATATTTTAGTCTTCAAATTCTTCAAAATGAACTCGTTAGGACTCGCCCCATTGAATAGGGTCAAGCATTGGCCTCACTTCTTCTATTATCAATTTTATTCCATTATTGTTTGGGTTTCAATTCACCAATAGATTTTTCATTACATTTGGGCCCCATCCATATTTCACTGCATTTCATTCCTTTTTAAAATAAAAAAATAAAAAAATCATTCAAACCTTCTAATAGGAATAGACCTCATAAAACCTTAATGTTGTATGGTCCATGTGAAAGGGCTAATAAATCATCCTCATCATATGGAAATGGATGCCCTAATCTAAGTCGACTATAGTCTGTAGGTAGGCTTGAACTGTTTTGTCAAACTATCATGGGGTCACATCTCGTTCCCAACTGACTTTTCATTTGAGATTGTCCTTTCATTGAATTAGATAGTTAGGTGGTGTTTGTTTTTTTTGTTTTTTTTTACTAAAAGCAATTTGTTTTCAAAATTTAAATTGTTTGTTTTTATACTTTTTCAAAACTTATTATAAATATTTTATTTGTAATGACCCGCACCCAACCATGTAGATATTGTTCGCTTTGGGCCCAAAAGGGCCCTCACGGCTTTAAAACGCGTTCGATGTGGGACATCACAAACACCCCCTCATGCAGACACGATCAAACAGACAAACACCCCTTACGGAGCCAAACAAAACCCCTACATCGGGGTCGGGGATCGGCTCTGATACCATTTGTAACGACCCGCACACAACCATGTAGATATTGTCCGCTTTGGGCCCAAAGGGGCCCTCACGGCTTTAAAACGCGTCTACTTGGTTAAGAGGAGCCTCTACATATATAACTCCAAGAACATTCTCCCCTATCCGATGTAGGACATCACATTATTAAATAGAAAAAACAAAATATGTAATTTTTTTTAAATAAAAAAAATAATATATTGGTTTTTCTTTTATTTTTAATACTTAATAAAAACAAAATACTACAAAAACAAATAACCTAATATTTAACACTATTAAGTATTAATGTTCTATTTAAAATTAAATAAAAAAACAAACATCACCTTAGTTCTTTGATTTTTCTTTTTTCCCATCAAAATAAGATGGTCGTGTTTTTCGATAAGCTATTTGACTAAAAGAAATAAAATAATCCTCAATTTTTTAATCTAACCCTCAAATTTTTTTCAATATTAAAATGCTTATTTTTTTTTTTATAAAAATGTCTTCATTTTTCTTATATTGGAAATATTGAAGGACATTTATAACAAAAAAAAATTGGTTAATTTTCAAATTCAAATATGAGAGAGATTAGATTTACAAATTTAAAATTTAATCAATTACTTCTATTTTAATTCAAATGTTCTACGTGCTTGAGCGACCATATGTCTTTTAATTTTTTTTACTTTTATTTTTAGAAAAATTACAGCAATTATTGAGACGACTGCCTGCCTGTCAAAGGTGATGTTGATGACCCATTCAACACTTGCTTTAAGGAGTGGGTTCAAATGATCTTACACTACTCCTTTTTCTGTTTTTTTGCCTCCTCTGACTCACTACTGAAGTGATAATGTTGCTGTTATTACTTTGAAGTGCTAGGCCTACATAAATTCACAATAATTGATGTTGAAAATCATCATTTCATAGCCTTTTCTATTCAATGTTATTCCCTCTATGCATCCCTTTTTTGCCTTTCTCATCAACCATCATCTTTTAAAAAGTATCCAAGCGTGGGTGCTTTATTTTTGTAATATATTGGCAAAAGACAAAGGTGTCATAATACCATACATGTTTCCTTAGCTTGCAAGATTGCATTTCACCCGTTTGAAAGCTAGAACATAATCATTGCTTTCCTTAATCTTTATTTTGTATCCTTCTGGTTCACTCTTTCAATATTCACCAAACCCACTTTGGTATATGGATCAAAATCCAAAATTTTGTGTCTGAACTCCATTCCAGACAAACCAAAATCAGGAAAATGGCTGTTTGTTGTTTTGTGGGCAACCTTATCTATGGCAGATCCTCTGTGAAAAGTACTCTGCTATAATTCAAGTTTCTATCATAGATGGCAGCATCCTGGTGTCAATTATATATATATTTCATGGCAGACAATCTTCCATTGGAAGCATCTGCATACTGAAAATGACACTCACATCTCACCAAACAAAGGATGGAAAAAATAATTAGAAAGAAAAGAAAGAAAGAAAGAAAATTACAATAGTTGAAAACCTTGAAGACTATAGACAGGACACATTACAAATTTTCCTCTGATTTGATTATCTCATGTAATCTAGTATTGGAAGGATAGATACAAAATATTTATTGTCTACTCCAGCCCATAGGAGGCAGCTCCATTAGTCCTTTGTTTTCCTTTTCTTGGAGCGCAAGTAGGACCAGCAAACAGTGAATAAGCCACTCAGTTGCCTGCATTTCATTCAAGAACCATGTGTTACAATTAATGATCAGGGAACATCAGATATTGATTGAAACTGGTAATGCACTAATTCAAAATTTTTATGTAGGGCCAAAGAATATATGTTTAATGAGCTCATCAATCTTGGTGATTCCATGGGTTTGCTCTACCCATAAGTGCCTATTGAGTGTTCCATCTTTAAGTTCTGAATGTTTGTAATAAATCCCGGATTGCACTCAATTCGCTCCCCACTTTGGGCTTGAAAAGACTGCCAGACATCTGGTGTCTTGAGCACTGTCAAAAGCACTTCTTTTTCTTTTCCAGGAAAAGAAGAAGACCCACCATCTTGATTGAAGTGTTGCAGAGAATTATTGACTCTTTCAGATACCAGAAGCACTATTTGATATTTCTTATGAACTAGGAAATTCGTTTGTTTATCGCATTTTGGGAGTGGGATTAGCCAAGGGATCGTGAAAATCATGGAGCTAAGTCTATTTCACAGATGTTCGGGCTGTTCCCATCTCATTGTCTACAGGGCATAGTTCCTCTGTCAGTAGATTCCCAAATTGTTTTGTAAAAATGAAATTGGCGAATTTCCTACTGGGATCATTCTTAAGAATCACCTATGCTGAGATCAGGACAATTCAGGACTATTATCATTGCTATTTGATGTTACTAAAAATATATAAATTATGGGGTTTTCAGTTGTAACATACCTGCTGCTTCTGTTGCTGCAAATACTGCTACTGCTGCTGCTACCGCTGCTTCCACTGTTGCTGGTGGTTCCTCCACCATCGCTCTCTCCTGAGACGGTGACTTTTTTCTTCCACCACTCCTTGTCTACACTTTTTGCAGATCCATCCGATGCCATAGGCTTGGGAGAGACTTTGGAACAAGTGTTTGTTGCTGAATTCTTCTTCTTCTTTAATCTAAAAGAAACAGGAAACACCATCTTGAGAAGAAAGCCTCCGTTGTCAAGACTTCCACTTCTCCCCATCTTTGGCTTAGTATCATTCGTCTTCTTACGATCCTTCACTTTCTTCTTCTCCCTGCTAGTTGCAATTTCATCACCAAAATTCCTCTTTTCAGGAAAAGGGTCCTGTGGGGCTTGTACCACTGGCCGCTCAACAAGATCCTTCAAAGAAAGCTCATAACATGATTCGGGCATGGTGCGGACCATCTCCATAAGCTCCCTCTGGCCTTGAGCAATCGCCTGCATTCTCGACGCTGGAGATAGGCTCCTGTAATGATTTTGATGATGGCGGCGATGCAAAGGGGAATTTCCTCCATTAGGACTCCCAGATGGGCTCGTTTTCCACAGAGGCGGAGAGCAAACACCGGACTCGTCTTCCACCTTTGCTTCAGCTCCGAATTGCCAGTCACCACCATTCCAAGCCCCGTAATTTTCATGGTTTCTAGCACTTCTCTGAGGCCTGCCACCAAATCTCATGCTCCCCCAACTTCCATAACTGTCATTGATGCCTGCAACGGCACGATTTGCAGACAGTTCAGTTCTGGGATCAAGCATGGTTCCTTCTTCTTTCTTTTTTTTGGCCCCCTTTTTGGAATATTGTGTGGGGAAATTCAGTGGAGGAGCGGGGGAAGGAAATGGTGAACGTGGCTTGTGTGGTGTGGTGGCAATATCATCACCGCTTCTTTGTTCCCCATCATTTTCCTCTAACAAAGTTTAAATGGTGCCTCATGCGGGAGGGGGGAGCTGTTAGGCTCATAAAAGTCAAGGCTTTCTAGATGGGTGGACGTAGGCCCATTTTCCTCATTTTTGTCTCTCCTTATTTTCCATGGCAGCAAAAGACCAGCCTGTCCCTTTTCATTCCCCCAATTCTCTTCTTCTAGCTGAAAACGTCTCGAGTCTTCCCCTTCCCCTTCCCCTTCCCCTACACGTGGGTTCACCAAATGACAAACGTTTCTCAGAAAACTTCCAACAATACCATATTATTATGTCATAAACATTTAATCATTTGATCAAAGGTGGGTGTTGCTTGATAACTCACATTTTGTTAGGCCAGCATTCCAGCTTTACTGCCATTGCCCTATGTGGAGACCGGAGGGACGAGGCTCACTAGGCCGCAGAACTTTGATGCCATCATTGAAAGCCAAGTACTAGTACAATTAAAGGCACAATCATGGTAAGGAGTTGTTACGGCACTTACTGTCACAATCTTGAGAGGACTCGTAACCACTATCAAGGATGGGGACATGTTGCTTGGAATGGCAAGACACATGGCTTGCTGGCCAAGAATGGTTGTGGTATCATGGAAGCAAAGGCACCCACACCAATTTCTAGGATCCGTGGCTGTGACGAAACGTCGATCTTGGTGAATGGGTATTTAGTATTTAGTATTTAGTATTTAGTATTTACCGTATTTTTCCTATGTCCATAAGATTTGAAAGGCGGACAGGCGTCACAGGCCAGACCCTTATTGTTTGGGGTGACGATGAAGCTGAGCATTTGATGCTAGAAAAACAGGAGGTGATGACTAAAACGTTTGACCGTAGAGGCAAAATCAAAATTGGATTAGTTGGAGTTGGAAGCGTAGAGTCAACAAATGATTCATCCAAGCTATGATCTCCCCATAGCTTGGTAGTTCCATATGAAACGGAAACCTTTGACATCCAGGATCTCATAATTCAGTCTTACTACCCTCCCTTGGAGGCAAAGCAATAGCAAACTCTCTGAATCACGGGCTACGTTCTTATCATTTATTTTAAAGCTAAATACTACAAGTTCTCTCACTAAAAATTATACAAAATCCTAATTATTTTTAAATAAATTTATTATATTTAAATATTTAAAATTTAGGTTCTTATTTTATGGTTTTTTTTCCCTATATCTTTCTCTTTTTTGTTCCTTATTTCCTAAAATAAAACATAAATTTTATTCCTATTATGAAATTAATTTATAATGATCACCCTTTCTTAAATTACCAAAATGGAAATGCTTGATTAAAATGATGGGTTGAAATTTACTTTTTATTTTTTATTTTTCAAAAATGGAAATTTTTATTAAAAAAAAAGTAAAAAATCTTATATATAAAAAAATATATAAATTTACCTTTCATTTTTAAAAAACTTTGTTCAAAATTTAATAAAGTATGATTTCTTTCATTTTCTTGAATTTTAAAATATTTAAAAATGTTTTTAAAGACAATTAACTTCCTGATTTGTTTTTACTTTTATTGGAAGTTGAAATCAAAATCACCTTATATTTTTTAAAATATTTTATTAAAATTAAAAAAATATAAGAAAGTAAAAATTATAATAATTCGCACTCAATTATGTAGATATTATGCGTTAAATGCTAATCTCCTAGGAGATCGTAAAATCAAATAGACAAACACCTAACTATGTAGATATTATTTGTTTTGTATCTAATCTAATGGAATTATAAGACCAAATAGATATAACATACCAGACGATATCATTTATAATAATTTATATCCAACTATAAATATTATTGTCTTTGTATCAAAATGATTCACTTTAAAACACATTCACATTATTAAAATAAACATCTACTTATATAATATCAAAAACTTTATCTAACTGAAATAGAATATTATGTATTATTTTTAAAAATTTTAAAAATGTTTCTAATTAACAAGTTTTTTATTCTTATTTAAAAACTTACCACTTTTAAAAATTTTAAAATACATTTTTAGAATACAAGCCAAGTTAGTACTTTTTATAAGAGTATTATTATTTTAGTTTTTAAAAAACAAAAATCAAGGTGCCATCAAAACTTGCCCAGTAATTTCCATAAATAGAGAAACAGCAATTAAAATAGAGGAGCGGACTATCCATAAAAATGACGTCCTAATCATGATATCATATAAGAGTGTTCTAGAATGATGTGTCATTTCGGTATCATAAATATGGATCTTAGTCATCATAAGGTGGCAAACTACCGACACCTGGAAAAGCCAAAGCCAAAGCAGACACGCGTGAGCCCTTTATTTTTGTTCAGCTTTTTTTTTTTATAATTTTTTAACTGCCATAGTAATCTCCAAGCGTGATTTTGTTGATTAGGTCAATGTCCACTCCTCTTTTTTCTTTCCCCTTTTTTAAAAATAAAGGTAAAGTAGAGGAGACTTGTACCATCATTAGGAATAAAATATATCCACTAAAAGATTACTTAGATCATTCATGGGTGGTGATTAATATTCATGTACCCTCTCATTGAACATCTTGCAAAAGCCCTTTTCTTTTAGATTATATATCATTGGTAAGGTACAATTATTGAGGGTAAATTAATTTTCCCAATCAAGCATTTTCCAATCTCAAAACCAATCAAGTCTTACTCTCAATAATTAATTAAAAATTATTTTTTATTGACTTGAAAGCTTGACTAGGACTGCCATTCATGCTTCTAGGATTTTAACTTTCCTATTAAAAATTTGGTCCAACACATGAAAATTATTGGAGAATAAAAAAGATATTTAGATTTTGTTGTATAATTATTTTCGAAAACAGTTTTTAATAACAGGATTTTAGGGGCGGGTTTGGGAATTACTTTTTAAAATAGTTTTTTATTCTCAAAAACAAAAAAATAAAAAATTACGTTTGACAACCCAAAATTATTATAGATAATATCTTTTAGTTCTTTTTTATAATTTTCACTTATTTTTTTAGGGTTGTTTTATTTTAAAAAATAATTATATATACATGTAGAATGATTTAAAATATTAAAAACATGTTGAAAATATTTTAGGTTTTCAAATAAACTTTTATTCTATAAAAATCAGAAAATAGTTTTAAAAAAATGTTTTCAAAATTATTTAAAAAAAAACAGTTACCAAATAGGCTTTTAATAAGCAATCTAAAATATTTTTAATATATTTTTAATTTTTTATGAGTCAATTTAATTTATCTCTCTTAAGGTTTTAAGTAAATACAACTAAATCCATTAATTTGTATATGATGAAATTTTAAACAATAGAAGCTAAGCATATTTAGCCAAAACCTCAAGGGAGGTCATGAAATTAACCATATTTTAAAATATGTATTTAAAAATAATTTTTATATCTAATATTTTATTTTAATAATTCTACATGATTGTATAATTAGTTTTTAAAACGGTCCTTAAAACAAGTGAAAACAACTAAAAATTATTTTTTGAAAACACCTTATTTTTTATTCTTAAAAACAAAAAATACTTTTTAAATTAAAAACTATGGTCAAAATCAGTTGGCCACTAGGACTTAGTATCATGTTCTAGATGTGTTTTAAAGGCATTTTGTTATTTTAATTATTGGTATTGGCTTCTCCCATATCATAAAAAATAAAAATCAAAGGTCTGCCAAAATTTAATATTCATGGATTTGTAAAAAAAAAAAAAAGTTGTCCCCCACCACCCAATATTTTAAGTGCCACATTTTCCATGGATAAATCCAATGAACTCTTAAAAATAAAGAAAAATGTCCTTGTCACTAGTAATTTGTTTCATAATATAATGAGAAATTGACCTAACACTTCATCTTCTAATCACATAACCCAATTGTTAATGATTATTTAATTTTTTCTTACCTTCATCATTAAGACAACTCAGGTAATATACATTTGTTTGATAGCATGTATGTGTTGCCCACAAGTCAAGGCAAAGGTCATAATCCCACACAAAAATCTCTTTTATTTAATTTAACAGCTAAGAAAATAAATAAGAAGGAGATTATTATTATTATTATTATTATTATTTTTAATAAAAAAAATTAGAAGTTTCTATGTTCAAAAGGTTTAAAATATTTGGATATATTACCCACATATCTTTGGTATATTTAATATCTGTGGATCCCCATAAAAAATTCCGGAAGATATATTCATCAATATTTTTAGATATTTTACTGATTTTTCAATTTTTTTGGGTTTCAACTAATATTCATTGACATTTCAGATATTTTATTGACTTTTTATTTTTCAATTATTAAAATTATTAATTCTAATTATTTTATTTTTACATTTTGTGAAAGTTAATCTCGGTTTTGATGACAACAAAACAAGGTTTAAAACTAATTATTATATTTCAAGTGTGACTAGGCTAGACGATTTTCAAAGTGGCAATCACAAAGACAAATCAAGTCAAAGAGAAATCATGAAGAAGAATACTACCTCAAAGAGAAGTGTTTTTCAAGATCCAAACTTCCTAAGATCTTGTAAGGTTATTGGTGCACTAGGATTTTCATTTATTACATTCTTTACTTAGGCACCAAAATTATCAACGAGTTATTTTGTTTTAAATATTTTAAAATTGGACGATTTCATGTTTTCAACTAAAACCTTATGTCAAATGTTTTTCAAACTTGTTTAAAATGTTTTAAGTTGAAAAAGTTGGTTGTTAAGCCAAAAACGACTCAATCGGTTGAACCAGATGAGGAATCGGTCGACTGCCAGCTCAACCGATCGAGGGGTGCAAAAAATCTTCTCTCTCTTCTAGAATGGTTGTTCAATCGGATGAGGAACCGATTGACCCACACCTCAACCGGTCAAGGTCCGATCGATGTCTAATGGTTACCTGCTGAGTATTAAATGGTAACAACTAGTCAATCGGTTGAACCCCCAATGTCTAGTTTGACATTTTTCCTCTATAAAAAAACTCCAAATCTTTATAGTTTAAGAGCTCAATCTTCCCAAACTTTTATTGAATATATTTGAGCATTGGAAGAGTGTTTTGAGTGCATAATTGTTTTAAAACTTGCATATCATTAGTGCACATTTCAATCATAGTTTTCTTGTATCATTTGAGCTTAAAGTTTTTGTACTAGAATTTTGTGAGATCATTTATTTATAAATCTTTGAGATGAAATTTCTCATGTGTGGGGTATCACTTGAGAAGTTGTTCAAGAGTGAGATATCTCTTGAGGATTGTAAAGGGTGCTTGCAGCCAAAAGTCCAAGATGGTGGATTGGAATTATAATCCAATTGTATTGCTTGAAAGCTTGGTTAAGAAGTCTTGAATTAATGGAACCTCAAGTTTGGAATTGAAGCTAGAGGAAAGTGGATGTAGGTCGGGTTGCGCCAAACCACTATAAAATCTTGTGTTTGCATTCTCTCTTTCTTACTCTTTTAGTTTATATGCAATTGTCTTTATATTGTTTTATTATATATTTGTATATATTTGTCTCTTACATTCATATAATTTAAATTTACAAAAAGAGACCATCACTCTATTCACCCTCCCTTTAGGGTGATTACTATATGTTGGATTAGCCTAATTTTTTTAACACATTTGATTTAATTTATTATATAAAAATATAATTTTCTTAATAAGTGTTTTTAATATATTATATATATTTACTAAATATAAAAATACATGAATATTTAATATATATATATATATATATATATATATATATATATATATATATTGAATACATTTAAATTAAAATGGATAATAATTTTAATATTAAATATATTTTAAAATTATACATGTTATCATAATATTATTGTAAAATAATATATAATACAACTTAATAATAAATGTATATTTATAAAATTTTTATATTTTTTTATTGTCATAGAGGAATTATTATAAATATGACATATTATATATATATCAATTTTTTTAAAAAAACAATTTTAAAATATCTATTTTTTATTTCTTCTATAATATTTTAGAGTTTTTCTTAATATTATTAATATATGTTTTTTTTTTGTGTCAAAATATTTATTAATATATCTTTTATATATATAATATATTTGTAAAATGAATTATCAATATATTTATAATTATCGATATTTTTATCTTTACGAAATATTTAAGGAATAAACTCAATCATTTATTAATTATAATATTCAGGCTTCAATCGAGCTTCAAAGCCCCGGGCTGGAGCTTACATGAGGGCCCACCAGCCCAAAATAATCATAGACCATACACGTGGCAGAAAAAGCAAAGTAGTATAAAATCCATTGTGTCTTTTCCGTCCAGTATATAAGGGTCCAGTGTTTGAATTTTGAAAACATTGGATCTGTTACATTACATGGGTGTGAATGCAGCTTCTGTACTCAATCGACTTCTTCAGCGCAACACCCACAAGCCTAAAGCTCTACCCACCGACTCCAAAGCCTTAACCACAACAACTGTCCTTACTCACCTCAACGCCGGTCGCCTCCGAAAAGCCGTATCCATCCTCTTTGCTTCCCCAGTTCCCTTCCCCTTTTCACTCTATGCTCGCCTTTTCCAGATTTGTTCTTCCAATCTTGCAATCGTTGAGGCCCGTAAAGTGGAATCCCACTTGATTACCTTCTCGCCTGCACCGCCGATCTTTCTTTTGAACCGTGCGATTGAAACCTATGGAAAATGCGGTTGTTTGGATGATGCTAGGGAGCTGTTTGAGGAAATGCCCCAAAGGGATGGTGGTTCGTGGAATGCGATGATCACGGCCTATGCGCAAGGTGGGTGTGCGGAGAAGGCCTTGTGGTTGTTCTTGAGGATGAATAGATTGGGGATTTGGGCTAATGAGATCACGTTTGCTAGTGTTCTTGGATCTTGTGCTACAGTATTGGCACTGTTTCTTTCGAAACAGATTCATGGGCTTATCGTGAAATATGGTTTTTGCTGGAACGTAATTTTGGGGAGTTCTCTGGTTGATATATATGGGAAATGTCGGGTTATGAGTGATGCACGTAGAATGTTTGATGAAATTGAGAATCCAAATGCCATTTCCTGGAATGTGATTGTCAGGCGGTATCTTGAGATGGGTAATGAAAAGGAAGCAGTTGTTATGTTTTTTAAGATGATCCGAGCAAACATTAGGCCATTGAATTTTACATTCTCCAATGCTCTTATTGCTTGTTCTAGTATATCTGCACTCCAGGAGGGGATTCAGATTCATGGAGTTGCAATTAGGATTGGTTATGACGAGGATGAGGTGGTTTCTAGCTCTCTTATTGATATGTATGCAAAATGTGGGGGTTTGGAGAGCGCTTGTAGGATTTTTGAACTGCCCAGTTCAAAAAATTTGATCTCCTGGACTTCAATTGTGTCGGGGTATGCAATGAGTGGGCAAACAAGAGAGGCAAGAGTGCTCTTCGATGAGATGCCAGAAAGGAGTGTAATCTCATGGAATGCAATGTTAGCAGGGTATACACATTTCTGCCAATGGGAAGAGGCTTTGGAATTTGTTTTTCTGATGCGCAAAGCAACTCAAGACATTGACCATGTCACTGTTGGGTTAATCCTAAATGTGTGTGCTGGTCTTTCAGATGTTGAATTGGGAAAACAGGTTCATGGGTTTATCTATAGGCATGGTCTCTATTCCAATCTCTTTGTTGGCAATGCACTTCTTCACATGTATGGGAAATGTGGGAACTTGAGAAGCACAAGACTTTGGTTCTACCAGATGAGTCATTGGCGAGATAGGATTTCTTGGAATGCTCTATTGACTAGCCATGCTCGCCATGGCTTGAGTGAAGAAGCTATGACAATTTTTGGGGAGATGCAATGGGAGACAACGCCATCTAAATTTACGCTTGGTACACTTTTGTCAGCTTGTGCAAATATTTTTGCGCTTGAGCAAGGTAAACAAATCCATGGGTTTATGATTAGAAATGGTTATGAGATAGATGTTGTTGCCAGAGGAGCTTTGGTAGACATGTATTCCAAATGTCGATGTCTTGAATATGCCCTCAAGGTTTTTAAAGAGGCTCCTTCACGGGATTTGATTCTTTGGAACTCCATGATTTTGGGATGTTGTCACAATGGAAGGGGTAGAGACGTACTTGGACTGTTTGGATTGATGGAGGAAGAAGGGGTTAAGCCTGACCACATCACCTTTCAGGGTATTTTGCTTGGTTGTATTTGTGAGGGTCTTGCTGAGTTAGGTACTGAGTATTTTAATTCAATGAGCAACAAGTACTGTATCATACCTCGATTGGAGCATTATGAGTCCATGATTGAACTGTATGGTAGGCATGGGTTCATGGATGAGCTTGAGGATTTCATTAAGAGGATGCCATTTGAGCCCACTGTTGCAATGTTGACAAGAGTCTTCAATGCTTGCAGTGAACATGGTCACTCAAGGTTGGGAAAATGGGCTGCCGAACAACTAAATGAATTGAATCCTTCAACTCCATTTCATTTTCAAATTTTGGACAGAAGCAGAGTGGGCAAGTAGTAATAATCCGAACCACAAATTGGAGGGAATTATATTCACAGCTTCTGACCATGCAAGATGACAGAAGCTTGGGTCAAGCTTTGTATTCTAATGTCATGTGCTGAGCTGCTTGCTGGATGCCAGTGTTGGTAGTTATTCATGACCTCGAGAATGGGAGTCTGGATATTTTACTCTAGAACCGTCTGTCAATTCATGTTGATCTATACATGGGAGGACATTTTGAGTTTTTGATCTGTACATGAAAGGAGTCATCAGATAGAGCTCCAAAGAAGCATATTGGTTCCTACATCAAATAAGTGCAAGCTAGAGCTCCAACAAAAAAGGAAGATTTTTTGGAAAAACTTTACTGTACTGTCCCCTGTAAGAGTACTTAAACTGCTACAGGAGGAAGTTGGCTTCAGACAGTCATAACCAATCCTACAAAGGTGCCCATCTACAGGTATATGTTATGCACGTGGTGGAGTTAAATTATCTTTTAACTTGTTAGGCAGAGGTCAGATGGACTCTCTGTAGGACTCATTATTTCCGATTACCCTCGCGTTTCCTTCAAATTAATGTACATTTTTGTTGATCGAGAAAGAAGACAAGATGGTTTCATTGACCTTGATTATTCCATATATACAATCGTTTAAGAAGAAAAAGAACACAGAGAAACATCCTTCCAGTTATCCCCTCATCACTTGCACTGTAGCTGGCCATGGAGAAGATGAAAAAGGAGGAGGAGAGATTAAGCCTGGTGGATGGTGGGGTTTGAATTTGGCGCTCCTGAAATGAAGGTACCAGAAGGTAGATGCCTTTTATTATTCTATAGATTGTGCAAGTAAAAACACCACTATGAATGGCTAAAAAAATATACTAAGGTGTGAAACAAAAAAGCCTAGGACAAAGTAAATTAAAAACAATGGGAAATGAAATTCATAATGTGTTTGATGAATGTTTAAAGTAGAAATAATGAGGTTGAAATGCTATCTATTTTAGTTTGCATTGGGAATTAGTATGGTAACATTCTACTAAATACTTTGGTGCAATACAGAATCACAATTTGGAGAAGGGGATCAAACAAGAGACAATAATAACAGTAGAAATGAGAACAAAAAACACAAAGGGGGGCCATTATATCATCACCACCCTTAGACAAAGGCATAGGAGGGATACTATTTGGCATATTCAGGCCCTCCCAATCTTCTCTGACCAAAAGGAAACCCATATCCTTTCATTTCTTCCTAGATTTAAGGATCATAGAAATCAATCTCCCAAGTCATTATATTAAATATAACAAGTCCTAATACCATGTCTTTTGACTTGGTACAAAAAGAGTCGCTCATTGATCCCTATAACGTAGTTAGGGTTTAAGTTCATCATTACAACCATTATCAAAACACTCATGGTGCCTGGATTAGAGCAATAAAACAAAGAAGTTGAAGAGGAATAGTATGTAACAATCATTCAACCAACAAGTTACTTTCATTTAGTTTCATCTTTGCTTATAAACCCATGACTAATTTGGTCATTGGAGAGGGCTTGACCTTACCACCATCCTCGCTCAAACCAGCCCTTATCTATATTTTAGAGTGAAATCACCCACATAAGTCCTCCACTTGTTAGTTGTCAAAGGTGTAGAAGAGGGAGCAACATGTCTCTCTTTCCATTTATTAATTCAAAAATATCTTTATGTATCCACACAATATTATTAATACTAAACGGATTTTATGCCTCATTTCTATTTGAAAAAATTGCTTCAAAAAAATGAGAAAGAAATCTACTTCTTGTAAGTATCTTCCTATATGAGCATTCTGTGGATCCCTTTTTGGACGGCCCGAACTCTAAACCAATCAAATTGGTATAAGCTGGGCCTCAGAATCGAGGCCCATTTTGAATCGTTCGGTTTCTTCCAGTAGCAGTATAAAGGCAAGTCTGAACACTGAACTCATCGAGACACGAGAGCCCTGGCATAGAATCTTTATCACCGTTGGATACCAATGGAAGATCACAGTGACGCCGTCGAATCAAACAATCCGGGAGGAGGAGGAGGAGAAGAAGAAGAGTTGCAGAGACTGCTGGTACCTGATGTACACAGTCTTCCACTCTTTCCCCCTTCTGCTGTTCAATCCAACTTCGTTTCCTATTTCGCTCCAGGTTAGTGTGTTTCATTGCTGAGAAAATGTTGGAAAAACAATCGAAAATATTTGAATTTCTGGTTTTACACCTGTGTGGATTACTTGAGTTCAACGTAGAAAATGACTTGGATTATTATTATTATTTTTTTTCTGCCATTCATTTTCTTGGCAACCAAACAGTGAATAGTTTCGTCTCCGTTCTGATTGTGCTTTTATGGAGTTCATCCAGATTTTATGAAGCCAGGACACGATCAGTACGTTTATCGCCATGCCAATGGGTACAGTTCTGAGCTTTAACTTTGTTCTCGCATAATTCGTTTTTGCAAAAATTAGTTGATTTTGGAAGTTTTCTTTGACATGCGATGAGAAGATTGTGCGTAATCGGTTTGGCTCCTTCGCACGTCGCTCTTACGGAGAAAGGAGGAGTTACAGCCGTTGATTTCAATGTTGGGAAGACTGATCGAAGTGGGATTAAGGTTACCGGAAAGCGCAAGAAGGTAATTGCAATTTTACCTGAATGAGAATCTATAATTGATTTTAATAATAATAATGATAATACTGTTCGTTATCTTCCTTCATCAAGTTTATTATAGTGTTGATAGAGTGGTGGTGAATTTGATCTTACATATTATCAGTTCTAGTTAGGAATTTTAAGTTTAGAGTTCTTTTAACAGTAAGAAGTGAATAATTGTACATTTAGCTGTATTAGTTTGGGACTTAAATTCTCTTCTTTTTTTTTTTTCCAGTTGATTCAAAGTCTATGCCAAAACTGATCAAAATCATATAGCACTCTCATAGAAGAACCAAGATTTCTGCTTGGATTTGTGGTTGCAGTTGAATTAGGTTCTGAAATATGAAACTGCCAAAATTATACTCAGGGAATAGGATAATGGGGTATGGTTTTGGATTACTGTGATAGGAGCGTTTTCATGTATTGATTTTTGAAATTGAACTTTTTCCAGTTTTTAATGACATTGCACTCATATGTGTTCAGTGTTAGAGAGTTAATGTGTTAGTGGGCTTTAGACTAAAGGAGGCAATGTTGCTACTAATGTGTACTGGATTTCCTATCTGTCTAGATTGGCAATGGTTTGGGCTGTGTTCGGACTTGTATATTATTTTAGGTCAATTTGAAACCAATCTGCTGCCCAATTGCATTGGAAAAAGGATTGAAAATCTATAATTGTTAGAAGTGTCAATTGGCTTGGGCTCTTCAGTTTTAGGACTTTGAGCTGCACAAAGATTTTTCTATTTACTGAAGGGCATATCTGAGTTCATTTATTTGAGTGGATTGGTGACTTTGGGGCAGTTTTTCATTTCTTCTTGTTGTGCAGTTTTTTCATTTCTTGCTGTTGTATTTCACTACATTATGGATCAGTGTATCACATAATCAAATAAGTTATTTGGACTATATTTGTGTTACCAAATGGTAGGAGCTGCAATTATTTTTAGATGTTGAATTGGAGGCTAATCTCTCTCCCTCTTTCTCTCTCTCTCTCTCTCTCTCTCTCTCATAGACACACACTCATTCACACACATACTTACATTTATACATATAGCAAAGTTGTGCTTATTGAAGTTGGAGATATTCTTATGCAGAATGCACAACACTTTGAATCCAACTCAGCTTTGTGTAAAGTGTGCACCAATGATGCTTCTTATATAGTGAGGTGGCGTTCATTTAGTTCTTCTTTCCATTTTGGGGATATTTTGTTGTTTTTGCTTGTTATTTCTTTTGATGCTAAAAGTTGAGGGGGTCTGTGGCTTCTGACAGATGTTGTGTAAAAGGCAGTCTACTGGAAGTGAATGATAGATTAATCAAGCAGCCAGGATTGCTTAATTCATCGGTGAGAAGAACTGAAAGATACTAATTTTGAGTTATATTATGCAGAGATCATCATTTTATAAAAATTGTGTGATTGACTATGATAATTTTACTTAATTGACTTTGCAAGCATTTCATATTTCCCCCTATTTTGTGCCCATCATATTACTGTAGCTTCCCCTATCAAAGATGATCTATTCTCAAAGAAAATCATGCAGTATAGTCTGTCATGTGCTTTCAACTGCTTCCCACTTCTTTATTGTGAATTATGATCAACTACTAGGGGAATATCTTGGAGCATTGTCTTATACATGTTGCTATACCATTCTTGTTGCACTTCTATTGGCAAATTGTACCCAAAGTTATGGTCCTTTTAATCCAGAAATAACCTAAGATTAACAGCTGAGAGTACAGATAAGTGTTCCAACTTCCACTCCCAATAGTTTCATAAATATGTTCTTAGGAATTCTTCAAGTCTTAACCAAGAAATTTAATTAACAGGAGTTATGAGCAGGGATAAAGTATATCCTCTACTGGTAACATATTCGAGAATTAGATGTACCATCAAATGCCATTTCTCAACTAATATAACAACATTCTTTCTAGTTTCTTCCTCTTTATATGTTCATAATTCTTTGATGCCTATTATTATTAGTTTAGAATATGTATATCATTCTCAAAGGAGTATCAGATATTGAAAAGCAACCACATCCACTATCCTACTTGATTGTACAAGCTGTGTCTTACTATGATAACCATGCCATCAGAATTTGGTGTATGATCTAAAGTTGTGTCTGCTATCAGAATTATTCTAAACCATAGTGGAAAGGAGTCTTGGGTGGAAATTCTGCAGTTAGTTGGAATGGCAACTTCATGCCTTCATAATAATGACATCTTTCTGGGTTAGGTGGATGAGAATTGGCACTTACTTTTGATGGTGGTGTTAATGATAATTTTAGCTGCAACATTGTTGTTGGCACTGATGGTGGTCTGGTTGCAGTGGTAGCAATGGTGATGATGGCCATGATGAAATGGTGACAGCAGCAGTGATGAGGACAATGGAAAAAAAACCCAATAATTTGAATTGAGGACTTACGATACTGGAAGGAAAGAGAGGATACAGATGCTGGTAGCATCCACTTCCTTTCTATGCCTGCTATCCATCCTATTGAAACACACTCTTAGGACTATTTGTGTAGCACCATTGATGTAATAAAGTTGGTAGCATTTACAACCAGTTTTGTTGCTTTATGTAATTTCTCCATTCAATGTCTTGTGCTGAATATTTTGTATGCTATTCATTGACCCTTTTGTCTCAAGTTGCAGGCTGACAGAGAAGGATACATTGCAATTATCATGCCAAAACCAGCTGATTGGCTCAAGGTCAAGGCTTCGCTGATTGACATTGAAGAATACAAGAAACTGAAAGAAGTGTGTTGACCTGATTGCTGGATTTCTTTACCCCTTGAGGAATTCGAGTAAAGGAGACAATGCCATGACTTTACTTATCCTAGTATTTGCTGTCATTGCTACCTCCTTCGATGCTCCCCTAGTAAGGTACACTCATTACTGAAGATTTAATCATGTCAGGTTCCAAAATTTTGAAGTCTCAGTGGGTAAGATGGCATGCTTGGTGTGCTAGTTTTGCATTATTTTTGTAATAATGAAATACCTCGTCCAATTAATGTTTTTTTTTTTTTTTACATACATTTTAGAAATATTTCTCATGCATAAAGTGTTCACGCTATCAGCCTTTCTTTTGATATGCAAGCGTGACTGCTAGCATGATTATCCCATCGTCTTCCCTCCAAGGAAGAGTATCAGCATTGGGGTCTACCTGGGCTCAGCCCAGAGCAGCTAAGCCCTTCTACTGCTGCTGTGCTGTCTAAGCTCAGCCGACTGTGTGGAATAAACCTTGGGCTGGGCTCAAACAACCGTCCCCACTATTAGTTGTATTGCCAAATGGAAAAATGTTCGTTGCATCGCCAATTTAACAACCTTTTTGTCACGTGATTATTGGGTGCCAAAAGAGTAAACCCGTTCTTGTAATAAATATGGTGTATGATAAAAGCAAAATGGCAGAAGTCATGATGTGTTTAGCCCCATGTAGCACCATCCTTGTCAAAAGGCTTAGACACAGGGCCCAAGACCAACGAGGAAAAGGATTGGTTGGATTTAGTGAATATTTTATTAAATCTGTAATTTGTCAAACGGACCTGAACAAATCAGGGTCGGGCTGCCCTATCCAAGCCCAAAGTCGTTTGGATCTAATAAGCCAGTTACCGTTTTACCCTTTTATAACAATGGTGAGAGCAAGGACACAGATGTCGTGATTTATGGGCAAAATTCCGTGCATTGGCCACCTTGACACGACAACTATCAAGCAAATCTTGAGATTTATCAAATTTTCTATATTTTTTTATTGATTTATCAATGAAATTCTGATATTACATCGATTTTTCGACAAGTTTTGATTAATTTTATTAAAGAAGATCAATTTCTATTCATTGATAGAATCAACTGTGAATGAGCTTAAAAAACCCGTATATTTTTTACTTGATTTTAAGTACATAGAAATTGTATAAAGTATCATTTATTATGCATTCTACTTATTATGTTTTTTCCTTTAAGTTTTTAATTCTTTAGTGATTTTTTGAAAATACATATATATTTAAAATAAATAAATAAATAAATTTAATCCATAAAATTTGATTTTGAAAAGTAACTTTAATTTATTTTTGAAAATTAAAATATTAAAATTATTATTTTTAAATGATTTCACACATGATTTTTTTTTTTTTTGCTTCATATCATAACAATATATATTGTATCAAAATGTAAAATATATGCAAAAATTCTTTTAAAAAAATGGTTAGTCCTCCCTATTAAACATATGGAAATTATATTTTAAAAATGCTACTATTAATATTAATATTTTAATGAAACTTTCATTAATTACTTGTAACAATGTTACTAAAATATGATATTATTAATAATAATAAAATAAGAAATAAAACTGAAAATGAATTTAAATTATAGAAAATATTAGTTTTTACTTAATTAACTTATTCAATTATAAAATATAAAAATGGGATTAAATTAGAAAAATTTTAAAAATTAAAAAGATATAACTAAAATTCTATTAATAAAAGATAAATGGAAAAAATATTAAAGAAAAGAAATTAAAGAGGTGAAACAAAAGTGACACTTGATATCAAAAGGGAAAGTAAAGGGATAAGATCGGAGAAAGAAAGAATTATATAAAAGTAAAAAAAAAAAAAAAAAAGTCAAAAGTATGGGACCCACAAATACATTCACATTTTTTGATTTCTTTTAAGGGTATTTTTATTTTTCATATTTCATGTTCTTAACATTAATTATGCTCAATATGCAAACTTTAGACCCATTATTTGCTTTAACTAGTTCTAAATCATAATTATCTCTATTTTTTAATTCCAAAATTTGTTATTGATAAGTTTTAAAATTATATTTATTTCTAAATTTTTTATTAATTTTTGGAATATTTTTAGTAAGTTTTAAAATTGTGATTATTTTTAAAATAGTATTTAATTTTAAAAAGGATATATTTTAGATTAATGTTTTACAAATATAAACAGAGATATTTTATTTAAGAAGTTAGTGGACAACATAACCATTTAGCAAAAACTTATCCTCCAATTCTACTTTCAAGTTCTTGAAAATAACTTTTAGTTATAATAAATGTGAGAAACTTCAATAAAAATTCCATGAAATCCACTAACAAGCACGGGGAATGAAATCCACTAACACCTAGTAACTTACTAGGTGTAAAAGTCATAAATATTTGACAGTATTAAATATTAAGTTATTTATTTTTTTAATATATTATTTTTATTAAGTTCTAAAGAGTGAAAAAATCAATGGTTATTTTAGCATTAAGAAAAAAATTAAATATTTTGATTTTTTCTAAAATATTTTTAAAATAAATAATAAGTTAACAAAAAATAAAAATAAAAAGCCTTAAAAGCAAGTTGCTTTCGATTAAAAAGTTAAACAAATTATTATATACTTTGAAAATTTATGAACAAATATAATTTTGATGATGAGTCTAAAGACCCGTTCTCTAAATTGGTTGAGCGGGTCAACATCCAGACACTGCTGACAGAAACATAAATGATGACTACTCTGAGTCCCTTATTTCCTGGATAACAAGCATTCTAGATTTATTTATGGTGAGCAAACACAAGTAGATATGGTCTTCAAGCTCTTCCAGCTGCTCCAGAAAGAAAGAGTCATGGACATGAAATTCCTTCACCACCTCCATCAACATCTCGCTCTTTCCATTTCTAACACACATATCAACAATGGCTTTGCTGTGTTCTACCTCATCGTATAACCTGCTCACCAGTCGACTCATGGTGTCAAAATCGTTGACCAAAATGTAAATCCCCTTTGCTGCAGCATCCAGCTGTTCCCCAAGTCTTTCAAGGAAGCACGTGCCAAGTCCCCTACGAGCAAACACATACCTATTCCTAACTGCACCCACAAAACAACCCATGAGCCCTGGTGCTATCACAATGCCAACTATGCTATGAATCGCCAGCACCACCAGAGCAACCGCCACTGCACTATAAGAGATAATGAGACTAAACCCTGCAACCCTCTTGCACAGCCGGTTAAGCTTCGCTCTCCTTCGGGTTTTCTTGCTTTTCGATACGAGTTTAGGCAGCAAAGTCTTGCAGCTTTCATGGATATCATGGAACTGCACAGGGCCAGCGGCCATTAATGGGTTGGTGAGCTTTGAGAACTTAGCTAGCTCTCTGAATATGGTTCCATACTGTTCTGTGGTGTAGTATTCGCCATCATCAAGCCTTTTGGTTAGCTTAATTACCCTTTTGATTATTTGGTAATTAGCGCGTGTTTGATGGATTCTTAGGAGGAGTATTTCACAGATCTTGCATGCTTCTAAGCTGGCTTGGAAGTAGTCAATAAGAAGGTGATGGAGATTTAGGGTTTGGATCATGTTGGCTAGGGTTTCTTGGCATGGCTCGAGGAGGTAGTCGGAGAGATGGATATAGAAAGGAAAAGATGAGGAGGAGGAGGAGGAGGAGGGGAGTTCGTTCATGAGCTGACCCTGAACTTTGCTGTGAATTTCTATGTAAGACTTGGTTCTGAAGGCTTCCATGTATTCTTCATTCACGTTTGACTTCGTACACAAGCTATCCACGCCACCCTTTCTAGATCCTCCTGACAACAGAAAACAAAACGCGTTGAATCAACATAGAATGCGCATCAAGAAATCAACTCTCCGACTCTTCTTCAGATTTTTTCCATGATCAGAAATTTTGATTAAGAAATCCCAGGAATTAATACTCAAGTATTTCAAACATATGAATCAAAAGCTTCCCAAAAAGCGAAGGCCCCTAGAAAATTTTTGGAAAAAGAAAAAAATCCCCGAACCCTAGAATTTTGGCCCTCGTTTTACAAATTTAATTCTCCAACACATGACTAAAAGTAATTAAATATGGAAAATTTAGAACTTGAGGTAAAAACCCAGAAAACCTAATCTGCATAACACAAACCCCATCAAAGATCTAGCCTTACAAGAGACCAAAAAGAAGATCCATGAAGCTGATGGAATATTTTTCAAAAAAAAATGGGAGAAAGAAAATTAAAGAAAATCTTGTAAAAGATGATGATCATCGAACTCACCGGCCCTTGTAAAGTGAGACTTGAACTTCCGCCACATAATATTTTTCATCTGCGCAACGACGTCGGCCAGAGAATGAATGAAAAGCCAATGTATTTTGTTTCTCTTTAAATAGAAGAGAAAGAGGCCAAAGCCGAGAGAACGTTTGAGGGGGGTGAGGGCGTTTTGGCTTCAAGAAATTGAAGAAGAAAAGAACAAGAAACCAGTTGGCAGTTAACCCCGCCTCAGTTGATTTGCTTTGGTAGCACGACAGCCACCTCCACACGGTGTGTTGTCCACGTGTAATAACCCGAGCCAAGCCTTATGCCAGTGGTGCAATTACCGCAACATTGCCCCTTTAATTGCTGAGTTTCTGGGCTTTCATATTTGGATTTTGTATATCTTTTCAAGGAAGAAGAAAGCGACTGTTAACGGCTTAAGCTGGTTTATATGGGTGCCTGGGTAACTGGGTTTGAATTATGGCTGATTTGTCCGCCACGTCAACAAGTGTTTGGAGTTTCTAATATTCACATCACTTTCTATTCTACGTCACCACCCCCTACTTTTATTGTGGTTTATCCATGGAAGATGTGGCATGCGCTCCTCGATTGAACAGATCATGGGAAGAAGATAATTGTCATGATCAAATGGATTAGAGTTCCAAATTTTATTTTCTACTTTATATTTGAATTGATTTTATGCGAGGTTTGGAGGTCGTTGGTTATCCATGGATGATTAGTGTGCATGATCTTTGGGGTTAAGTTTCTATACAAGTTTGGTAGGATATTTCTTCAAAATGATACAAAATATTCGGGATATCATAAATTTTAAATTTTTATGATTATTAAGAACATTTATATTATACATTTCTAGCATAATTAAAGTTTTTATAATGCATTGTGTTCTTATTAGTAGTAATTTCATTAAAAAAAAAAATTACTTATATAGTTCGGGATCTCTATTCCAAACGTTTTTAAGGAAAATCACTTTATATTTATTTATAAATTAAAAGTGTATTAGAAAACCATTTTAAAAAGTATTTTTAGGTTTTTTTTTAATTCTTGAAACATAAAAAATTTTAAACATTAAAAATATTGAAAATATTTCCAACAATCACTAGCAAACATATACTAATAATCTATTTGATAGTAATTTTATAAAACACTTTTAATTTATAAAATATTTTAAATAAAATATTAGGTGTTTGATAAAATTTAAGAAATATTTTTAAAAATTTTAAAAATCACTTGTAATATTAAAAAATCATTTGATAATGATTCACAAAGAAACAATAATTTTCTTAAAACTATGAAAGTACTTTCAAACACAACAATAGTGTTGGTGATGTATTATATAAAAATAATAATAATAATTAAAAAAAAAATCACGTGTAAGTAATTTTATAGAGATCATTAAAGTGATACTCTAGATTTTTAAGAAGTGATTTTAAAATTTTGTTAAAACACTAAAGTTTTGTAAAATAAAGCTTTCGAATACTAAGAAGAGCTTCTAGTCCTCTCAAAATTAGTTTAATTAATATTTACCTTCTAAAAAATAAAATAAAAATAAAAATCAATAACACATGCTATGGCTTAGATGGGTACTTGGATTTAGCTAGTATATTTTTATGGTAGTATTTTTTATCAAAAACATTTTATGTAAAGTAAGTTAGTTTTTAAATATAAATAAAAAATGTTTTTAATGGTATTTTACTATTTTTATAATTTATCATATAGCAAAATGTAATTAAAAATGTTATATTGTGAAATCTAAATCAATTTTTACGCTTGATTTGGAATGTTGGGATTAAGCTGTCTAGTCAGCTTATAGAATTCAATGGGGCATATTTTTATGTGATGATTGACGAATTTATCCTATTACATGTTTTAACCCTTTTGTTTTACATCGAGAGATTTTTGTTCATATTATATATTTTAACCTTTTTGTTTTAGTAAGGGGTCGTAATTGAGAAGTTTTTTAGAACTTTGTCATATTTCTTTTTCTTTTAATTAATAGATTGTCGAGTGTTGGTGCACCATGTGGACATAGGGATAAAATTGATCATCGCAGCACATTAAAAATTAAAAATATCATGTTTTTCTTTATTTTCTATTCGTGTATACATGATTTTGTTTTAAAAAAAAAAACTCTAACTAAATTTAAAAAAATTAAATTAAATTTTTTTTATTAAAAATATATAATTAAGTATTTGTCAAAGGAAATAGGGGTCATGTTGTTGGAAAGTAAACACAAACTCAAATAATGGAATTATTTCTAATAATGTATGTCCAGCCAAGCGACATGAATCATGATTGAAAGAAAGTCCATACCATATAGACTTGCCATTTAAATACCTAAAACATTATTGCTTGCACTCTTTGACGTCTTGAAATAATGTTGCAATCAAAATTGAAGTCTCACACATGATGAGAAAGCTAGGGAAGTTGTACGAAGGCATGAAGGAACAAACATCCATCATCCCCACAATTTCTAAGTATATTATAAGCTTTTCAACACTCAACCGTGTTCTCTAGACTTGGGAACTTCGGCCGTCTCTACATCCATTCAACGTCAAGGTAGAGGAAGCCTTTCCAAAGATAATTACCATTAAAATTATTTTAAAACATAATTATTTTTTAAGATTAAAATGTCAAAAAAACTATTTGCTATCTCAAATTTTAAAATATTTAAAAATAACTTTTATGGATACAAGATTTACCATCTTTTATATAGAAATTATTATGATTTTTTTTTAATGAAATATATTCTCATTCCATAAATATAATTTGACATTTACTTTAATAAAGTTATGGGTTTTTTTTCTTCTCCCGGAAAAGCTTTTACATATATCACATTTATGCGGTATTATTTAATTAACTGAAAATTAGTAACTTAAAAATAACAACCCATTTACTCACCTCTATATTTTAGATTATTGGATTTCATGTAGGAGTGGATTTTCAATTTTTTAAAATCATATATCGGATTAATTTTTACATTTAAAAGGTGTTTAGTAAAATTTAATATATATTATTTAATAAGTTAAGTTGATTTTAAGTTAAATTATACTTAAAGTATTTATTTAAAATTTATTACTTAATTTTAATTTAAGTATTAAAGTGTTTTTATAAAATCACTTAAAATTTATTTTAAAATTTTAAATTGACATATTTATTTTCATATATTATAATTAAGATAAAAGAGATCAAGTAATAATAGAAGTCGTGAAATATATAAGAGATTGTGAAAATAATTAAGATAAATAAAAATAAAAATATGAACTTAAAAATAAGTTGATTATTTTTACTTATTACTTAAAAATTATTTTTTATTTTAAATTATGTCACTAAGTTATATTATCAAATATATTTAATTTATTTAATAACTCAAATTAAATTATTAAGTTAATTCACCAAATAGATTTAGCATAGGTGTACTAAAATAACTAGGAATAAAAATGATAGATGGGTAACTGAAAAACAAATTGGGCAACTGTTTGGTTTGGTCTCAAATTTAGGCAGGTTCAGCTGCCATAATTGCAACCCATGGGTTGTTGTACAATGACATAAATTAAGCATTAATTAAGGTAAGGCCAAGTGCCGCATATCTCTAAAGATTTGGAGACTGGCCAGCAATATCGATGACGAAACGATACCGAACATCATTGTTTGCAAGGCGCTCGAGGGCTTCATTAATCTGGTCTGGTTTCACCACCTCGATATCACATGTGATGTTGTGCTTTCCACACACATCCATCATCTCCTGCGTCTCATTCATCCCTCCTGTCATGCTTCCCTTCACCGTTCTCTTCCCGAATATCAGAGGGAAAGACGGCAGCTCCATGGGCTTCTCTGGTGCGCCTACGATCACCATTGTCCCGTTCACCTTCAGCAGTTCCAAGTAGTGCCCCAGGGAGTGGTTCGCAGACACTGTGTCCAGTATGAAGTCCAGACTCCTCTTCCCTGCCTGTCTCCATTCCCAAATTTAACAAAAACATCACCAATAAATTCTATCTTAATGGTCAATTTTGTAGGTGATAGAGATATAGTCAGACAAGAGTAAGACCTGCATTTGTTTGGGGTCGGTGCTAACTATGAAATGGTCTGCGCCCAGGCGCTCTTTCGCCTCTCTCTCTTTTGAGGGAGAGGTGCTGATGATGGTCACATGGAGGCCAAAAGCCTTTGCAAATTTAACTGCAACATGACCCAGTCCTCCCAAACCGATTATTCCTAGCTTCTTCCCCGGTGACTCTAGCATCTTGGTGTCTTTCATGGGGCTGTACACTGTTATTCCCGCACATAACATTGGAGCCACTGCATCCATTGGCAAATTCTCCGGCACCCGAACCACATACCTTCACGTGATTAATTAATATATCAAATATTAAATTACATGTATCGGCAAGTTCAAAGCTGTACGGGAAACACTCAATTCAGTATGTATACTGGCCTACCTGCCATCTTCAATAACAAATTCATTAATCACGTGAAGGTCCAGTCACTAAAAAATAAGGCTAGCTCATCCACATGAGCTGAAGTACTGATAGAAAATGGAGACCACCTTGATTTTTGGCATCTCATGACATTAAAGACTCTACATTTAGTTGATAGATGGTGTCGGCAAGCTAGGTTGTTCTTATTAAATGGTCTTTAGCCGAAAATTGTACCTTTTTTTTTTTTTTTTGGACATTCTCTTGACAAATCTGACAATTTGATTTTGCTATCTTGGTTTGAAGTGAAAATATTTATGCAGGAATCAATACTATGAAAATCCCAGAGAGTGATTAGGGAAATAGTAGGAGCAGAGAGTGATGAGGATTACCTCTGATCTGCAACCAACATTCTGGAGTATCCACCATAGGTGATGCTACCATCCCAGAAAATACCATTGTAGGTAAACTGAATCTGATCACAGTAGTTCTCCTGAGAGCTCTTGCAGAACTCACACTCCAAACATGATGCCGCCAAGCATCCTACTCCTACCCTGTCCCCTGTTTTGAACCTTGTCACGTTGGTTCCTACCTTGGTGACAACCCCAGTAATTTCATGCCTGAATGCCACATATTCAATAGTAAAAATTATGAATCCTATGGGTACATACATTATACATACATACATACAGAGAAAGAGAAGAGAGAGAGTTTTATATGGACAGCTACCCGGGGACAACCGGATACATGGTGATGCCCCAGTCATTCCGGACATGGTGGAGATCAGTGTGGCATATCCCACAGTACAAGATTTCAATGGTAACATCATTGGGGCCGTTTTCTCTGCCATTGTCATCACAAATCCATCAGTTCATCGGTTACTAATTAACTGTTCTAATTGAATCACAGAGAAAAAGTTTTGGAAACCATGCACCTTCTCTTGAAGACGTACGGGGTGATCTTGCCGGAGGAATCATGAGCTGCCCACCCAGAAACAGTCTGTGTGTGATTCGGGGTTGTCTGAGCCATATATCTATGTATGGAAAGAAAGAACAGGGGCTTGAGATGTGGGTTTACCCTTTTCTTTGAGCTTGTGCCATTTTGGGGAAATTTGGATGCCATACTTATATGGGCAGTAATAAAGCTCGGGCCATGTGGTAGGTCAAAATATTACTCAGCCCCTGTTCTAGCTACCTCCAGTCTGTGATCCGATTGAATAACCACTCCACCTGCCCAATAAATGGAAAGCGCCGTCCCCCTTGATGTTGCTACAATTAAAGCCATCTAGAAAAGGAAGATGCTTCTTCAAGGTGTCTCTCGTTTAGTTCACTCTGAGAACACCGGTTATGGAGCAAAGATAAATAATTAGGAAAAAGAGAAAAGACCAAAACTTCAATTTAGTATTAATTTGAGACAAAACCTACCTCAACGAACACCTACCTCCACTCACTCAAATCCGTATGTGGGGCATGCAGCAGCAGAAGTAATAAAGGCGAGTCTCGGTTTTAAACTTCAGCCTGAGATTGGGCTACTTTGTTTTGAACTTTTAATGGGCCGACGTGGTGTGCTCTCTCGTGTCAGTCAACCCCGGGCCTCCACTTATTGATTTTCCCATGACGCAGAAAAGCGGGTCCAGGGTTTGGGTCCATTCCAGACTATTCAGGCCCAATTGGAAAATGGAAAATGCCCATTTCTCAAATGAAATCTTGGACATTTCCAAAGAAATTCATACTACTAATTAGAATAATTTGTGGATTTTAATAGTCGAACTTAGAGGACGTTTGTTTTTAAAGCTTTTTATTGAAAGCAATTTACTTTCAAACAGTAAGTTATTTGTTTTTCTATTTTTTTCATGACTTATTATAAATTTTTTACTAAATAAAAAAAGATAAAATATTTGATTTTTTTTTTAAATAGAAAAAGTAACATACTAGTTTTTCTTTAATTTTTTTACTTAATAGAAATAAAATATTACAAAATCAGACAACCTAATACTCAACACTATTAAACACTATTTAATTTTAAGATCTACTTCAAATTAAGGAAAAAAAAAACCAAACACCTAACATAACTATCACAAAACTAATCCTCCTCGTTAATTTCAAACCCTCTAACTAATAATCTCATTGTATGCAACGGAAAGAAAAAATTTTAAAAATAAGAAAAAGGTAATGTGGAAAATCAAATGAGCACTTTTTTCTTCTATACCTATGAGAGTGTAAGTGAACGGAAAAAACCTAATAAAATTGATCAAATCCAACCAAAATCAATTTAGCTTTCAAAAACTATATGGATTGGTTCAATTTTCAGTTTTTTCATCTTTAGTGTTAAGCAAGTAAAGCCAAGAACTTGGTATGATCATCAATGGATAATAACAAAATATTTAACACTAGTAATTGAAGGAATAAGTGAAGCACCTCAAAGATTTATATGTATTAATGCAAAAGGTCTTATAGTTCGAGATTGAGACAAAATAAAAGGAAGTCTATGACTCTTGACAAATTGACTTGAATTATAAAAATTGAAGAAATTAGAATCTCTTGGTTTTTTAATATTACAAATATAAAAAAACTTTATGAAGTAGAGCTAAAGTTGGATGGCCCAAACATCAATGCCAGATGTTGAAATTTTTGGTTTAAACTAAGAAGGCTTTGGAGTTAGAAAGTGGGATGAGATGGCTTGATGAGGTGACTTCGTAGACACCACAATCAATGTCCCTAGGATGAGGATATTGAGTGTGTGTCCTAATCCTTCACAAGAAAATAATTAGGGTGAAATTTAACAAGGGTCCTATTGTCTTTATACAATTTAGACACATTGATAAGGTTATTTGAGGTGACATGTGTGTGATATATGTGATTAAACAAAAAAGAATGTGAAGAACTTAATAGTGTAGCATATCTAACATGAGAAATTGAAATTGTTTTACCATCCCCAACTATCACTTGATCTACCCTATGAATAGTGTTATCGAATCTAGCATGCAGTAGTCTGGTATGAAATGATGGTTACTCTTGAGTTCATGCACCAGCTACTATCAACCATAAAATTTGTAGTAATTATGTCTCTAGACGTTATGTTGAACATTTGATAACTAATGGACTCAGTTTGGGGAAAAGGGATGTTGGATTGGTTGATAATTTAAATTTTTCATATGATAACAGATGTTCGTTGTGTGGCGAGGTTTGCCACAAATTTGGCAATGAGGTTTAGGCTTGTGTTGGGGTGGATTGAGTGATGGGTGCCCAATAGGATGAAGGGGAATTACTTAAGGTTTTGCCAAGGAGACCAAGTTAGTTTTGATATTAGGAGAATGGATGAGAGTTGTTTGGTGGATATCTATTTTGATTGGGAAAATTACAAGGACCAAAGTATGAAGAATTGGGTTTGAAGGGGTTTTTGTTCAAGTTAAGTTTAGACAAGTTGGTTTGAAGAGAATTCATTTGGTCATATGAGTTTTGTGAATCCAGCCTAAATTCATAACTATGCAACACACTATGTATCTCCTCTATGCTAGGTTTATCTGGTCAATTGGTTATAAAGGTAACAAATGAATTATAGGTATAGCCAAGACCCCCTAAACAAGTGAAGAACATGGTTTATGTATGAGATAAACCCACCTGTGGTAACAAGAGTAGTGTAGAGATGCTTTATTTTTTGAATGTATTTCATAACAATCATTCCCCCATTCTTTCAAGTTTTATAGTTTGGTACGAATTTTAGTCAAATGAGGCAAAAGTGCAATTAAGTAGATTTGGTTGAGAGCATTCCAAGACTCTAAAGTAATTGAATAGCCAACCATTTGAGATAGCATTCCTTTGGTAAAAAACGCATAAATCCAACTCATAATAAGTTAATTAAAGCGATGTCAAATAGTGAAGTCAGGATTTACTCTTTGCATTTGGGCATCAAGAAAATGGACTAGAGAAGATTGAGACCTATCGATGAAATCTTCCATTCCATTTGCAATAATGACATTGAGTAATTGATTTTTCCAAATGAGATAGTTATTCTCATCAAGCTTCACACTAAGAGGTTGATTTAAGGAGGAAGAACTAGTTGAGTGCCAATGAGTTGGTTCTGGATTTGTTGGGTGGTTTGAGTCTTTGGAGCAGGGTTAGATGAAGAAATGTTATTGGTAGTGAGCTTAGGTGATGCCATAAGTGTTGCTTTGATACCAAGAAACCTTTTAAGCTTGTACAAAAAAGAAGATGGAAGAAAATAGAAGAAGAAAGAGAAAGAGAGAAAGAGGTTGTAATGGCCGATTGTATTGACGATAAAAAATGCTCAGTTAAAAGAATGAGCTATGCACGGAGTAATATACAAAGAATATTGCTAACAACCTGTACATGTGGCTCTATACAATAGCAAGACTAAAAAATGAATACATCCAAATAACTAAAGCCTAACTAATTTCTAATTCAAGGTTAATTATACTATTACTATGCTTATCATCTCCAAATCAATAAAAATAACTTATATATATATATATATAATGATCAAATTAAAGTAATTCATAATCAAATTAATTTCTAAATATATTTATCATATTTTGGTTAGAAAGTTTAAACAGTATTTTGAACTTGAAACCTAAGTTGTTTCAATTACTTTTAAAAACAAATTGAATGTAAGACCAGAGATGACAATTGGGTGAGTTTGGGATGAGTTGTCTCCATCTTAATCCTATCTTGTCTATTTAAAATAATTTTCATTTTCATCCCATTTAAAAAATTAAATAAGACAAGACTAGGTGGGTATGCAAATTTCTCATACTCGTCTGACCCTACCTTGTTTTTAAAATTTTGAAAATTTTAAAAAAAATTAATTACATTAAAATAACTATATTTGATAAATAATTAAAATATTATAATTTTTTTATAAATTATTTTATTGAAATTTATTTTTATATATATCAAAATTAGGGAAATAAAATTATTTTTGAAAATTAATTTTATATATAATTGGACGAGATAAGGCAATATTCAAGATAAGTTAGAATTTTTTTTTTTTTTTAAATCTTAAATTCATCTCAAATCCATTTATATAAATTTCAAACTCGTTCTATCAATGACAAAGTGAGACAGATACTAAAAAAGCTCACTTCATTATCATTCACATATAATACTTAAATTAAATATATTTCATCAAACATTTAAATCCAATCAAATGGAGATTAAAGAGGTTTGCCTAAATTCGATCTTTTCATCCATAAAAAATTAGTTTGATATTTTTATCATCTTTATTCTAACATAAATCAAGTCAATTTAACCAATTCTTCCTTCAAATCAATCCAACCCCCCTGTCTTACGCCCTCGTCCCTACCAATAAGATTCCGAGGAACATGTGAAAAGCCCCTCAGGATATTTTGCTTTATGGCATATGTGTTTCTAGAATGGCAATGGGAAATTGGCCTTGTTAACCGCACCCCACTCCCCATCCTTCCACCAAACTAATTTTCTATCCGCCTTCCACCCTAATAATTGACTAAGTTTAAAAGTCAATATTCCTACTGTCATACACACATAGGTAAAAATTCTGTGTATGGAGAGAAGTCGTACGTCTCTAAATTTTAAGAAAGTAAATCTACGAATATTTTTATTTTAAAATAAATAAAATTAAAGCACGTGCCCATCCACCTCCTTTTCCCATGGCTGTGACTTCCCCCGGCGGTTGCGTCATGGGTTGCGTTTTCATCTCAGATTTCCAAATATGCCCTCGGCCTCGCACCCGTAACCCACCCTCATAGGAGTCTTACCAAAAAAAATTATTTAAGATATTTAATTTAATTTATTTTATTTTATTTTTTCCAAAACAAAATAGTATAGATATTATAAAATTATATTATAGTATGATAAGACATATAAGCATGCTTGTAACCGAAGATAGTTGGGCAGCGCAGCGCATCTATCATGAGGACACCATGCATGGGGTTCAGTGCAGCCCAACACATTGGACCTGCCAGTTACATTTCTACTTCATATTTTAATAAAGATTCCGAAACTTTTCTTAACAGTTTGTAAAAATTTCAAAATTTTGATCAACCTTTTCCTAATTTTGATTATAATGTATATAATCAGAGTGTCTTATCAAATTGATAAACATTTTTTATAAAATTAAACAAACTTTTTTATTAGAGTTGCAACTCTAAAACGAGTTCAAACTTATATAATATTAGAAATTTTCTCCATTATTTGATGCGAACATCACACATAAAATATATGCTAGTTTATGTTCCTATTATTTCGAGTGACATGACGGGGAAGTAAAACACGTAAAAAAAAAATTGGAAAGAGAGAAAAAGATTATTGGTAAATAGTTTTAGTATTTATATATATATAAACAAAAACAAAGAGAGTTAATTGGAAGTGAAAAAAAATAAATAAATTGATATTTAAAAAGGAAAGGGGGGAAATGCTCCAAATTGGACCCAAATTTGTTGATTTGGTAGATCTAATTCGAAGGATGCCTACCAACCCACCTGCCCGATTGAGAATCTCTTATGGTCAGAGTTTGAACATTTTTGTGGAACAGTGGTCAATATTCATATTTTTTATATAGAAAAAATAAATAGAAAAGGTAAAAAAGAAAAAGAAACCATTCCTATACGACATAAACAAAGAATTGAGAGCTTGTGCTGCTGTGAAATCAAACCACGTCGTTAATTTATGCATTATCATCGTTGAAGAATTCTGACCATTCCTGAATTGACCTTTCCACGCTCAAAGAGTGCTCGGGACCGAGGGAGGCTGCGAGGGCAGTGTCGTAATTTGGGAAACCAAGGGCATATAAAAGGGAAATAAAGGTTGATGGGGAAATTAAAAAATAAAAAAAACTCAAAGCGGCTTGGGGCTCATTCTTTCACACAAGGAAGAAAGAGAGAGCGAGAGAGAGTGAGGGAGATCGGTGGTTACGGATCGGTTCGTTAGGGTTTCATAGTGATGCATTACTGAAACAGAACCCTAATTTACTCTCTCTCACGTCCGATCAAATTCTTTTCGTCTTTTCTTTAATTATTTGATTAATTTATTTGTTAACATTTTTTGTTTTTCCGAGTATTGATCAATCTCTCTGCAATTTTTATTTTTTTTTGTGTTGTTCTTCTCTTTTTAATCCTTAGAACTCTTATTTGTTTTTGAATGGCGACGACGACTGATTCTTCGCCCCGTGGTTCGGGATTTTCCGCTGACGGTGTCCATAGCCCGCTGCGCAGGAGGAATTTATCTTCTCCTTGGGCTCAGATAGTGCGGGGAGAGACGGAATCGATGTCGTCTGTTCCTCATTCACCGACATCATCGTCTCCGGTGACTTCTTGCCCGGAACAAATCTCTTTTTCTGAATGCTCCCCGACCAAGCCTTTGTCGCCGTCGCCGTCACCGTCGCCGTCACGGTCACCGGCACCGGATAATTCTGGGGTTGGGGAGGCTTTGCTGGAGAATAGCGATGGTTGTGGCAGCAATGCGGGTCGTCAAAAGAAGCCGGCTTGGAACAAACCCTCGAACGACGTCGTTGAGGTTGGTCCCGTAATGGGCGCGGTGTCTTGGCCTGCTCTTTCTGAGTCTACTAGGGCTTCACCAAGGTCTTCTTCTGATTCTCCGAAGCCTGTTGTTGATGGATCGGCGGCCAGTATTCAGGTTTGGTTCTAAATCCCCCCTAAGATTTTGATTCTGTTTGGCTGCTGAGGAAATTGAGGGTAAAGGAAAGGATATCATTGCTTTATGTGTTCCTTTTAGATGTTGTTTGGTTTCAAATGTTGAAAAATCACCCTAATTCAGCCAAAACAGCTGTAAGCCTGCTGGAAGTTTGGTCTTCTCTTTCCAGCAACTTCTTAAGGACCAAAATACTCTGTTTTTTTATTTATTTTTCCGATTCTAATTATTATTTATATCTGCATGCATGATATTATTCACATGTCTGTTTGATAGGGACCTGTAATTCCACATTCGCCTCAGAAACAAGTTCCTGCTAATACAAACCCTAATTCTTCACAAAACCATGCATCCCCATTTCGGCAAAGATCGATTAAGAGCGGTGGTGGGTCTTCACAGACTGTCCATGGTCACCTGCCTTCACAGCCGCCTCCACCACCGCCACCTTATCCTCTATTTGAAATGCCTCAAAGTAAGTATGCAAAAATGGCGCCACCAGTGCTGGATTCTTCCACAAGAGAGCCTCCTTACAGGAACAATACTTGGGAAACCAGACCAATTGGAGGATTTGTGCCACAACCACGTGGACTAAGTGATCATCCTTTGCCAAGAAATTCTCGCCGAGGAAACTTTGGACCCCATCCCCGAGGAGATGGCCCACACCACAACAACTATGGGGGTCGACGTGATCATGATCGTGGGAATTATGAATGGAATTCTCGAAGTTCTAATGTCAGAGATATTCACATGCAGCCTCAAAGAGCTCCTCCCAGAGGCTTTATAAGAGCTCCACCACAATCCAGTTCTCCCCGATTCATGACACCACAGCCTATCCGACCCTTCATGAATCCTGCCGGTTATCCGGGTGAGGTTACCTTTTCAATGGACATAGATATTCTTACTATGTTGATTTGGAACTAATGACTCTGCCCCTTTCAGATATGCCATCTCAAATGTATTATTTCCCAGCACTGCCTTCAGAGCCCTTCAGGAGTGTGCCATTTGTTGCACATGCGCCACCTCCTCCAATGTTTATCCCTGTTCCGGACCCTCCTCTCCCTACTTTGTTAGTTAATCAGATAGAATATTATTTCAGGTATTTTGATATTGTTGGCTTGTTAATAATTACTTATCTTTTTCGATCCTCTCTAATCTATTTGAAATCAATCGTTCATGCTCTTGTTGTTTGTTTATTGTAGTGATGTTAATTTGATAAAAGACGATTATTTAAGGTCATATATGGATGATCAGGGCTGGGTTCCCATTACTTTGATAGCAGGCTTTCCTCGAGTAAGTTATTCGTGGTTGCTTTTTTAGTTTTCTCTATGTTGATAATTATGGATTTGTTTAGTTTTCTCTATCCTCATTATCATGATCAGGATCTGTGTTCCTTGTTTTAAATTTAATTTGTATAAATTTATATAAGATTATCTTTTTATTGTTGTCAAAATCATATTATATGTTGTATGCATTGCAAATCGATTGTATCAATTAAAAATTTGCAATATCTTGAAAAGAGAAAAAATAAATTTCTTTTTTGTTATTTCAAGATAGGACAACTTGTAAGTGTTGCTTAGTCTTTCTTTCTTTTATGAGACTGAATTTTCTATGACAATTTCCCTCTTTCAAAAGCTGAAATTTCTTTTTGTGAAACTTGGGGATCCATCTCCTTTTTTTTTTCCCCTTTCTGTTTGGTTCACATAAATGTGAAATGGACATATAAGGTACTAGTTTGAAAGTATCTGAAGACTTGTTCTGCTTGGGCTGTATGATATTTATGATCAATCTATTCATTAGAAATCATTTTTTGTAAAGTCGACATCATTAAAATTTTAGAGTTAATACATGTATTTTGATGGATGCCTATATTTATCTCTTTTAGTTAATGTCTTTTTGTTTCTTACAGTGTTATCAAAGGTGATCGCCTAGGTCATTTAGGCCTTCAGGCCAGGCAGGGTAGATAAAAGTCGTCTTTTGAAGACCTGGGCAAGGCAACTTCAAAGAAGCAACGCCTAGGGATAAGGCACAAGGCATAGAGGCGCCTTTGACCATGAATTAAGATTATACATACTTAGATTATAATTTCATACAATCTAACATTGGATTAAACAAAGTACAAGATAAAATATTATATTATCAATCATAGAGATAATAAAATGGAGGGTTATCAATCTAGTCTTGATAGAAGTAATGACAATTTTAATTTCAATAATGACTATGATGATGATGCCTAAAGCTTGTTTAGAATGTTTAACTTCTTATTTTATTTTTTAGATGTTTAAAAAATTAGAATATACATTTAGATAGGATGAATATCTTTAAACAATGATGTTTTTTATAATATGGGGTATAATATTTAACACTTTCAATAATTATTATTATTTTGTTAATTTTATAAGATATCGTGAGCGATGAAAAATTAATAGTGTTGATTGTTGAAGACAACACTTACATTGGTTGAATATCGAATAGGTAAATATATGTATATTTTTTATTCCCTTACTATAGTTAGGTTATCGCCTTGTTTTTCGCCTTAGTCTAAAAGGAGTCTTATCGCCTTGATATCGCCTTTTGCTTTTGGCAACATTGGTTTCTTACTTCTTTTTTTGAAAATGGCAATGTGATTTTCACATGTGTACATGGCTGTAATTACATATATAATATTATGATATTGATTTTAGCTATCTTTCCTGTTTAGTCTCTTCAATGAAATTAGTTATATGCTACTCTATAATGTATCTTACATATATTTACCTTCAATATATATGTGTGTGTACACTTAAAAGGTGCTTTCACTATATATTATTTGCTCTTTAATCTATGATATTTCTCGTGCTTCCTTAGCCATACAATTCATGATTAGGATGTAGCCTGATTGACTTAAATATTGTTAAAAATGGCTTTGTACTGCAAGATGAGGGTGAAAATAATTTGATTTTGAGCTTACTAACTAAGAGTCCTTTTGATTTTACCTTTGTAGACTGAACATGGTAGTCCATCTAAAAGCTCAATTTCACTGTTATATGTTAAGACGATGAATGGAATGTTAATTGATAAGCGGAAAGATTGCCAGAATGAGGCTGGTTGAGTTGAGTTTATGTGTCTATAACCTTTATTTCATCATCATCTTTCTTGCATTAGGGTCTCATTTTGATCTATATTTTCCGCATACGAGTGTTAGTTTATGTATTTACATATGTTTATTTGAGTTGTTAATGTCTAACTTCAGTTTGCCAACTTAACTTTTTTCTTTATTTAATATTTTAATCACTTCCTTCTAATTACCTTCATTTGATATGCCAATTATAGGACTTTTAGGTGTGATTCTGTTGACTGATCCTAACTTTTGCTTTATATAGTTGTAGTTGATCCAGCCTGAAGTACTTGTTATAAGATGCACCCAACTGCATTTCATATGGTCAATACTAACACTTCTTGGATGATCCAATGTGATCCAGAGCTTTATTAAATAATTACATTATTATATCATTGTCAATTTTTATCTAGTAATAAGATTTTATTATTTGAAGAAATCAGAGACAAAAATTGATAATTGGATTCTTTGAACTGAAAATTATTTTGTTTTTCCCTCATGTTACCCTCTCATCATGCAATACCCGTTACTTGGTTAAGTCATTAATAAAAATGCATAATTTGGTGAAGGTGGTTTGTTAGTTTTTTTTCATATATGGCCTGTGTTTCCAGTTACATTCTCATAAAGTGTGTTTCAGTTTATGTTATTAAATTTTACATTATTTATTTTATTTTATTGTGTTTGTGAATTATTTTGTTATTTTGTTCTATCACAACCCATCAGGTAACATAGTGACTCATTACTGACAATAAAACATAGTGACTCACTACTAATACCGCATCATATTGAGGCCATGACTGATACTAAGAGTTAAAACACCAGGTTGAGACTCCTGGCACAATATGTATGAAATGGAATTGTCTATAGTTCTCCAATTTTGTTGTTTGGGAGCAGCGGGTAAATGCATGTTATCCACAGTATATTCACAGGACAAGTTTATGACTTAGCAACTTGTGTCTTTTTATCAAGTAAGAGGTCATATCTTTATTTTTACAACTTTTAGGCTTCCCATTATAATCTGTATGCAGTTTGAATACAGATTTCCATGTAAATATCCTTCTATAGCACGACTTCATGCTAGCACCATCCATCTTTCTATCAACACCCTAAACACTTTCCAGTTTCCTCTGCATTGGCATAAATTACATTTTCAAGGCTGATTCAGAGGATATTTGTTATGCTTGATGTGCATTGTGCACCGAGGAATTAAGATATGCCTTACTATTCTTTGTTCTTTAGGTGCAACCACAAGTTCTCAAGCTGCTAATACATACCTAATGACAGTAGTTTTTTTAAGTCATTATACATTTTGTTTATTATATATGCCTAGTATTCTGGCAATTGCAATGGCTTCTTTATTTCTTCAACTGACACAGTCCTCACTTCAAGGGGAAGAAGAGTAGTTTTCAAGTTATTATACATCTTGTGTATTATGTGTACATATATTTTCCATATACAGATATAAAGAACACATATATTGCTGGGCCAAAAATGAAATTTATCCCCATAGTTCTGTCAAAACATCCATTAGGAGGCTTGTACACCAGAAATTCAAGTTCTAATTTCTAAGTTGAGAAAAGTTAACAAGCAGTTCGCAATATATCAAGAAGGAAACCATGAGCCTGAACAAGTAAAACCATATCCTTGCATGATTTTTACGGGTTATAGGTCTTCAAATTTACTGCCACCCTTATTTCTATCAATCTTTGACTATATACTCTTAATGCTGGAGACCGGTAGTTAATAGTTTGTATGAACTCTTAAGGAACAAAATAGATTTAACCTTTCTCACTGTCCATTTTCAGTCACTTAAGTGCTGTGCACGTGGGATTATGTATGTGTTCATTAACTTCCCCATTTCTGAATATCAACAAACTATGCATTTCTAAGTTTGTTGATCATTTGGTCAAATCCTCATGCATAAAACTAACAGTTACAGTTTGGGGGAAGAAATTAAGGTTCTTAGCTGAGAAACTATAATCTTTTTCAGGCTCCAAAACCATGGGAAATTAGGGTGCTTGAATGGTTTAGGATTTTTCTTGGGTATTCAACTTCTATGTTTTCTTTATTAGTAAATGTTTGTCCTATTTCAATATAGAAGTTGATGCATGCTTGCTTTGTTGCTATCTTTTTCAGGTACAGAGTTTAACAAATAGTATACCATTGATATTGGATTCCTTGAGAACTTCAACTTCTGTGGAAGTGCAGGTAACAGTTTAAGATTGAAAATTATCCACCATATGCATTACTGATTTAATTGACAGTTTTTAACAAATGATCCTTAAATCTTTACAACAATATGTGTGATATATGTTACAGTTAACTCATACCTGTTTGGAAAAACTTGCAACAAAGTGGTTTGCTCATTTGCAGGGTGACAAAGTGAGGAGGCGTAATGAATGGATGAAATGGTTACCTAGTTCTGCCAGGTTTCATGCTGACCTGGGCTTACAATCCCCTGGTGGATTGAGCTATGGTACATTGGTATCTTCTTTTCAAAAGGTCACAGTGGAGGAAGGGAGTGCTAACCAAAACAGTTTGAAGGGTAAAACAGAAGCTCACACTGAGACTGTTTTGGGTAGGGCTTCATCGGAGGAGTTTACTGGTGAATCACTGTGCAATGGAAGGGTACAGACTAAGACGCCACCTCAAGCTGGAGCGGATCAATCTTCTATTTAGGCCTCAAGCAGCTGGATCTGATCTCTATTTAGAGAAGAAAAACACACCCAAAAAGATGAGAAAAAAAAAAAAAAACCTGAAAAAAAGAAAAAAAAAACTGAAAAAAAGAAAAGAAAAACAAGCTAATTCACCATTTCCTGAAGGTTTGTGGGAATGTAGGGGCTGGCTACTGGTATAGGAGGTGCAGGGGTGGGAACACCTTCAATTTTCTCTGAATGAACCGGGAAACAAAATAATGAATACATATTATCTTAACAGAGAAAAAAAAAAAAAGAAACATGAGGCAGAAAGAGTTTAGATTTTGATTGGGCATATGAGATTATTGATTGTATAGTTTAGTTTTGGTGTGGACAAATGATGTTTCTACCATTTACCGGTAATTTTTGGTGCGATGATTTGGGTTCTGCATTGAGCAAAATTGAGTTGATTTTCTTAAAGCTTGGTTTCTCTGGTTACTTGTCCTTATGAACTACACCACTAGGAGAGAAAATTTTGAATACAGTGACAGCTTGGTTGGCAAAATTGGGTTTAGCCCGACTTTCTCTGACTATTTATAACTCCCGCAGCTTCATTTCTTTTTGGTGTATTTATTTCTTTTATTTCTTTTTTTTACCTCCCTCGTGATTTAATTTAATTCTTTTTCCAAATGAAAATGTAGGGTGTTATTACCGGGATTGTACTTGTTCTTCAAGATAATTATTTTGTCTAAGATGGGATGTGATGGGATTTGAAGGTTCAGTTGATTAGTCAGTTTTCATATTTAGAAGAGAAACTGAACGAGATTTATTCATATTAACTGTTTTTGACTTATTTTAGAGCACGTTGTAGCCTAAATATTACATATGCAGGTCTTAGTGAAACTTGTCTTAATAATTCTACTATCTTTTTTTTTTTTTTTTTGTGAGTAGTGAATTGGATAAATAGGAGAACCAACAAAAGAACGAAGGTGGCGTCGGGGGTATTGACTGGGGCCAAGCGAATATAGGAAAGTGTATGATTTTTGAGAAGATGCATGGGAGCATGGATTCCCATTTGGCATGAGACCAAGTAGGTGGTCCATCACAGTATATTTCTTTTTGCATTTGGTTCCTTTGTTGATGTTATATACCTGGGTTCTATCTTTTCTGTTATGTGATATTTTATAGTTTTTATGGTAGACAGAAAAGCAAGGAATCTTGGACCTCTCTTTAAGATTGTCAAATCCGAGGGTCATTACCGTTTTTTTATAAGTTATGATTTCTGGTTGAGGATTTTAGTTAGAAACTAGGTACCGAGTGAGTGAGAATTAGTAGAGATGAGGGCGCAGAGGAGCACGGGAGAGCGGACAGCGGTATCAATTACAAGGCGAGACACTAGGTCGATTCTAATTGCCTTTGGGGAACTTGTTTTTTTAAAGCATGACATACTTTTATAAATAAAACCCAAACACATCCAGGCTTACACCATTTGTTGATCTATAGGATGGTTATTTTTGTTTAGGCAATCCATATGTGAGAAATAAACTAGAGGGGACGGTAGGTAGTTGGTAAGGAGGTGGGAGGCCGTGGCATTTCTTTTTTGAGCCCTCTCCTCTACAAATACTTCTTAAAGGTGCCCAGACGTATGCTTTGCTTTGTTAGAAAGATCATCTCATCTGTGATTTTGTTACTTTCTTATTATTCAACATCTTTTTAAAATGTTTGGAATCTTGAAATTTTCATTGATTGAATTGGATTTTGGATCATATTTTAAAAAATTGATATGCATCTTGGAATCGTATTTTGCTTTGCTCAAACACAGGCCTTTTCTTATGTCTTACATCTAAGTGGTAAGAGACTATGCTTCTTAGATGCATACTTTTAAAACTATACCTTAATAATAATTTTATTCTCCCAATTTTACCTTAATTGATAGTTTTAGTGATTGAGCTTAGACTCTGAAAGTGGGGTTGGGCATAGAATTTGTAATTCGTAATGCAATCGAGGCATTTAAAGTTGTCTCCGAGACATTAAAAGAGGATGACGGTGGAGCCTAGTGGTGGTTGTGAGTTGTGACCTAGAGTCGATCTCATCATCAACGGTCCCCCAGAGTTCAGATCTCCTTGTTTTGAACTTTGAACCAGGAAAACGTGGCTTATAGTGTCCACTCTGTGCTTTTGTACGAAAAATACACACCCTTTTTCTTGTTCTCTCGCTTTCCTTTTTTTTTTTTTTTTCTTTTTGACATGTCGCCTTCGTCCTACTCCTCATCCATTTACTTAAAATAATTTCTATCCTCGTTACATTTAAAAAATGAAATAGGGCAAGGCGGGTATGGACATTTAACTTTTTTCTAAAATTTTTTTAAAAAAATTATTTTATTTTTTTAATTATATTAAAATAAATATATTTTATAAATAATTAAATTATTATAATTTTTTATAACTTATTTTATTAAAAAAATATTTTATTATTATCTATATATTAAAAATAATAAAATAAAAATTAAATTAAATTAATTTTATATTTAATAAGGTGGTATGAGACAATTCAAACCTGTTTCAAATTATTTTAAAAATCTTAAATTTGTTTAAAACCCGTCCCATCTGGATGAGATGGATACTCACAAAACCCGCCTAATTGTCATCCCTAAGGGATAATGTACTTCCGGTAGTAATGTACTTGTGGTAGTAGGAGTCTTAAAATTCATAGTATCTTCATCAGATTACATTCTCTTCTTAGTGTTGACAATGGGTGGCTGCACAAGTAACTTTTATTCTCTCCTATTTTTTACGAAGAGAGAGATTGTTTTTAGCTAAGATTCCTTGTCCTGGTAATATCCTTTTGTCTTGAAAGTTCATAAAAGGCAATGATCAATTGCAAGACTTGAGATTTGGAACTCTGTCCAAAGAATCTTCATGGTGGGGTACTGCAATTTGGCTATAATTTTATTCCTGCCCTTTGTGATCTCAGATAGGCGCATGTTGTTATAATCTCCTTTCATTTGACCAATTTTTCCCTATCATCCATCTTTGTTAGAGGCCTTATACCTTTTTCTATTAAAAAAAATGTACAAATCTTTTCATCTAATACTTAAAACCAAGGCTTTTGGAGAGCTGATGGTGGTAGGAGAGGTTCTGAGAATTGATACAGAAAAGATCAATGAAGAATATGTAAAACGCCAAGTGGAAAAATTGGAAAAAGGTTAGCTGTGATTTACAAGACCTCCAATCATTCGAATATGCAAGAAGCAATTAATAACAGGGCGTACACAAAACTTCCGACCATCCGAATAAAGCAAGAGGCAAATTACTTAAAGTATGTGGTGCCCAATGCCCATTGCCCACGTACCTTATACCATAGGCGTGGAATAATGGTATAAGGTAGAGGTACTTCACTTTTCTCTCTTTTTCCTGCTGGGCTGATTAGGTAGAGTGATTTCCTCTTCCGTTTTTTTTTTTTTTCCTCCCTTGGTGCTCATTTTTCTTCTTTGTATCTGGTTAAAGACAAGAGATGGTAAACTTATGCACAGTACAAAACCAGAGGGCACCCAGACTTTTCTCTCCATCCCAGTTTTTCTCTTCTCTTCCCTCGTATGTTCATTCACCCTCCCCTCCCTTTCTCTCTCTCTCTCTCTCAATGTTCACCATGTGGTCATCGTTAGTTGACGACGACGAAAACGGCAGCAGCAAGAGGGTGTCTTGCTCACCCTCAAAGTCCTCCACATGTTCATCTCATCCTCCTTTCTCACCCTCATCTCCCATCCCCGACTCTTCACCCAAAAAAACCATGGACGAAGTCTGGAAAGATTTGAGCCTCTCTTCTCTTCATCACCACTCCATCAGCACCATCAACAATGCTACCACCAACACCCACCATGCATTTCGTAGCACCCTCCTTCAGGACTTCTTGGCTCGACCTTCCAATATGGGCCCACTTAGAACAGGCACCTCTACTGCTGATCCCTCCTCCGCCGGAGCTGCCACTCCCTTCGCTTCTCCCCTTCCTCCTCCGCCCACCCTCTTGAGCTTGAATTCACTCCCTGATTTTCATTGCATTGACGACACTGATCCCATGAAGCCGCACTCTCATTTGCACAATAACGCCACTGCTGCTACGCCCTATCTGTACCCTCCCTTCAATGTTTTGGCTGCTGCTTCTCCCGAATACCCTTCATTCCGCAAGAAAAGGCCCCGAGGAAGTGACGATAATTCTGGCGATCGGCGACATAAACGCCTCATCAAGAACAGAGAGTCAGCTGCACGCTCCAGGGCTAGAAAACAGGTCTCTCTCCCTCTCCCACCCCCACCCACCCCAAGCCCATATGAAACTAGCTACAGTCCTCACTCCTCGATCCATGAATGATGTGAATACTGGGTCTTTTTTTCTTTCTTTATTTTTTGTTTTACCCTTTTAAATGTTTCCTTCCGTAGGCTTACACAAACGAGTTGGAGCTGGAAGTTGCCCACTTGATAGAGGAGAATGCAAGGCTGAAAAGACTGCAACAAAAGGTGAATAAAGTGATGGTTAGAAAGAATAGGCTATTTATACTCCATTAGTTTCCTCATTTAGGATTAAAAAAGTTTGTGTGTTGATGCCCAACATAGAATCTATTACATATACACTATCTTTGTGTATCTGTTTCCGCAGTTCTGCCCAGAAGCTTCTGCTCAGCTTCCAAAAAAGCACACACTCTACAGAACCTCAACTGCCCCATTTTGAGAAGTAAGAATGCATCCCTTTAATTTTGGTCCTTATTTTTGCTCCCGTTTTGACTACTACCTCACCAAATTTCCCCGGGAAAGAAAGACATCATGAAGAATCGGTTTACCGTTTACCATGGGCTTTAGCCTCTTACTAGACACATCTCTATCAAGGGTATCTGTGAAAAGGAACGGAAGAGGAAAAATGAAACAAAATAACCACCAAGAAGGAGAAGATGAAAACTTGTTTAGATCCTGGTCTGCTGGGGGCATTGGTGGGTATTTTGTTCTTTTTAATATCCATATCTTGTGTTTTTGTCTCTGGGCCATGTTCTGCTGCTTTTTTTTTTTTTCCCCCTCTCCCGATGGGTAGGAGGGCAGGGGGTGAAAATAAATGTACTACTGTTCTTGCTTGCCCAGATAAAGAAATTGCAGTACTGAGATGTGACATGTTTGCCTGCTGGTGTCGCCTTCTTTTTCCCAGTCTTATCTTCCCCCCATCCCCCATCCCTTGTATTAGTCGCTTCCTCTTCACCTTTTTTTGTTCCCTTCTTTTCATTACTACAGTTAATTTTTCTTTTATGGCCCTACTTTTGGCTTGTTTTGGTATTGTCCTTTATTTTGTTCTTTGAATCCAAGCATTATTGGCCAGACCAGGTTTCATGGAATAACCTTTGCCCACATGATGTGAAGAAGCTAATATGCACTTTAGGACTATAATGGCCACGACAGAGACTGATGGAGGGTCTATTCACAATAAAGATAGTGTTCTTCAATATTCTATATATCAAAGAAAAAAAGGGAATTCTCCATTAGCCTACGCCGATGGATTGATGGTACCCATTGATAGTATCACCTTATCGGGTCCATTTCTTCTTTTTCCAACTCAGCCGATGTGGTTGTTGAATTGGGCGAGCTGTGATGTTGTAGGTGCTGTTGGGACTTGACTTGTTTAAATATGCAGACAGCTCAATGTTCAGGATACAAGTCCGGATAAGAATAATTGCCTTGGAGTAAAAGTGGGCTCATATCGCCTATCAAAATTAGCAAATAAAGCTAAGATGATAGGAAAATAGGAACTTGTCGTAAGCTTTTGAACGACTCAAGTATGAAGTAATAAGAATTAACACCTTTATGATGTTATTTCTTCCATACCGTTCTTGGCTGTCCTCATGGTTATTCTTCTTAATGTTTTACCTCACCAAACAAGCACTTAAAATTACTTACAAATTTGATTGAAAAATAAGTTATAATAAAAATAAACCCTAAAGCTCTGCTAATACAAGCTAATTATCTAGCTCGAGCTGAAACAATTGAATTTGTTGAGTTTTCTTTCACTGCAGAAGACCGAGAAGAAGAAGCTTCCTTCACCTCTACCCTTGGTACAAAGTTTCCATTGCAAGAACCTTTCATCCTTATTGCTCTCAGTCCCATCTTCTTCAAGACGAGTATTTAAAGTGACCAACTCTAGAATAACGGAAAGAAGGTTAGATGTCGTCAATTCCTAAAACCAAACTTTATAACATTTTAAAAAAAATTTGACCTACAATTGATTGATTTTATATTATAAATACTTTTTTTTAGTTAAATAATATGATGATAATGGTAAATATCAAAATCCTAAAAACTTTCAAATATTCTTTATTAATAATATAATAGAACCGGAAATATTATTCTTTTTATTATAATAATCTAAACTTATTTTGGTGTTACCGTAAGATCCTTAAGAAAATAACCACAATTTAGAATTATTTTAGATATTTTGACCATATATAAGGCCACCTTAGCAGTAACAGCTTTGCCCAGCAGTGTCTTGATGTTAAACATGGGATTATGTGGTGAAACCAGCCCATGATTTCGTATAAATATAATTATAGTCCATGTACGGACGTCAAATGAATTTTTTTTAATGAAAATAGGTGTTTTTTTTATAATATATTTTAATTATTTTCATTTATATAAAATATTCTAAAAAATAAAATAAAAAACTATTTTTAAGAAATATATGAAAAGATAAAATAAAAAGTTAAAAGTATCTCAAACTCTTGAGTAGAATCTTATTTTAAAAAATATTAAAAAAACATTCTTAAAAATATTTCTTTTAGCAATGAAAAAAGTTTTAAAAATACCAAACTTTTTGTTTACACCGCTTGAATATGGTCATATGGATTGGGTGGGAGACATGATAATTTGGAGCTTTCTCATTTAAACTTGGGTTCCACTCACCACTTGAACTTTGACCTATCCCCACCATCCAAACACTCGTCCTAACGTCGCGGTTTTATTTCAGATTTTCACTTTTCTTTTTTCTTTTTTTCAAATGCTTTTAGGAATGGAGGAATGAATGGACAAATGGTCAAAGGGACATTGTAGATAAGTTCAATGACTTGGTTTTACTTTATATGCAAGCCAAAGCCACCTAGAATCTTTGCAATTCTAAGCTTTTCAAATAAAATAACATCTAAGGTAGTCACAATTTGGGAAAACAAATTTAGTCACCTAATAAAGAAAGTGGAAGTCGAGTTTGAAAATATATTTGGATATTTATTTTTTTTATTTTTGGTAAAATTGAGTTTACAAAAGGCAAAAATTGAAATATTAGTTTAATGTTTTGCACAATTCTAAGAATCTTCTAACTCACACGATAACGCCACTTTTTATGATGAGTTTTAAGTTAAGTGATAATGTCACATCTTATCCTTGCAAAGTGAAAAATAACAATAAGAAAACCCGTGTAGCATGATTATTCTTATTTATTCTCTACCAAGCAATTAGGTGCATCACCATCTTACTTGTCCTTTTAGTGGTGAATCGATTGTACCACTTTCTTGCTTTTCATTGTCAAGCATAAAATGTCAAAATATAAATAATTTAAACGCGACGTATCGAAATACAAGCGACTAAAAGGACAATAAGTCTCTTTCAATACAATGACACTTTACCAAGCATGGTAACTCTATAAGAATTACCCGAACTACTTGTAGGAATGCCCCAAATATCATATCTTATGTTATAACCCATTCAAGATCTTATATTAATAGCTTAAAAACAATAAGATCATGTTATGATCCAAAATCAAGATCATGTTAAATCATTAAGAAAAATAAATCGAAACCATACCTAAATCTATAGTGATGTAGTTAAATAAGGTTTTAGTCTTCCATGTCTAAATTTTTCTTCTCTTAAGAAAAATAAAAAACCTTATTTTACCCAACCATGAGATATGAATAAATTTTATAAAATCTGTTTAAACCGAGATCTCAACCTATTTATATTTATATTATCAATTAGGTAATTCTTACTTAAACCACTTTTTTATTTTATTTTCTATCTATCATAAAAATAAAATAAAACTAAGTGATCTCTATACATTAAAGGTCACACTTAATAAGATGTCTACGCCCAACAAAAAAAACTTATCTGATCACTTTAATAAGTTAAACAAAAATGATAACTAATAATTTATAATTAACCAACATATGTGGACTCACTTTAATAATTTACCAACAAACTCATCAGCATGTTGCATGTACAAAGTTCAAAACATCACCATGTGTGAGAGAAAAAAAAATGAATTTAATGTTTTGAACAATTTTATTAAGAAAAAATGAAATATTTTTAATAATTTTAAATGAAGATTAAAAAAAAAAAAAAAAAAAAAACCACTAACCCCTACAAGAGCTACAATATAACAAAAGAATATGCATATATTCTAAATCCTTTTTATTTCTTTTAGAAAAAATATAAAAGAAACACAAATTCAAACAAAATTATATATAATGAGTTTGTTTTGCATCAAGTATTTGTTGGGAACCTCATATTACTTTGTTCTCATGTCTTGGATCGTGTAGGGTGCATACAAATCTATCATAGACTCTCTAAATCTATCACAGATAAATAGGTATTCAAAGACAATATGGATATAATATAAAACATAGATATAGAGAATAAAAACATATACCTTTTATTTGAATGTTGCCAAATCAATTCCAATTGATGTATATAACTCTAAAGTCATAATGGATCTCATAAGCACTATGAACTTTTGCCCGATGACTCTTCCAAGTCTAGGCACTAAGATAGTGAAGGGTGGAGGCTAAGTCCACCATGAACTTGAGTCACTTAATCTAGCCCAAAAATGTTACTAATTGATTAATTAATCAATTAGACAAGTCTAGAGATATCACTCACTTATCCTTGTGCAACTTTGCATAATTACCAAAATGTCTTTATGCACAAAAGTGAACTAAAAACTTTGGTTCCACTCACCACTTGAACTTTGACCTATCCCCACCATCCAAACACTCATCCTAATGTCGTGGTTTTATTTCAATTTTTCACTTTTTTTTTTTTTTTTCAAATGCTTTTAGGAGTGGAGGAATAAATGGACAAATGGTCAAAGGGACATTGTAGATAAGTTCAATGACTTGGTTTTACTTTATATGCAAGCCAAAGCCACCTAGAATCTTTGCAAATCTAAGCTTTTCAAATAAAATAACATCTAAGGTAGTCACAAATTGGGAAAGCAAATTTAGTCACCTAATAAAGAAAGTGGAAGTCAAGTTTGAAAAAATATTTGGATATTTATTTTTTTTATTTTTGGTAAAATTGAGTTCACGAAAGGCAAAAATTGAAATATTAGTTCAATGTTTTGCACAATTATAAGAATCTTCTAACTCACACGATAATGCCACTTTTTATGATGAGTTTTAAGTTAAGTGATAATGTCACATCTTATCCTTGCAAAGTGAAAAATAACAATAAGAAAACCCGTGTCACATGATTATTCTTATTTATTCTCTACCAAGCAATTAGGTGCATCACCATCTTACTTGTCCTTTTAGTGGTGAATCGATTGTACCACTTTCTTGCTTTTCATTGTCAAGCATAAAATGTCAAAATATAAATAATTTAAATGCGACGTATTGAAATACAAGCGACTAAAAGGACAATAAGTCTCTTCCAACACATTGACACTTTACCAAGCATGGTAACTCTATAAGAATTACCTGAACTACTTGTAGGAATGCCCCAAATATCATATCTCATGTTATAACCCATTCAAGATCTTATATTAATAGCATAAAAACAATAAGATCATGTTATGATCCAAAATCAAGATCATGTTAAATCATTAAGAAAAATAAATCGAAACCATACCTAAATCCATTGTGATGTAGTTAAATGAGGTTTTAGTCTTCCATGTCTAAATTTTTCTTCTCTAAAGAAAAAAACCTTATTTTACCCAACCATGAGATATGAGTAAATTCTATAAAATCTGTTTAAACCGAGATCTCAACCTATTTATATTTATATTATCAATTAGGTAACTCTTACTTAAACCACTTTTTTATTTTATTTTCTGTCTATCATAAAAATAAAATAAAACTAAGTGGTCTCTATACATTAAAAGGGGCCACAATTAATGGGATGCCTATGCCCAACCAAAAAAACTTACCTTGTCACTTTAATGAGTTAAACAAAAATGATAACTAATAATTTACAATTAACCAACATATGTGGACTCCCTTTAATAATTTCCCAATAGACTCGTCAACATGTTGCATGTACAAAGTTCAAAACATCATCATGTGTGAGAAAAAAAATGAATTTAATGTTTTGAACAATTTTATTAAGAAAAAATGAAATATTTTTAAAAAATTTTAATATGAAGATAGAAAAAAAATCATTAACCCCTCGTTATAAGAGCTACAATATAACAAAAGAATATGCATATATTCTAAATCCTTTTTTATTTCTTTTACAAAAAATATAAAATAAACACAAATTCAAACAAAATTATATATGATGAGGTTGTTTTGCATCAAGTATTTGTTAAGAACCCTAGATTACTCCGTTCTCATACCCTGGATAGTGTAGAGTGCATACAAATCTATCATAGGCTCTCTAAATCTATCACAATAGATAAATAGATATTAAAAAATAATATGGATATCATAAAAAAACATAGATATAGAGAATAAAGTCATATACCTTTTATTCGGATGTTCCCAGATCAATTCCAATTGATGTATATAACTCCAAAGTCATAATGGATATTATAAACACCATGATCTTCTGCCCTATGACTATTCCTTGTGTCTTCGTACTGAGATAGTGGAGATCTCAAGGATGGAGGCTAAGGCTCTCTACTAAAGGGGAGAATGACAAGACTTCGAAACCTAACCCTTAAAAGGGGTATTTATAGGTTTCCTACTAGGTTTAAGTGATTTAAGCCCATCATGGGCTTGAATCGCTCAATCTAGCTCAAAAAGGTTACTAATTGATTAATTAACCATAAAGGTCCAATTAATCAATTAGCTAAGAATGTGTTTGACAGTGATTCTAAAAAGTATTTTTGACATTTCTAATACTTGAAAGATAAAAAATTTCAAGTGTAAAAAATACTAGAAATACTTATTAAAATCACTACCAAACGCACTTTAAGTCTAGAGATACCACTCACTTATCCCTATGCGACATTGTGTAATTACTAAAATGCCCTTATACAAAAAGTGAACTAAAAACTCATTCAACCCTTGTGTCACAAGGAATATGAGCTTAGAGTAGGAACCATTAGGACCCATAGGTGTACTAGCTCCCTCATAATCAAATTCTGAAATTGACTCATTATCCCACTATAAAGAGTCAACTGCACTTCAATACCCTATGTATATTACAACGAGACATCAAGTGCTCATGTCCGTGACCTACTATCCACCATATGCATACTCCCCATGAACTGGTGTTCGTAATCTAACAAGGTAGTGTTATCGCCTATCAATATTACTTTTCAAATCCTTGAGTTACAGATCTCACTTATTATGTGATCAACTAATATACTCTAACTTAAAGGAGCATATATCAAATTCAACTAAAAGAATTACTACGACCACATATTTCATAATCATATGTCCTTTGGATCACCCAATAGGACATACTCTCTCAATCCAATGAGATATTATGGTGTCTTTATTGAGAATACCTATTACCACCAATCTTCATTAGTAGTGACCCAATCCAAAGGGATATATGTGATGGGGAAAACCCGAATCTCTCGATTTCCCAAGCTCAGATCAAGTTAGGAACATGCATAACTATCTTATGGATTTTTTTAAATCGTTTGCACAGTGGAGAAATAACATTTTTAAACTTTAAAGGAATTCAAAAAGTGCTAATGAAAACCATACCTCATATTTGGATGTTCCCGAATCAAATCCACATGGTGAATATGAAGAACAAAATCATAAAAGTCTCGTAAACCCAAAGTCTTCCTCCAGATGACTCAAACCTTGATCTTGACATAATTTTGGTGGGGATAGAAAGGATGGTGGAGGCTATGACTCTTTCTCTGTCTCTTTGGAAATGGAAGATGTCTCTCTAGAAAAACTATGGGAACCCTAACCCCTAAGAGGGTATTTATAAGGCTTCCTATCGGGCTTTGGTGACTTGTCCTACTAGGCTTCCTAAGGGATTAAGTCACTTAATCTAGACCAAAACAATTCCTAATTAATTAATTAACCCAACATGATCTACTAATTAATCAATTAGCCCAATATAGAGACTTTGTTCACTTACCCTTATGCAACCTTACGTAATTACCAAAATACCCTTATACACAAAAGTGAACCTAGAATCAATTCAATCCTCATAACCCGTGTCAACAAGGTATATGAGCTTAGAGCAGGGACTACTAAGACCCATAGGAATATTGGCTCCCACAAAATCCAATTCTAAAGTTGATTCAACATTTCACTAAGGAGAATCAATTGAACTCTAGTATCATTAGTAAGTAACAACGAGATACTAAGTGCTCGGGTACGTGACTTACTATCCATTGTGTTCAGTCTCTCCATGAACTGGTATTCGCAATCTAACAAAGTAAAAACTATCAATTTTTCAAGACTCCCTCTACTATCCTTGAGTTATAGATCCTCCTATTGTGTGTTCTATTAACATATTTTAACTCTCAAAAAACTTATGTCAAGTTTCACTTAAAGAACTATTATGTTCATAGTTTCCATAAATACAACTCCTTAGGATCACCGAAGAGGACACACTGTCTTAATACCAAGAGATATTATGGTGTCTTTATTGAGAATACTTATTGCTAGCAACTTTCATCAATAATGACCCAATCCATAGGGAATATATGATCATATTACGATTTCACTCGTAGGTCAAAGTCATTACTAACTTCAACACAAGCTCAATATTCTTTTAAGGTTGAAAAACAACACAATGAAGCAGTTTGGTGGAGTCATGACTACTTGATAGCCTTAAGTCACAACTCGCCATAGGTCCTGTCCAATGTGCAACCATACACACTAGTGCACTCACTATGAGAAACTTATCCCATTAGCCAATACTAGTTATCCCTCCAATTAGGAGGTGGTGTGCTACAACCTCTAATGGGTTGCTTAGACCCATGAACCAACTGTGAACAAGTCATTTATTTACAAGGAACCCATGACTTAGATCTTCTATACAACTCTTAATGCACCTAATTCATGTACAATGCATAAGATGTAGACAAGATTCCCATAAAGTATAATACATGAAATAAGGATAGATAAAAGTGAAATTGAAACATCATTAAATAAATAATGAGTTCCAAATTTATTATCTCATGTCATATTTTTAAGGGTTTTATCCTAACAATATGATTATTTTAGGGTTTCACCCATAGGTCAAAGTCTCTTGTTGATTTTGGCACAAACTCAATATCTTCTCAAGGTTGAGAGTTCATGCAGTATAGTAGCTTAGTGAATCATGACATTTGATAGTCTTGTATCATGATTCACTGTAGGTCCTATCCAATGTGCACTCACCATGGGAAACTCATCCTAATAGTCAAGACAAGTCATCCCTCCAATTAGGAGGTGGTGCACTATAGTCTTTACTGGATTGTCCAAATTCATGAACCAATTGTAGACAACTTATCTACTTACAAGGAACTCATGACTTGTATCTTCTGTACAACTCTTGATACACCCAAGTCATATACAATGTAAGAGATATGGATTAAATGTTCAAATAAATGACAATACACCAAAGGAATAGCAAGGGAATAGTTAAATAACTTAAGTCTAACTTTATTATATCATGTGTTGCTTTTAGGGACTCAATCACAACCATATTATATTGTATTTATTACATTATGGATTCCCATGAAATGTATATATATTTATATCAATTTTTTTTTATGGTAAATGAAAATATATACATAATCAATTCATTTATCAACTATATGTAAACTAAGATTTTTTATAATACAATTTTAAAATAAAAAAAAAAAGAATTTATTGAAATTTGAAGAAGCCTAGCCTCCGTTAAAAAATTCCTTAAGTTAACTTATGCCTTGGCGCAAATTGGATATTAAAATAGGTTGAAAATGTCTTCTGATACATTTGGACCTAAAACTTTAAAGTCTTGAAAATATAAAGAAGTTGATGGTTATTTGATTAAAAAGGTTATTGAACCCGATTTTGAAAATCTAATCTATCATCATTTTTTGTTATCATTTTAACAAAAATATCCTCAATGTTATTTTTTAAATAAAAATAAGTGAAGAGTTAGAGAGATTATTTTATTCATTTTAACTAATTAATTTAAGTAGTTAAAAACTTTTGAAAAAAATCTTGAAAATGTGACCCTCACCAAAGAGTTATGTTTCTTTCCTTCAAAAAAGTTAAGAAAACTTTGAAAAAAATTTAAACAATCACAAAAAAATTTACGCTTCAAGAGCTGATTTTTTTTTTTTCTTTTTTTCTTTTCAAAAGAATGGACAATATCAAGTTTGTATAGTTTTTGAAACTTCAAAAGTATTATTTCTTATTTAAATAATTTTTACTCTTTGAAAACTATACCTTAATAAAACTTATAATTATTTTGAATTAATAAATTCATTATTTTTATTTATTTTAATAATTATAATGTAATTGTTTAATCTATGTTTATTATTATTATTATTATTATTAGTATTATTATTATTATGTATAATTCCATATTTATTTTTGGTAAATACAAATTATAACTTTTAATTGATTATAATTTAAATTAATTATAAATATTAAATTTTTGGATTAGTCTAAGATTAAGTTAATTTTAAGTATAAGAGAAACTTTAAGGTTATATTTGGTTCTCAAAAAGCATAAAGGAAAGAAAAAAAATATTAAAGAAAATGATTTTATATACATATATATATATATATATATATATCAAAGACAATCAAATTTAATTAAAATTAGTTAAAAACTTATGTATTTTTTAATTATTTAATTTTTATATTGATGAGTTAAAGTAAATAAAATGAGTTTGAAGTAATAAATAAAATTAATTAATTTTTATTTTTTTTCTTCTACTTTTTCTTCTTATTTTCTTCATTTGACATTTTTTCTCAAATTTTTCGAAAACCAAACATAACCCATATTTTTTTATTCATACTTGGATGATGACTTCGATCGAGAAATCATATATCTCTTTTCGAGTATAAATTATGTTCGGTTTTTGCATGCAACAATTTTCACTATTACATAGCAAAGTTAGAGTACTACATCAGTTCCTATTTCTTAAAAAATATATCTTAAGATTTATATGATAAGGAGCGGGTTCCCAATTTCATGTCTCGGTGGTCTCTTGTGTGTTGATGAAGGGTATTAAATTTTAAATGGAAAAAGGTATATATATATTTGATGGATTTGACTGTAACTTTGACTACCTAATTTTAGTTGACCATGGCTTAAAGATCATTACTTATAAAATTATGCCGACTCAGTTTTCAAAATTCCGTTGTCGTCCAGCGGTTAGGATATCTGGCTTTCACCCAGGAGACCCGGGTTCGATTCCCGGCAACGGAATTATATTTTTATGGGTTTCTTCTTTTTTTATTAAAATTGTTGGGCATGGGCCTTGGTATCCATCCTCAATGGACCTATCCACGTCTAATTCTTTGGGCTTGGAATCTAGTCTTCCAGCTCTGCCCACCCTCAATGAGCCTGCCTTGTGGGTCGTGGCCCACCCACTTGGTGGACCGAGTCTTTGCCACTTTTCTATTCTTTTTCTTGGATTATTATTATTATTTGTGAGAAATTTGGTTAAAAGGATCATTAAAAGCCTAATTTTGAAAATCTAACCTTTTATTTTTATTTTTTTAATCACATTTTGATAAAAATATTCTTATTCTTTTCTCGTAAAAATAACACTTTCTTTTAAAACCCATGTAAATATTTGAAATAATCAATGACATTTATGTCAAAAATGGGTTACTCTTCAAACAAAAATATGAAAGATGATAAATTCACAAATATGATAATTATTTCACCCATTTTAACCGATTAATTCTAAAATAATTGCATGTATTCTAAAATTAACGTATCTTATTTTTAAATTTGAAGAGTAATTCATTTTTGACATAAAATCCTTGAATATTTTGATTATTTACATATTTGTTTAAAATAATGGTTGTTTTTGCACCAAAAAAAAAGAGAAAAAAAATGTGAGGGTAGTTTTGTCCAAAATAGGTAGTTTTTATAGTGAAAAAAAATGAAGGGTTAATGTTACAAATTGGGGATGATTTCATCCCTTTTAATCAAATAACCTTTAAATTAATTAAATTATAATATTGTCATGCAAATATTTCATCTTAAAACACATTATACTTTCAAAATAGAGTTAGAAATTGGTATTAAATATTAAGGATTAATTTCACTCACAATACAATTAACCCTCGTTGATTTGAAAATTTGTTAAATACCTTCCTTGCTTTGAATTAGAAGGGAGGTAAGTGAAAATATCATATGAGAAAATATATGAGAATATTTGATAAAATTTGAAACCAATGAAAGCTAAGGGAGTGTTTGGTATGTGAAAACGAGGAATGGAAATAAACATTCCATTCATTCTCTCACTTATTTTCATGTTTGGATAAATTTAATAAAATAAAAAATGATTTTGATAGAAATCAAATTTTACTTATAAGTGGAATTTCAATTTATCGTAAGTGAGTAGTATTTTGATTTATTCAATAGTCTAAAATTACTATTTTACCATTTAATTTCATTCATGAAACCCCCCTCGACTATTTTTTTAGTCTTATTAGTTAGTAACAAAAAAACTCTCAATTTTTTTAAATGAAAAAAAAAATTATTTTAAACTATGTATAAGGATATTCTTGTCAATTTATTTATTTTTTATTTTCATTTTTATTATTAGCAAACATTAGAATGTAAACAAATAATCATTTAAATATTAAATTTTGAGGTTTATCCAAAAAATAAAAATGGAATCACCAAATTTATTTTCATTCATAAAAAATAGGAATGAAAACAAAATATTCATTTTCATTTCTTATTCATATGTATCAAACACCCCTTGAGTATATTTAGTCAAAATTTTAGAAAAGGTCAATGAAATTAACTCTAAATATTAACGTGTACATAAGAAATACCTAGAAAAATAAAAGCTCATTTGGTAGCAATTTTCAAAAGTGTTTCCACCATTAAAAGTACTTAAAAATGTTTTTGGGATGAAAATATGGTGTTCGACAAATTTTAAAAAACACTTTGGAAAATTTGCAAAAACACTTAAAAGGCGATTTTTAGAGAATCACTACACGGGTGTTTTTTTAAAAAACACTTCAAAGCCACCAAGTGATTACCGATACCTCCCTTCCTCTTTCACTCCTACACCTCTCTCCTTCATTCTCCTCCTCCATTGCTCTCCACCCGAGACTACACAGTAGGAAAGACGCTCCACTTTCATTCGACATCGTTGATCTGATCGAAGGTAACCCTCTGTTCTTTTCTTGTTTTTTTTTTTTTAAATGTCTGATTGTCTTGAAATGTTAGTTAGGGTTTTGGGTTTTAGGATTGTTTGGTTAGGAGGAAAGTACGAGAAAATGAAATGGTTTCACTGAGTGATATTAACAAGGGCTATCAAGTATCAATAAAATCTGTAAATCCTCAAATGTTTTTACAGGAATTACTTCCAAGCCTTAACAGTTTTAGATCTATTTTTCAATAGAGCGGTCGAGTCTCATTTCACAGTACTTTTCTCTTTGAAACTCTGATTCTCTATTTTGGTTCACATATGCAATCGCTCTGTTTAGGGTTTTTGAGTTCGAGTGTTGCAGGTCCGTTTCTTTTTTGAGGAAGAAAAACTTTGTTTGGTGATATCTTGTTATTTAGAGCCCATTTGATATGGTTGTTGTCTCATTGCTGTTTATTGGTCTTTAATTTTGTGATTTTTATTCTTCACATTATTATTATTATTATTATTATTATTTTTAAATTTTTTTCCATATGGGTACTGGAGAATCATCTCCAAGATAAAGATCCACTGCTAGCATTTTTATTTATTTATTTGCATTTAGCATTTTAGAAATGAAAATGTAGGAATAGGTCCCGCCATAATTCAAGCTTGTCCTTTCATCTTGGGATGGCAGTCCTGCTCATGAATCCTATTGTTCATTTCTATTTATGTTTTTACTTGGTGACCTTAGTGGCCTTCTCCATGTCTCTGTACCTTCATTTAACTTGAATCATATCTACCAAGTGAGTACACAAGAAAGGAAAGGCATGTAAATGAAAAGGAAAAAAAAATATATATATATATTCCTTTGAAAATTTAATTCTTTACAATGGGCGAACTTTGGCTGCAACTCATCTTGTTTTATTTGTATTGACTCCAACCATGTGTCTTTGCAGCCATCACCTTGCTTAAACTAGCGCTACTAGTTCACTGGGCTAAAATAAGGTCTGAAATAATTTCTTGAGTCAATTTTCAATTCAAAGATGACGAGTCCTGAAATTAGCCAAGTCAATCTTGTTCCCAAGTGAACATAGTTTATATTATGTGATCCTGAGAAAAAGTATTAGCCTAGAACTAGAGAATTCGAGCTCTGAACCATGTGGGTTGATCATGCCCGGTGATGGTAAAAAATGGGGAACCCTCTCCTGTACACTTTGCCTAACTTACCTAAGAGGGGCTTCAATAATTTCACTTTATCAAGGGTTGTGCAAATTAGAGAGCCAAATCTAATTTAAGCTATTTGATAATAGGTTAAACTAGTAGAAAAGTAAATATGCAGAAAAGTAAAGAAACTAGAATAGTGTGCAGGAATTTGAAGTGTATAAAAAATTAAAATAATTGGAAATGGATGATTGACAAGCAATTAAAAGTTACTTCCAGTGAAGTTGCTTCTAGTGATTTGAAAAAAGTTTGGAGTCTGTAATTGAAGTCCTAGACCTTTCTGGTATAACCTCTAATCATTTCTATGGCCTTTGAAGAGTCTTGACTTGAATAAGTTGCCTAATAGGAAGTTGCCCCCTTTCTTTGGTGTTCTAGACCATGAAGAGTCTTATTTGAGCCTGACCATGAGTTCTATGCCTATTTTATTGTGGTCTGCTATTTGCCAGCAGGGGTCTGCTCAGGTCTTAGACTCATTTCCCAAAGAAACAAGATCTCAATTCTATTGTCAAAAATAATATAAAGTTCTGCTCGCGTTTGGGAGGAGAGGAGTGCACAAAAAGGCTTACAAGTTTAGGACTTGAGTATGTTGCCAAGCATACACATGATAGTTTACTCTTCAATCATTATGAGATTTGGTTTGAGTTCAGGAGGTGAAAAGCTTAGAGTTCTTTCAATTTAGTCTTTTTGGGTTTAGTTATTAGCGATTTTGAAGCAAGCAATGCAGCTGTCAGTTGAAAGTGGGTACATTGTGTTGCTCTTTGTTGGAATGGTGACATTTTTTGGAATGTTGGATTTTCAATGCCCTGTTGATATTTGTACGTGGAAGAAAGAAGGCTTACCCACTTGCAGATTTTCTTAGATGAATCGTAAATCTGGCAGGAAACAGAGGCCCTGCTTTGTATTTTTGACATGAAAATGATTGTGTAACTATTATTTAGGTATTTGAGATTGAGTGCAAAAGAGGGGGCTTTGTGTTATTTGAGACTGACACACCATGTAATGAGTAGTATATATTTGGGATTTATTTAATTAGCTGCAGTGCAGACATTTTATCTTGCCATTTCATTCACACTTCCAAAGGCTTAGTTACCTATTCCTCTACTTAGCTAAGTGTAAATTGACTATTGCATAGAGAGGGTTAATTTCATTCACACCTCCTAAAGTTTAGTGTAAATAGACTAAGCTACCATTAGCTTCAAGTCATCAGATAACACCCCTATAGATGTATTCCGTCAATAAATTTATTCATTAGAGAATTATTAAATACACTTGTCTAAAATCTTTTTACCTGAAATCCTTTTAAAAAATAAATTTTATAAAAAAAATACATCAATAAAGGTGTCAATTGATGAAATTTTAAATTAATGATGGCTAAGTGTACTTACACCAAACTTAAGGGATGTGAATTCACTCATGAAAACAAGAAATGCATGATAAGGAGTAGGGTGTACATTTTTAACATTTAATATCTCGTAAGAAAATGCTTCTCTGGATAATTCACTGGACAGCCTAAGGAAGAGAGCGTCATGTCAGTCACTCTGGGTGTGACAGATGGTTGCAGAAGTCCATTAGAAGTTGATGCCTGCATCATTTTCAAGAAGTTCACTAAAGAGGAACAACTGACACCAGAACAAATCCTCAACAGGGATAATCAAGGAACTATTGCCGTTTTAGGAACCAATATCTGCACCTATGTGATTTTAGATATTATCCAGTCCTTCCCATCTTACGTTTGGATGCTAAAATTCATCATTATCCAACTTCTGGAGTTTCTCTTACAAACAGAAGCAACAAGAAGATGTAAACAGTACCCCATTATTTTTCTTTATACTACAGGCTTGACCATACTCTATGAAATTTTGGGTTAGGTCTACTTCATGAGGAACCACAGAAAAGGGCATCGCAACATCACACAAGTGACACCACATCACCAGAGCAAACATGCACCTCCATTGCCAATTTCAGGTCAATGTGCGGCAAATCAGACTGACTTAGCTTCCACTCCTAGTTGCGCCACGATGAACAGAACGGATTTGGTTTCTGAAGCCTAAACTAATCCTATTTCAGCTATTACTTCTCCATTATATATTCTCATCTGCAGGAATATCCCCATTAGCCAGGTCATGGCTTTCTAGATACTATGTGGAAACTTCTTGCTATTTCTTGGGTAATTTGGAGAGTGAGGAATTGGCAGAGATTTCAAACTGCCTAAGGTTCCTATAAGTCCAATCCAGGAAATCCAAACACACATGAGAATCTCAACCTTTCCAGCGGATGCTGTGCCAGGACATCAAATTTTAGTATCAATCTTAGCAAAGAGAATTAATCAGAGTTTTTGAAAGGAATGGTTCTGAATTCAGATGTTAAGTAGGAAATTATCACAACAGAAAAAATTGGAAAAATCTAATGGCAATGAGAAACCTTAGAAGAACTACAAAAATCTCAGGGAACCAAGAAGGGATTCAAGTATTACAAGAGCAATACATATTTTGGGAACTAACATATTCTACTGGTTCTGAATTGCATCAGAATAGTTTGCTAGTCTTGTGAATAATAATACAAAGGATTCATGATTTGCATGATGTAGTTGGGGACCATGCTTTTCTCAGCTTTTTGAAGTTTGTTCCTTTCATTTCTCTCATGTTTCTCACGGACTAAATAGAGGGCTACTAATACGGAATAGTATCCATCCATCCCTATTAAAACAGTTCGTTAGTAACCAAGGGCGGCCATTACTTCAAAATTTCAAAGAAGTTTATCACTGTAGAAGGGTAAGGAACAAAACGGATTCAATCATCCATTCACTATCACTCCACAATGGAGCTAATATAATTGGAACACATCTATATGGGGTGTTATTGGATGAAATTTGAAACTAATGGTACCTTAGGGTATTTACTTTAAATTTTAGGAGGTGTGAATGAAATTAACCCTTGTTATGCAATAGTTAATTACACTTAGCTAAGTAGAGGAATAGGTAGAAGTCATGTCCTCAGTCCCCTCAGTCACTATGTATCAATAACATGTCTTTAATGAAAACCAAACATTGGAATCTCAGTTTGATTTTGGGGGATTCTTTAACTGTAGTTGGCCAACCATTTGAGATAATGAAGTGTTGAGAGTTTGAAAAAAGAGTGAAGCATAGTGAGAGGTGATAACAGGTTAGAAAGGGTGACAATAGGCTCTAAGGGGGAATTCTAGCAGATTTTCTTTCTTATAGTGCTCCAAAATAGTAAGTCTCATATTAAATGTCCAAGGATGTTTTGGGAGCCTTTGGAAATGAAATGTGTCAGAAAAGCAACAATGGTCCTCTCTCCCTATCATTCTATAGTTGAAACAGGCTTGATACATGTCAATCCCATCTTGGAGAGTCTCCAACTCTAACCACCAAACCATGATCCTCAATGTAACACCCTATGCCTTGAGGCTAGGGTTAATCTTGTCAATTTTGAATATTTAACATGAAGGTGAAATATGCAAAAATGACTAAATAATAAAAAAGAACAAAAGTCAGATTCTCCTTAAGAGTGAATTCATAGAGCTAAAACTATCTTTCCAAGATCGAAGTTTCATGTTTCACATATTGGAATACTAAATTAGTTCAAATTAACTTGATAATTAAAAACATAACACATGATCCAAATCAACATGTCTAAACAAAGGCTTTAAAGCTAAACATAAATTAAACTAACAAGAACCCTTCCTATCCCCAACGTCACTTATTTCCTTCTACATTTGGGGACCTGAAAGGGGTTTTCAAAAACAAAAGTAGTGAGCTTTAGCTCAATAAGGAATATTCTAATAATTTATGTTATAAAAAGAAAAACACATAATATAATCTTCAAGCAAATTTTCTTTTCTCAAACTAGTTGGACCTCCAGAAATAGATGACCCTTCAATTCGGAAGGGACTATTCAATCAGATGGTACCATTGGGTCAATGATTACCCCACTAACTAGGTTTTCCAATCCTTGTACAATTAGGCAATGAGGGTTAGTGACTACTCCGCTAACTAGGTTTTCCAATCCTTATACAATTAGGTAAATGAGGGTCAACAACATAACTCCTATTAACTAGGGCCAAATATCAAAATATATAATGAAAGTGATATTTTTTACAATATAAAATATTCTTCATATGGGAAAAATATGCTACTAATTTATTCCTATAATAATTAAATTTAAAATTTAAAAAAAATATTATTTTCTTCTTCATACATAATCAACAACATATATTTTTATTTTTGTTTTCAATTATCCTTCAATTATCCTAATTAATATTTTTTTTTCTCTACTATATACTGCATATTTTATTTTTCCTATTTTCCTTTATTATTCAAATTTTATTCACATTAAATATCTATATTGCACTGCATTCTGTTATTGAACAACTAAAATGAATATTATTTTATTTATTTATTTATCTTTATGTTTTTCTTCAAAATTTTAGAATCTTTCTTCAAAATACTTATCTTTATTTCAAAATTGCATTATATATAAATTTTTCTTCTAAATAATAATAAAAACTCTCATACTCACAGAGACTTTGATTCTTTCTAGGGTCAAATTAGAGACCACATTCATCATACTACTATTAATATATATATGTATATATGTATTTGTTTCTTACTTATTAGATGAACGATAAGAATTTCTCTCCTTTAGCTTATCAAAAAAAAAAAAAAAGAATTTCTCTCCTTTATTTTTAACATCTAATTTAGAAAATATCTTATCATTAACATATATCTAAAAAAATTCGAAACAGAACAACAATAAATTCCTTGAAAGACTTACCTTATTTTTTATTTTGTAGAGAATAAAAATAATTGTAAATATCTCTCAACTTCATCTCCTTGTTCTTCTCTTGTTTGTCTCTTCATGTATCTTGGTTTTTCTTTTTTCTTTTTTCCAGATTCTTCAGATTTGTTACATTAAAACTCTTCGAAAGTGGTTTAAAAAAAAATTGTAACACATGATTTTAAAAAAATTTGTAACTCCTTAGTCGTGATTTAAAATTGTAACTTCTTTTTTTTGGTTTTTTGTAAAAATGTAATCCTTATCTTGATCCTTATCCATATTATTATTATTACACTCAAACTATTATTTTTAGTTCGTGATAACTAAATTAGGGATGTTACACTCAAACTCATCTCAAAATGCCATTATTTTGTGATAATTAAATTAGGGATATTATACTCAAACTATTATTGTTATTATTATTATCATTTCGTGATAACTAAATTAGGAATATTATACTCAAACTCTTCTCAAAATGCCATTATTATTATATTATTTCGTGATAACAAAATTAGGGATATTACACTCAAATTATTATTATTATTTTGTGAGAACTAAATTAAGGATATTACACTCACACTCATCTCAAAATGCCATTGTTATTATTATTTCGTGATAAATAAGTAAACTCATCTCAAAATGCCATTATTATTATTATTTTGTGATAAATAAGTAAATTAGGGATATTATTATTATTATTATCATCTCAAAATGCCATTATTATTATTATATTATTTTTCGTGATAATTCAAAAGGACCGCATGCCGAATGTCGGCCTTAAGTTCCTCTACTAGGCAACTACTAATCCTTTTTTCCTTCCTTCTCGCCCTTATTCCATAAAAGTCTTTTTTTTGCCTTCGGCTATTATCGATTGGCAATGCTTGGCCCAACATTTGATTTGTTTGAAAACAACCAAGAGTGTTCATTCAATCAAATCTTTTATGTCATCCCAAACTAATTACTATCTTTGGAAAGTAAGGAATGCTGGGATATATTATTTTTCGTGATAACTCAAAATGTCATTATTATTATCAAGCCCAAACTAATTACTATCTTTGGAAAGGAAGGAATGCAGGGATATATTATTTTGAGTTATCATGCAGGGATATATTATTTTTTGTGATAACTAAAAATGCTATTATTATTATTATTATTATTGTTATTATTATTATTCTTTTTCTTCTTCTTCTTATTATTATCATCTCAAAATGCCATTATTATCATTATATTATTTTTCATGATAACTCAAAATACCATTATTATTATTATATTATTATTATTATTTTGTGATAACTAAATTAGGGATATTACACTCAAACTACTACTATTATTATTATTATTATCATCTCAAAATGCCATTATTATCATTATATTATTTTTCATGATAACTCAAAATACCATTATTATTATTATTATTATATTATTTTGTGATAACTAAATTAGGGTTGCTATCTTTGGAAAGGAAGTAGTGCAAGGATATATTATTTTTCGTGATAACTCAAAATACCATTGTTATTATTATTATTATATTATTTTGTGATAACTAAATTAGGGATATTACACTCAAACTACTACTATTATTATTATTATTATTTCATGATTACTATATTTGGAAAGGAAGTAGTGCAAGGATATATTATTTTTCGTGATAACTCAAAATACCATTATTATTATTATAATATTATTTTGTGATAACTAAATTAGGGATATTACACTTAAACTATTATTATTATAATTATTTCATGATAACTAAATTGGGGATATTACACTCAAACTACAACTATTATTATTATTATTATTATTATTAGTAGTAGTAGTAGTATTATTTTGTGATTACTAAATTAAGGATATTACACTCAAATTCATCTCAAAATGCCTCATGACGGGCAAGATCAACTCCACCATCGAGATTTGCTAAATCCATTTTGGACCCCTTAAGCCATGCTCTTGACTTGAACAAGCATATTAGCGTTGGGATACTGGGTATAAGGTGATAAGAGATAGGCATTCATATCCAAATATTACAATAGTTTGGCATATGGATAGATGCATAGAAAGAGATGGACCTATTCATGCAGCTCCTGTTAATAGAGAACTGCCTTAGACATGTGACACTGACTCCCAAGACACATGACACTTGTAATTGGTTGGAGCCCACCTGTTCCCAGTTGAATACATGGCATGCAATGATTGGTCCATGTAAACTTTGTGAAATAAGAGACCATTAGAGTTTTAAGTACAAATTTGTCCTTGCATCGTAAATGAAATCTAGAAATTTCTATTATGATTTTCTTGAAATTTCTTTCACATATTGGAAAATCTTTATAGGACTGAGTTGAATATTTTGGATGTCAGTGTGAAAAATATTTTTGTAGATGGATCAACATTTGAAATGGACAGTTTATTCATTTCTTTAACATTTGCTGTCTGGCTTGAGAGAAGAAACGTGCTTAAAATCAATCATCTGTTCACTTGCATAATGGAGGTTCAACCATTTGATTTTGTTGCCTTCAGTTTTGTGTTAAAACATGCTGTGCCTCTTGGTAGGCGATCTACTTAAGAGCTGACAAAAGGGAATGGAAAAATGAGCAGGTTTAAGAGTTGAAGTGTTTTATTACCAAATACGTTGGTGGATGCTGGATAGAAGAGATTTTCTTTCTTTTTCTTTTTCTATTTACCCATAATTTATTGATGGAACACATTATTCACTTGTATTCCTTTGTTTCTTGCTTGTGTCTTAAACACCTTTCACTGTCTCAATCTGATGAAATTTGAAAGGGAGTTAATTAACTTTCTTGATTTAGGATCCATAGGGAAACTTGAATGATCAAACAATGGCAGGGAAAGCAGCAAAATCTGTAGTGAAAGCAATTGGGGAATACCAGTATCCATGGCGAGAAAAGTTGACAAAGTACAAAGATGAGCTCTCAAAAGGTGTTTGGGGTTATTGGGAGCTTGGGGCATGGAAACCACTTGGCATCAGTGGCCGCCGCAGAGCTCGTCTCCGCAAAGAAGTTCTGCTTGCTGGAGAAGATTGGCCATATGATCCAGAAAGGAAAGAGATGAGAACTAAGAGAAAAGGGCATAAGTGTGATAGGATATCAGCCGAAAAGAGGGCCCATACTGCTGAATTGATGAAGTCAATGCCTCAAAAGTTGCTGGATTACAAGAAGCGCAAGTGGGAGAAGAAGATGAAGGAAGAGGATGCAAAAGCAGCCAAGCCCTAGGTTCTTGTTCGCCTTTTTGTTTTCCCAAACTTCCCTCATGGAAACTTATTCCTTTTAACAGGTTCATGGACTAGATGAAGGCCTCTAATGCATTTCATAGAACTGTCAATTGGTTTCTGCTTATTTTTTTTCTTTATTATGGAAATGTTTACATTTGGTATTTTCAATGTTTTGGGAATAATAGATAGATGGGCTGCTCAGTCCAATGAGCCGAGTACAGTTTGGCAGTCAGATGGCACTAAAACTTGTTTCCATTTGGCATCAACCCTCCCCGGATTTTGTAGTCACCGAATTTCATTTAAAGCATCTAATGCAGTCCTCTTTATTGTGGGCCTATTCACTTCAATTACATGGCTTAACCTACACAAGGAACATTGGATTTGGCTCTATCGTTTCAACATCTTTAGCCTGGTCAAATCCCATACCAAACGTAGCCTACCATTAACATTTCTAGAAAAGTCGTGCAGTATTTAATTATTTATCAATTATTATATAATTCCTCTCATTTTTGTTAATAATTTGCTAAAACGAGATTAGATGATCGTTGAATGTAATCTCATTGAAGCATGGTACCCACCTAGCATAAAGGATGATATTGGATTACCTCACATGATCTTTGAGTCGGCCCCCAACTAGTTCATGATCGTTCCATGCCAATCCACTTTTCTTTCCCTCAGTTGCACGCGTCTGCAATAGAATGATAGCCGAAATACACCCACCTCAGTGCCAAACCACCCAAATTTTCAGCATGGCTCAGCAGAATCGGTGGCAATTATTGCTTCTGAAATGATATTTAAATTATGAATGTCAAGGTGGAAGACATTTTACCCATCTGTATCCGTATGAGTACCACCAGAGAGAGCAAAAAAAAATAATGGTGGTTGTGGAGGTGGGTGGAAATGGAATAAGAAGATATTGATGGAGTCCACAAGCCTTATCAGGGAAGAAAGTCAAGGGCAGCAGTGGCGCACTTACAAATAATGTGTGAGAGGGGTTCATGATTCATGACCAGTAGACAAACAAACGTTGTTGCCTTATTTGATGATACCCAGTTTCTATCATCACTTCCAATAAAATGAATAATTTCGGGACAAATGTGCGTGCCCCCGGTACATAATTTTCAAACGTTTTCTGTCATTTTCCACTGCTGAAGTAGTCCAAAGACATTCTTCACATGCCGATTTCTTTGTCAAAACTCATAAGCCTCCTGCCTCCCCCACCCCCCACCGGGTCCCATCCCATCTCAATAGAAGAGTAATACACCACATGGAAAACAATCATTTCTGTCTAGCCTTTCAAATCCTGGGTCCTATGCCACGAATCATCACCTGCTGCTTTTGCTCTTAAGCCCAGTTGACCAGCCCCACTGTGATTCTCCAATGAAAATGAGAGTTTAAATCTGAAATCCCCAACCAGTAGTTCAAGGATCAAAGACAAGGGAATTATATGTCATTAAGTGAAGCATTTATACCAGAAACTCTACCACGTAAATACTAAGATGCCCACTGAAGTATGGCTCTGCCATCTGCTGAACCTGCTATCTTTGCACATATGGATGTTGACAAGAGTAACATAAATCCCCTCGTTCCTTTGAAGGGATCTTTCCCAACACCCCTACCTCCTCCTACTCCTCCTCCTCCACCACCATCACCACCATACCCGTCTCTGAATTGGTTTGAATATACAAATAGCGCACTTTAAGTGGAGGGTAAGAGCTTGAATGGTTTGCAGTGCGCATACACGCGAACCCACCCAAAGTCTACACCTCCACCACCAATAGCACCAAATTCACCCTGCCATCTTATTCTTGCAGTATATAAAGCCCTAAGGTTGGGAGCCATCTCTCAGGCAAACCCTCAAAAATATCAAAGCTATGAAAGTCCTTTCTGTTTCCTTTTTCCTCTTCCTTTTCCTTCTCTCGCCTCTGAGAGAAACTAGAGCAGATGAAATGAAGAATGATCGAATTTATATCGTGTACATGGGAGCTGCTACTTCATCAGAAGGCTCCTACAGATATGACCATGCCCAGATTCTGAGCTCTGTGTTGAAAAGGTTCTTACTTCTTATACTAAAAGGAATAGATAGCCCTGGAACATGATCTTATGGACAATTCAATAGTTCATACATTGAATTGATGATCTTATGGACTTATCCCTGGAACATGGTAAGATAGCCCTTCAAATAAGAATACAAAGAACAAAGGCCAGATGAAGACATCACTTCCTCCAACATCATGAAACTGAGAATCTTTATAACTTGTTTACTATATTTTCCTGTTTGTTCATTCCTTGTCTAGTTTTATGATGTGATGTCCACTTGCACTAGACCTCTCTTTGTTGGAAAATCCTTTAGTTCCGTACATAAGGTGTGTAATTTTTCCAAGAACAATGCTATTCATGTAGGTAGAGTACTACAACTTGGCTGACACACTCAGTGGCTACCTGATTTTTCTGGGTTGGAATTCCAAATTTTAAGCCCCTTGGAAAACCAATTGAAAATGATAGTTTAACTTTACAAATTGTTGCAGGAAAGCAAATGCTCTGGTGCACAGCTACAGACATGGATTCTCCGGATTCGCGGCACATTTAACTGAGGAGGAGGCCCGCTCAATTGCTCAGAAACCTGGAGTGGTATCAGTATTTGAAGATCCTGTCTTGCAACTTCATACAACTCGTTCATGGGATTTCTTACACTACCAAACTGATCTAGAGACCGACTCCAAACCCGGTTCTGATGGTGACTCCCAATCTAGTGGACAAGCTGACACCATCATTGGCATCTTGGATACAGGTGAATTTCAATTCCAAATACTAACTCTACTTCAATTGTAGTACATACTTAAAAATGGAATTATGGGTTTATAGGAATTTGGCCTGAGTCTGAGAGCTTTAGCGACAAGACCATGGGCCCGGTTCCCTCGCGCTGGAGAGGGACATGCATGGAAAGCAATGATGTCGACTCCTTTAAATGCAACAGGTGTATCATTGTATTGCTTTTCTCACAACAGTCTTCATCAATTTTATAGAGAAAAATATTATTCACAGAGGAATAATATTTACATTTCCTATGTATGTAAATATTTGCAAAATTAATTTGAGTTTATGATTGGAAATGCTTAAATTTGAGTCAGGAAGCTGATCGGAGCAAGGTATTACAACGACTCCGATGCTGCATCTGCAGTGCCTCACACGGCCAGGGACATGATCGGGCATGGTACACATGTGGCCTCAACTGCAGCTGGAAATTCTCTTCCAGACGTATCGTACTATGGCCTAGCTTCAGGGACCGCCAAGGGTGGATCGCCCGGCTCAAGGATCGCCATGTATAGAGTTTGTACGTTCTTTGGGTGTCGTGGATCATCTATTCTAGCTGCATTTGATGATGCAATTTCAGACGGGGTCGATGTGCTATCACTGTCTCTAGGTTCATCAGCTGTGTTTGAGCTTGAATTCTCCACTGACCCAATTGCCATTGGAGCCTATCACGCTGTTGCGAAAGGGATCACGGTAGTGTGCTCCGCAGGCAATGACGGCCCCAGCCTTCAAACTGTAGTGAACATTGCTCCCTGGATTTTGACCGTGGGTGCCACCACCATTGACAGGGACTTCGAGTCTGATGTTGTTTTGGGAGGAAACAAAGTGATTAAGGTCAGGCTGATTTTCGTATCTTTTACCAACCTTAGCCCAGCTGCCTGGCTTTCGCACATATCTCACAAAAATTTCAATTCAGAATAAGCTTAGCACATGGTCATGTTTTTTCATTTTGAACTTCAGGGTGAAGGCATAAATTTTGCTAATATAAAAAAATCTCCAGCGTATCCATTGATATATGGCAGTTCAGCCAAGTCAAATTCCAGCAAGGTGGATGATGCAAGGTATGTAGAACGAATAAAAGCCAACACATAATTCAATCATGTTGTCTTAGGCACTGCAATATCATCTTGTAAATTCCAAATGCAACATCCCCGGTGGATTAAAACATTCGGGTTTTGCAGAAACTGTAAGCCAAATTCATTAGGTGAAGACAAGATCAAGGGGAGGATTGTTCTGTGTGACAATGATGACGGAGAATACACCCAGACAGAGAAGCTGGCGGAAGTGAAGCGCCTTGGAGGGGTTGGATTAATTTTGATTGAGGATGAAACAAGAGCAGTGGCTTCTAGATATGGAGCTTTTCCATTGACTGTCATCACTTCAAAGGATGCTTCAGAGATCCTATCCTATATCAATTCCACCAGGTAATAACATCAGTTTTATCCAAATAAAATGTTACACATTAGTTATATCAATGGGAACCCACTTTTTCCTTTTTAAGCTTCTGATGATGTCGATATTTTGTGAAGGAACCCAGTCGCGACAATTCTAGCTACTGTATCAGTGGAACAGTATAAACCAGCACCTGCTGTGGCCTACTTCTCATCCAGAGGTCCTTCGTATGCCACAAAGAACCTTCTCAAGGCAAATGTTTCTTTTATCTCATTATCCATCCATCTTCCATTTTGTTCTAGAATTGAATTGTTGGCTGAGCCCAACACACTGGCCCTGAGCCTTTCTTTTGTGTTTTCCCCCTTAAAACAAGGAGGCTGACTGGTATATCTAACCTGATGTTTTTGGCAGCCTGATATTGCAGCACCAGGAGTGAACATTCTTGCAGCATGGATTGGCAATGACACAGCAGAGGCTCCGGCAGGGAAGGAGCCCCCACTATTCAATTTGCTCTCAGGAACTTCCATGGCATGCCCGCATGTTTCTGGAATAGCTGCTACAGTCAAATCCCAAAACCCCTCATGGAGCCCCTCTGCAATAAGATCGGCCATTATGACAACAGGTTAGCAACCGACTAGCAGAATTCAAATAATATGGTTCAGGTTGTTTCTTGTTACTGATCTATCCGTAACTTCCTACAGCAACTCAAAAGAACAATCTGAAAGCCCCAATAACCACACACTCAGGATCAGTAGCCACACCTTACGACTATGGTGCAGGGGAAGTAAGCCCATCTGGACCCTTACAGCCAGGGCTGGTTTATGAGACTGACACTGCTGACTACTTGCAATTTCTCTGCAACCATGGGTATGATATATCAAAAATAAAACTCATCTCACCAACTCTTCCTGATGGATTCACTTGCCCCAAGAACGCCAATGCTGATCTAATCTCAAATATGAATTATCCATCAATAGCCATCTCCAAATTCAACGGAAATGAGAGCAAGAAGGTGAGCAGAACTGTTACAAATGTTGGCAGTGATGATGAAACTCAGTATACTGTAAGCGTGAGTGCAGCTGCTGGCGTGGATGTGAAAGTGATACCTGATGCATTGAAATTTACAAAGAATAGTAAGAAGCTGAGCTACCAAGTGTTTTTTTCATCCAATGGATCTTCCTCGGTGAAGGAGCTGTGTTTGGGTCAATTACCTGGACTAATGGCAAGCATAAAGTTAGGAGTCCGTTTGTTGTAAGCAGTGATTGAATGAATAGAAGGACTTCAGAAGCATTCCTGTATTACTTTTATGCTGCCTATGCAATATTGTAAACATGGAAATATGCTTTAGAACAATAATAATCAACTGTAATTGTATCTTAGAACCCTTCCGAATTATATGAAGTGAAGCATCTAGCCAATTGGAAAAGTAAAGTCCTAGCATATGAGTTTTCAGAAAGGGGTAAGGGAAGACAATGTAAAAAAAAGAAATTGAAGGAAATGCAGAACTATACTCTTCTGAAACAACTGGCTTGACTCAGATGAGTTTTAGAAATTGAATCCGAGTTGAGGCACACCCCTCTTCTTCTCTTCTTGGTTGCTTGCTGGTGCTTTTATGGTGGTTGAACTGGTAATAGGTAATGGAAAGAAAAGGGAATTTGGAAGAATTTTATTTCTCAAATTGAGAGAATACAATTGCTAGATATCCATCAAAGCACACAATTCAACTCAAATACAAGAATCAGAGTCCAACATAGCTACTCTAGGATTGCTACTCCAATTTGCAAGAATAATTGTTGTAATCAAAGCAGGTCAATCTTCCCATGTAGCATATTCAGTAGAAGAATTAGATTAATGAACAAGAACTTGGGTCTTGGCATGGCAACACACTCATCAAGAATTTCAATTGGTTCAAACAACGCTTGTCCTTCACCATTAACAGGTGGGTAGCTCCGACTGTAGATTTTTTTCAGATGGATTTTTTAATTTAAACAAGGTACATGGGAAAGAAGGTGAATTTTGGAAATACAAGGCAAAATTCCAAACTATAAGAAATTGGTTTCAGTTGGTGAATCACCTTGAAAGGCCCATGAAACCTTGGAGATAGCTCACTGTTTCATTGACATGGCTGTAAGTGCAAGTACACTATATGACTCACATCAGAGGATCTTTCTGTATGATGTTGATCAACTTGCTCTTTCATATGGTGTTAAGCCTTAATCCAATTTTTCTTCAACAACCGCAACATGGCATTTTGGTCCTTCAGCGTGGCCTACTGCTATGACTTTGGAGTCACCTACTGCATAAGACCAATTTTTCAGGACCATCGATCCGTGACACAATGAAGATAATTTTCCATTTGGGTCAACAGTGATTTTTTGTATTAGTTGTTGTAGTTGAGGATCTTGTTACTGTTATTCCGTCAGAGTATCAAGCCAATTAAGAATAGGCAAGGATTAGGCAATGATACAAATTGCAAACACTACTGCCATTAATTCTTTCATGTATGCCAACATGCCATGGCTTTTGGTGGATAAAGTTTGACTAGCAAATGATACATGATGTGTTCTTTGCATTAACACAACTCCCAGGTCCAATATTCAAAGGATCACATTCTCAACAACGAATATTTTGGAAAAATTTGGCTAGACAAGGACAACTGTAATTGAATCAAGTAATTTAAGTGCACTTTCTATTTTTTCTTTTTATGGAATTGGTCTTTTAATATATAGTAGCGGCATGGTAAAGGGTTAACTGATTTTTCATTTTTCTGTAATCTGGATAAGCCCAAGAATTCTTTCAAGACTCTTCAAGTTTGTGGGCTTAGGCCAAGAAAGCATAGCCACAATTTTGGTTGGATTTGTGGGGACATCTTCATCGGAAACCAAATGACCTGAACACTCAATTTGTTCTTGGCCAAAGCTGCACTTTGACTTCTTGACAAATAATTGATGTTGCCCAAGTACTTTCAAAGTCATAGTCAAATGATCTAGATGCTTCCCAAACACACACACAAGAATGAATGGATGAAGGTAAAGGCAAAATACCTCATTCTTCAAATTCATGAAAAGAAAGTCATTATCCCCCTTGTGAGTGTGAAAAGATGTTTTCTGGTGATAGCCGGAATGCAATTCTTCTTGTTCATGAGTGTGATTGGGTGTAGCTCTACTCATTTGAAATTTAAAACTGTGGTAGACAAGCAAAAATGCTCTGGCACGCACCTAAAAAGCATGGCTTTTCAGGCTTTGCAGCTCGCAACTTGCTACTCGTTTTAACAGAGGAGGCGGCACAGCAGCACACTCTAATTAAAGTGAAGACTTCAATCCCTCTAATTGTAACAGGTAACATATGCTAAATCGAATTAGATAATCCCCTTCAGAATCTTCATTTTCAAGAATGAATTGTTCTGGCTTAAGATTTTCAATTAAATATCATAAAGCTGATCGGAGCAAGATCCTACACCATGAAGATGATGGGCCTGGTACTCCTCGAGACACAACCCAGCGTGGGCACCCACGTGGCCTCATAGCAGGAGGGAGCTCCGTCTCAGGCTGCCGGCTCCCCTGGGTCAAGGATTACTGTCTATAGAGCATGCACTTTCACCGGATGTCCAGGGTCCTCTATTCTCTCAGCCCTTGATGATGCCATTGCAGATGGAGTCCATCTGCTTTTCACTATCGGTTGGTGCAAACATGACCTATGGCAAATCTAGAATCATCCAATCATCCCATAACCATAGGAGCGTTTCATGTGGTGGACAAGAGCATCACAGTAGTCTTTGCCATGGAGAATGATCACCCCGTGTCTTCAAGATGCACCATGCTCCAAGGATCTTCACCGTAGCTGCCACAAGCATTGACCAGACTTTCAAGTCTACAGTTGTTTTGGGCGGAACATATTAGCCTTCTTGTTTTGTTCGAGGGAGAAGCTATACATTTTGCCAATATCAAGAGATCTCCAGAATAACCTATATGAACTCAGCAATGAAACATGATGGGAACGAAAAGGAAGGTAAATATATAAAATGACAATAAGTCTAGATCTTAACAAAAGCCTCTGAATATCTGGGTTGGATTGTCGTTTATTTATGGCATCCTGCAGCAACTCAAACCAACAATATGAGGTGGCTCTAATAACAGATATTGGATGAGCAGCCATCCCTTATGATTATGGTGCTGGAGAAGTTGGGGTATCAGGACCATTCCAACAAGGGATGGCTTATGAATGGGGCACCATCGACTACTTGTAAGTTCTCCACGACAGTAAAACTCATCTCACCTAAACCTCATTTGCTCGTAGAAAAAGTAGGATTTGATCTCCAATATGACCCCCATCCAATAGCGCGATCATATCAATTTCAATGGAAACACCAGTACAATTCAACGGTGGTGATGCTGATGAAATGGTGTATACCGGGTGTTAAAGGGATACCCACCACTACAACTTACCCCAAAAAAGAGTTGACTACTAAGGGTTATTCTCATCCACACCTCTTCTAGATTGGATAAGTTTGGGTCAAACCACATGATGCACAAGAATCCGGAGACTGAAGTCCATTTGCGCATAGCATTTCCACATCCGCTGATGATGATGAAACTTAGCAAGCATAACGTCAACAAAATATCATCATAACTTATTACCCTTTTCCAAGGACAACCAAAAAAAAAAAAAAAAGAAACATTTTTAAGTAACAAAACAAATACCTCTCCCCAAAAATACTTCAGGAAAATAAATAACATGAATAACTAAAGTTATGTTCTCAATTTGACTTTTTTCTAACTCTCTTGTTCCCGGTCAATCATGACGAATTCCCAAAGTTCAAGTTAGCTTCTGCCTATATGTGAATTTGGGATTGGCCTCAATGCTCTATGAAAATATAAGAGCTAAAGAAAACTTTAGGAATGACTAATCTATCTAGAGCGAATAAAGATGATGATTGGCCTTGATGCTCCTTTTCAAATATCAGTGCTAAAGAAAACTCTGGAAATGACAGATCGATGCAGAGCAAATGAAGATGATGATTTAATCTGTATAGAATTTAAGTAGCCATACCAATCATAGATAACTTTTGAAGAACGTATTGAGCATTGCGCAGCCATTCCAAGAAGACAATACACATATTACATGAAAAAGAAACCACATTTAGGCTATGAACATAAGAGATTCATGGAAACGTTACAGTTCAAGTAATCGTTCACAAAGAAACATAACTCCTAGACACTACAAGCAGAACATAAACTATAAAGTTTAGAGGATCAACTACAGGAGGACACGACCATCCCTAGTTCCCCACCACAGAACTAAATTACCACAGAAACACATTGTTTATTTTGACCCTTCACTCAAAGGCCCACTGGTTCTCCCGCCGCACCTCCTCCTCTTCCTCCGGTGTAAAATCATTTTTGATATTGAAAGTTTTGCGAATCTCCTCTGGAGTCTTGCCCTTTATCATGTCAGCCACAGTCTGACAAGTAAGATCCAGGAGACTCTTGATATTCAGATAGTTTGCCGCCTGAAAATCAAATACACACAAATTATGTCAAACCACTGTAAATTTTTCTTTCTACTGGTATTGTTAGTCATGACATGTAATTGCCAAAAATATAATATCTAAAATTGTTGGTCATAAAATGAATTGCTAAAAGAGGCACACTTTACAATTTAAGTATATCATGCATGGTTATTTTGAAGACCATTCTTGAACTTTAAGAACTGAATGTCATGTTGGCATTATATGTAAATGGAGGCCCTAGAGAAAAATGAATAATAATAGAAAAAATGAATAAAAATAGAAAAAATAAATAAACAAACTTGATAGCTTTAGCTTGAACCAGCATGTCCTAGAACCCAATAATTTTTCTATCTAAAGATTTGAAAGGAAGGAAAACATCTTTGAAAGCATTTTACTTGGTACCATATGCTACTGGATTTAAAACTTTTTATCCCACATTAAACATTAAATGCATTTGCAAATATGTCCATTTTCTATGATATTCCACCTTTTTTTTTTGATAGGTAAATAAGAGGAATATATTAAAATTGCTTGGAAAATGGTACTACAGAATACACACATAGTATATACAGCAAAGGCCATAAGGCAGGCAAAAGAAAAACCAAGATAAGAGGAAGCGAATACCAACCACCCTACCAAAACGTCCACCCCTGAGAAGCCCCCCAAAAATCCAAGAACACAAAAACCACCATCAGGAATACAATCTAAACAGAGACACCCCGGAAATCCAAGCAGAAACAAGAACTCTCCAAACACCCACCAGCACTCAAAAGACGACCGTGACTACACATAACAGGTTCTGAAACCCCGTTCCTCCTTCCTCTTCCACTAACAGTCAGACCCGAACTGTTGTAGTTCATTGAGCACTCTCATTTTTGGAGTTCCCTCTCGATACAAGCTGCGGAAGGAGAGTATCTCTTTCCGCTTGAGACCTTCATCCCCTGCCCTTTCCTTACCTCCAATTTCTCAACTGGCATCCCCACAAAGCTGCTAAAATTGACAAACTTGAGGCGAGATTATCCATAACCTCCTCTTCTGGAACGCAGACAAGCTCCAGGGCCTTATGGGTCTCCAACTTCTCAGCCCTAGCCCCCCCACCCTTACCAGAAAAAACCTTCTCAGCGCTAGCTGAAGTCTCCACTCTATGATATTCCACTTTAATTAGCAGTAAAATTGAATTTGTTATGTAGCGTCCATTCTCTGTAGGAAATGCTTCAATATACTATTATCCAATATAGTCAAATGGTCAGACAGCTTATGCTAATTTTATTGTTTTGCTTTCATTTGGGGACTCCTTCCTGATGATACATTTTTATTGATTGCATGCAAAATAATTGAAGGACATGGCTCAGAGGCTGCCTGTGGGACCTGCTCAAAACACCAAGTCACCATCCTTCACTTCCCTTGGCTCCAATCCTGCTTCCAATGACATGTCCGATCTGTTTATTGGCCCAATTAATGGCCAAATAACAAGCCAAGTACCATACTTGAATGGATCAAATGGTCAGCTGCTTTCTAATGGATCAAGCACCACCAGAAATTGTAGTTCAGGTCATAATAGACTAGGACAGATGGAAGCAACAACAACAAATGGGAGCAGGACAAAAGAAGCAAGATGAGCTTGGCGTCTACATTGCATTTACCTCTTTACCTGGACGTATTAAAGATCTCAAACAGCTTACTTCAGGTATTTATAACTTCATCCCTTTTTCTTCCTAGATGCCACATTTTAGTCATCTGAATCAAACATAACCTTTTTTTTTGTCTGAGTGAGTACCAATTATGATATAAACATTGTAATAAAAGTGGCTACCAGTGTCCTGCCTATCAGAAGAAAATATGGGGAAAAAAATGTGGCAAGGAATGCCCTGGGTGCATTTTGTTCAATGGTGCCCAAATGCCTGCATCAAGGCATAGCCAACCCAAGCAATCAGGCAAGCAGTCATCTAAGTGCACTATGCAGGTTTAAAAAGCATATGTAGCGGGTATGTAGCCGCAAATTATTATGACTGGAAAATCAGATGTAATTTCCCACAAATTCCTATGACAGGCAAATCAGATGTCATGTTACCACAAATTATTATGACTGGAAAATCCAATGTCAAGGCACCATTTCATAAACACAGAACATAGTTGAAGGCAACCGGACCTGTTAAGTGTGCAAGTGCAGTATGCATGTTCAAAAGGCATATGTAGTGGCTAAGTAGCCACAAATTATTATGACTGGCAAATCAGAGGTCAAGTTACCATTTCATAAACACAGAACATAGTTGATTGACAAAAACATGGAGTTGAACAAAGAAATATGGTTTCACAGAAAGTTGTGAGAGAAGATAAGGTTTTAGAGGGAGGAGTTGATATCCCATGAATGAAATTAAATGCTTTAAAACTTAAGTCGAATCATGTGAGTACAATGGGTTTGAAGCCCATTGCATCATCGCCTTAAGAAAAATCAAGAACAAAAATAGATTTGGGCCCAGATTTAGCATAAACGTTTGTTGTATTCAACAAGATCGGCGATCAGAAGATGATCCTCAACCGCAAGAGACTTGTTCCTATTTTCAAATTTTTCTGTGAAACAAACTTTTTGCTGCGTCACAATTGTTTTCAGAAAAATACCGAAGAAAAGAATAAAAAAATAAAAATTAAAAAAAGAAGAAAAGGAAACACGAGCAGCAACAAGAGCTGTTGTTTTATGGGAAGAACCCTTTCTTGGCTTGGGAATCCAGCCCAACATAAGGAGCTATGGTGGTAGCTTTTCTCCAAGAGAAAGCCCTGAAGTGCACATCCAAAGCAAGAAAAAAAATTAAAAGAAACTTATCTTAAACACCGGAGAAGGTGGATAAGGAAAAACTAAAATATCTATCAGCAAGTTCACAACCAGAAATAAAAACAAGATGAACGCATTAAAAAGGGATAATGAAACTCAAAAAACAAAATAAAATTAATAATAATCGAAAATTTCAATTTTATATTAATTTTCTCAAGAACCGAAACTAGAACAACAAACGAAATCAAATCAAACCATACAAGAAACACCAAACCGACAAGAGATCAGATCCAAAACCCTAGAATAGCTACAACATCAAAAAATCAACAAATCAAAACCAGAATTCAAAATTGAGATCCGAAAACTAACCAGAATGAGATCAAATAGGGTGGCCTGATCAACTTTAACAAAATCAGCATCCCAAGCCTTGAGTTCCTCATCGACGCCACTACGCTCCTCGGGCTTCGGCGCTTCCACGTGCTTTTTGCAGTATTCGATCACCTTCGACAAGATCTTGCTGGTGACGTTCGGCAACGGAATGCCGTTGTCCGCGCAGTCGTCCTCGATCATGTGCTTGATCGTCTGCGATTCCAATGCTACGGCTTCATCGACGTCGAAAGCCTCGCCGTCGGAGCTCTTCAGAGTGATCTTCCTCGACGACGACATGATCCGTTCTTGCAAACGAAACCCTAACCCTAGATTTCTCGGGGAGGTAAGTGAAGAATAAAAAAGGCAGATTATCCCTAGGCACCTCTATTTATAGAAAACAAAATTAAAACGCCATAAAAAAATATATATATATTTTTATATAAAAAAGGGAAAATAAATTTACTTACCCTCTAAGCCTCCGAATGACTCCCAGAACAGTTGGCTGCATCTATCCTGTATGACTGTATGAGGAGCCTACCCACCGCCACATTGTTTTTATGTGAACGTAAACAAAGATTATCGTGCGGCCATGATATATATTTTTTGTTCTATACATTTTGGAAATTATTTTTATTAATCTTCCACTCTAATTCAAATTCAAATCCAACGATTTTTGAATTTTTTTCTTTCATTTTCATTTGTCATAATCCATTCCTAGTTTGACTCCTACCTTTTTTCATTACTCCTTTGAATTCAATTGGAGAAAGGTCCAATTTTTTGGCTCATTATTTTCCTAACCCAAAGTTACTTTTTTGTCCTCGTTTGAACTCCATTTTTACGGATTCCGAATTTAGTAAACAATACAAAAAATTGAGACTAAAATTTTTGTAATATTTTATTTTCATTAAATATTAAAAAATAAAAGAAATTAATATATTATTTTTAAAACAACCTAATAAGTTAAAATGACTTTTTTTTATTAAACAAACAATTTATAATAAGTAAAAAATAACCGACTTAAAATTTAAAAATAAATTATTTTTAATAAGAAATTAAAAAAACAAACACCTTTTAGTCACAACCCCATGACATGTTCATATATTTAAAGCTAGAAGTCTCTATTCATTAATCATGCTTCTACCCTGTGATGACAATTTTTTCTCTACCTATTTTAAAAAGTAATTTTTTATTTTTAAAATTTGAAAATATGTTTAATAATTTTTTTAACGGAAAATAGTTTTTTAAGAAATATTTTCTTAAATTGTTTCACTTACTTTTGGAAACTACCTTAAAAAATGATTATACAAATATAATTAATGATTGATATAAAACATCAAGATAAAAATTAATTTTAGAAAACATTTGAAAACTAAGAAAACAAAAGGAAAATATTTTAAGTTTTATAAGAGACATTTATTTTTAACAAATATTGAAGAACAAGTTTTGAAAATAGTTCAAAAACTAGAAGTTCTCAAAAAAAACTATTTTTTGAAAACAGTTGTCAAATTTGAAAACCATTTTAAAAAACATTCTCAGAAAGGTCAAGAATTTTTCAGACTTTTGTATTGCCATAGGGTGTACAATTTTTTTTCTTCGCTATATTTAATGCACAGTTTGGTTCAGTTTTATTTTATTTTTAGCGTTGCAGGTGGAAGTGGTTGACTTGTTATATCATACATATGAGAAAGGGGCCACTCGCACTCTTGACCTTCATCAGCCAATACACAACGGTACAAGTTTGTGCCTGGCAGTGGAATTCTGATTCACGTGGTGAATATGAACTTTAGAGTAAGCAAAGTTCATCATAGATTTTGCTGGATTCTTTTAATTATTTTATCCCTAGCTTTTGATCATGCGTGGGTGCCCAACTTCAACTTCAACTTCAACTTTAACGAGAATGAAAACCCCTTTCTGGATAGCTTTTTCCGGTGCTCTTTTCAGAAGGGATTGGCATTTAACCCCCCGATTTTCGGATTCAATCATTGAAGTGCAAGTTTTACTACCCACCACTCCATCTTGCAACTATGTATGTTATATTCATTCACGGTTGCAAAATGCAAACAAGGAAGTGATGACAAGGCATATCGGGATAATGGGTTTTAAGACCCGTCACCTGTGGTACAGAATCTCCCTTTTCTATCCTATATCTTTCCGGTTCCAAACCAATCTCTTCTTCTTCTTTTTTGCTGGAGATTCATCAAAGGATGCAACTCCGTCCAAGTTAAAACAAACTAATGGGCCCTCGTTCGACACCCTACCTTTTTCTAGGAATTCATCCTTCCCTGAAACAATTATTGATCAACTAGGACCCATATGAGCAGCCTAGTATTTATCGTCCAGTTAGCTTGTCCAGAAGCAAGCCTACAACTAACCACCTCAGAGCTATTACTATGAGGTTCTTTGATGTCACCAATAACTCGTGCAGTTCTGGTTGGCAGCATCACAAGGATATACAGGCGGAGCAGGACGGCCTGAATATGTATGAGGACCAGGTTAGAAATATTAAAAGTTGGTGCTTTGTTTTTTTCTTTCTTACCCTGAATTTTCGAAAAAGAAACTTTTATGAGAATGATAAGACCATGTAATACTACAATGTGATAACTAAAAAAGGCCACAGAGCATTACCTTTTGTGAGAAAAATGGCTTCCCCAATAACAGCAACTGGAAGTTGGCATAGAAAGTAGACCAAAAGAGGCGGGGAAAAAAAACTTGGAATGAAAATAGTGATCACAAGGACCAACTAGACCGGAGCATAACAACAGGTATTTGGGCATTTCCATCCATTACATATACAAGACCTGGCTGCAAGCTGAATCTCTTTCCTAAATTGAATTTTAGAGAGGCTTCAGCCTGGAAATGGTCCCAGCTTGTGGGACGTTTGATTATCCCACCTAAGCTCAAACTCCATCCAAATTCATTTTCTGGGGAATCAGACACAGAAAGAGCCCACTGTAGATGTTGGGGACCTGAATTTTTCATCTCAATCCAACCTCCAATTCTAGTGCTGTCGTCAAGCTTTGACTCAAGCATGACAGCAAATGATCCAGCAGAGACCCTTTCCTCCATGTCTGTGCCCAAGAGGCGATCGGATGCTTCCACGGATGTCTTAGGAGCTTTACGAAGTTTCAAAATGCTTACTGGCATTGTAAGGGCTCCAAGCCTGAACTGTTGACTTAATGGTCTAGGCACTTGGTGAAGACCCATAAGAGAGAGTTTTGTTCCTTCTGAAAGTTGACAGACAACTTGCCCAAAAGTACTGAAGCAGTCCCTTATTCCATCAGTGCAAGGCTCTATTCCCAGTCCAGAAGCAAACTGAGCTAAAGAAGCAACAAGCTTCGATTTTCTCACCATTAAGCCAATGGCACTACCATTATGTTGATTCAAAATTGGTGGCCCAAAAGATGAAAAATCAGTAAGACCCTTTCCCTGCCAAGTACAAGATAAAATCATCATTAACCCACCAGATATAAATTAGAAGGCTCAGTATTAATAGGAATGGAATTTAATGAGGAAACACATTAGGAGCAAAAAGTGCACCACCACCATGATTCCTTATAAGTTAATTGTGAAACCAAATTGCTGCTACAACAGAATAACACCATGCACATTAATATATATTTTTTTTGATAAGTGAGCGCAAATATATATAACTAGGCAAAAAGCCACAAAGCATACAGGAGGTATACATAGTAGCCTACGCAAAAACAAAAACAAAAACAACACTCACCACCCCTTAGGGAACGGCAAGCCATTCCAAAAAACCTAAAAGCGAAGAGGACTCCTCTCCCATATACACCCTAGCCCAACTCCACAAGTTACAAACAAATGAATTCTTTAGCTTCTGAATAGCTAGAGAGCCCCCCCTAAAAGCTAATCTATTTCTCTCCTTCCAAACCGTCCAAAAAATACACAACGGAATGGAAGTCCAAATCCTTTTCCTCTTTCTCCCCACAAAAGGGCCCCTCCAACTTACTAACATCTCTTTGACTTTCTCTGGGAACACCCAATTAGCCCCAAACAAGGCCAAGACAATCTCCCAGAGGACTCTTACAACTGTACAGTGTAAAAGAATATGATTTACAGTTTCCTCTTCACAACCACACAAAAAACACCGGTTTGGAAGCTGCCAGCCCCGTCTTTGAAGCTTGTCCAAAGTTAGAACCTTCTCCCAAGAAGCCTCCCAAGCAAAAAAAAACGACTTTGGTTGGGACCTTGTCCACCCAAATGCTCTTTTTCGGGAAGGAATTGACATTGGATCCTGTCAACAACTTGTAAGCATCTCTAATCCGAAAGCGGCCGTGTCCCTCTCCTTTCCATATCACTGCGTCCTTTCCATGCACATTAATATATTCAATCTAATGTTCTGTCTATGAAGAAATATTATTTCCACAGAAGTGGAAACCAAAAAGAAAAAGAAAATACTAATCCACAAACTTTAATGCCTGAACATAAGTGTGAGAAGTGGGTGATATGTATTTCCACTACAAGGTTAAAAGCATCCAACAAAGTGCACTTGCAGGCTGAAAAACCTTCCAAGTGCATGTAATCAATGGTCACCAACCATTTAGACCAACAGGTATATAGTGACTTTATTGAACGCATAAAATATTTCACTACTAGCCCAACAATATAAATTACCAAATAGATAGTACCTGGTGAGCAGAATCTGTAGCAAATCCAACATCCCTGCATTGAGCTCCGACTGGCACTGCAACTGCAGAAAACCAGTCACTAACATTAGCCACATAAAGCACTTTTGCTAGTGAAAGTGGACTTCCAAAGTCATCACCAAGATACCCCCGGCCTTTCTGGCTGGCCGCAAACTCAGCTACAAGAGTGTCACTCTGTCGAATCATCGTTTTGAAAGTGAACCTTGAATCAATTCCAGTTCTCATTCCAGCTCTATTAAAGGCATCATAATCCTGCTGATCAACATTATCCTTCATCAATAAAGCCCCTAAGGCATCAACCTCTCCCATTACATGGGTATTGGCTTCTTTGAATGGGCTTCCAGTGGAAGATTTGTAGGATAGTATTCGCTCAACCTTATCTTGTCGGTCTCTAAGCTTCATCAAATCTGAAAATGCTTCCCGCTGCAACCGCTTCAAGATTTCTATCTGAAAAGACATTGTAGGAAGAATGGTAAAGCCCTATAAGACATCACGCAGCTTATTATGAAACCAATAAAATCAAAGAAAAAATTGCAAATAGAAGAAGCATAAGATGAGTGCCTATCAGATTCAGGATATTATATTGCAATTCGAAAATTGACCATGAATGCAAGTAGAAGAGTCATGAGATCTCCAAATGGTTTTGTCATAACCACACCATCTCATAAACTTAACTAATATCATGGGAGGAAACTATCACATTTATGATTCTTCTGAATACCTAGGAGAAGGTGCAGCAATAATTCCAAGTCTGGCCCTGAATATTGTAGTTTAAATGCTATTTGTGGCTGTGGTTGAATGGATCGATGCTATTGTGAAAGCAGATACACAAGGTGCAATAATCAATAGGAGCTTAACAGGACATGGGCAAGACTTGATGGGGGAAAGACTCTTACTATCTATTAATTAAAAAATTATCAGTTTAGATCCACATGGATATCACCCCCATAATTTTTGTAGCACCTGGAAAATGATAATAGTGATTCCTCCTTTTCAATATTTCCAGTGCTTCAAATGCTTAGATGTGTGCACTTTTCATGAATCGTCAAGGACTTTATCAAAGTAAATTGATAGCAGGCATAGTTCAAAGTTGTGGTGTCGGCTGCAAACTAGATATCTCGAGACAAATCAGTTGTGGCATCTCAGTTTAATAACAATGACACATAAAATACTCTAGTTGAAATGTTCAAAATATTCCAAAAAGTAATCTTCTTTAAAAACAGTACAATAGATGTACTCAACAAAGTAATAAAAAACATTTATTATTTCTTAACTTGCTTAAATAATCATAAAAATACTTGCTTTGGTAGATCTATGATAATATCAATAATTTAAAAATTCTAGTATTTCAAGTATAATTATTTTTCCACTAGAAACATATATTTTATTGTCAAATGTCAATTCCACATTGAATGATGGAAAGCATATTGGCTCTGGAACTTGTATGGCTTGAAACCATGTAGTAATGCTGTATCAGCAATGACTTGATTGAAACTATAATCCTTGGTAACAGGAGATGGCAGATGGTGGAGTTTTTGTTTTTGTAAACAAGCATAAGAAGCTCAAGACTGCTTTAAATGACTGCAGATTCTCTAGAAAGACTTGGTGATGTCGATGCAGCTAAAGATAACTCATAACCGTGCCAATGTGCTCCTCAAGGCAGAGAATTTATGGAAGGAAAAGTCAAGAAAAATGGCTTAAGAGATCTTAATTGTGTACATATTTCTCTCAACCAATCCTTATTTTTTTTTATCAGATGAAAGGTTCTTTTCTCTGACTTATTGAGAGATAAACAAAAAGAAAATATAAGAAAGCAACATACTAATTTCTAGATTTAGATATAGGGCTATGATTTTTAAATCCTGCAAAATCATAGTATATTCCTTCCCAAAGGTTGAATGAAAGGTTGGTCATCTCTATCAACCAAAAATAAATTCTTCCTACTCATGCCTAGTAAGGAAGAAAAAAAAGCAAAATTTTAATTTATCTAAGTGGCATTGTTCCATGATTTTTTTTTGATAGATAATCAAAATCAATTTATAAAAATTAATGCTGGAGAAGGCGTTCCAAAGTACACAGGATGTATACAAAGAAACACCTCAAAGCAACACAAAAACAAAGAGAAACATCAACAACACCGGAGAAGGCATTGTTCCATGATAAGCTCGGATCATTTTGAGAAACCATTAAACACATATTGTTAAAGTAATCTTTGAGCTTTTTGATAAATGCATGTTGCCTAGAAACAATTCTAGTATTACTGCATTGACCCTAAAGCTTAAGAAACTAGTCACCCATCGCTCTGCCTTTCCTAAAAAAAATTTTGCCAAGTCTTTTTGTAGTCTTCAAATAAGTTGTCCATAGATATTTGAGGGACGCCTTTCTTCAAAACAAAATTGAAGTCATCAAAGTGACTAATTCTCTAAATCACATGTAGATTATCTTTCATATCTGGAAATAAGCTTCATCGACACGCATGAAGCAAGTTTTCTCCAACTTGCTAAAGAAAGGGCAAATTAGTTCTACTGTTTCACATTGGATAATAATTCTAGAATCAAGTGTCCAAATGATCCAATAGCAAACCCCTTTATATAAAAGAAAGAATATTAAATCTCAAAAGAAACCAAGAAAAAAAATAAAAGTGTTCTAAGGTAGATGAAATAGATATAAAGTTGCATTTAAAAACTCTAAAACTGAGTTCTCTAAAATCAAAAGCCCAACCCAGTTAAACTTGTTCTATCAAGAATTTCATATCACTAATTTCCTGCTTCACTGGTTGCGTATCACTCCATTTGTCTTCCCTGATTATATGAAATGAAAATTATGCAAAACCCACACATATTTTAAACTCTTCATTCAAAAGCCAATGAAGTTGAACAACAAGAAGAAAAAAACAAAGTAAAGGAATTCAAAGAAGCTCATTTTCCTTCCTTTCCCTTCCTTTCCCTTTCCTCACTGAGATCCAAACCCGTGTTAAGAAAATGTGCAAGTTTCTCCGGTGAATTAGAAATAAGGGGCAGCATGCTGTCATGAAATGACATCAAAATTTCTCAGGAGTCGTATAGACTGAGTAAATGGGCGGCGCATATAAAAAAATCAGCCTTTATAACAATAAACAATAAAGAAGATAATCAAACATCAGGCAGCACCATTGAATGAAGAAAAGAAACAACTGAAGGGAGGATATTGGAAATACCGGATTGCGGTCGCGGCGGGGAACGAGGCCGTTAACGAATTCGTGGCTGGACTTGGCGAATCCTTTCAATTTGTCAACAACTGAAGTTATGGGCTCCATTTCTAAACCCTAGCGCAGCGAGGGTGATAGAGCTGGAATTTGAAAAGGCCACACCGGAGTCCTGACCAGAGCTTCGAGGGACGCATTTGGGAGTCGGGCTTTCTCCATGAGATTTTGTGAATCGGGTTGCCACATACGTTTAATGGCCTGGGCTTAGCCCAATTGGTGGCCCAGGCCATAATCGGACCCGACATCGGTTAACAAACTCTTCCTCAATCGTTGGGGCAAGAGGATCCACTGTGATAGAAAGCAAGATAGATGTCATGGGTTTATCTTGAGCATCCAAAAGGATAATGATATATGTAGCAGTGAAGCCAACAAAGCTTGAGTTGGAGAAATCCCCGGAAACTATTCATAAGATTAGATTATCCCATCCTCCAAGAACATCATGAACCTTAAAAGTGTGCACCAATTTGGTTCATGGTCCCAAGGACCAGCGGCTAAGGATCAAGGGACCATTACCAATAAGATTTGAAGTAAGAGCCTTGTATCTAAACCAATAAGAATGGGAAGCTAACCTCTTTATCAAGCAAGGCAAACAAAATTTTCCACGAGTGATCCCTTCTGTCTTATGAAGACAAAGACAACATGGATGGAAGTTCTTTATTTGAACCCCTTTGATTCATCCCTGATTTTTCTTGGTACTTTGATCTAGTAAGAGTTCTAGAAGGTTTGGAATGGTCCACCTCAAGCGTCCACAAATGAGTGCTATTACAAAAGGCTTAAGACTCAATTATGAAATTAAAAATAAAAATAAAAATAGAGGAGCTAGGACCCAAATTGTTCTATTTCCTCTGGCCGAATAGTTTTTTTTTTTTTTTCCTTGGAACAATGAAATAAAAAAGGGAAAAGGGAAAAACAAGTTACAAACAAAGGTGTGAACTAGGAAGATTAAAGGTAAACAATTGATTGAAATGAACACGAATTGCATGATGGTTACGTATGAAGTACAAAAGAGAGAGCTCAAGGACTATCACCTGCTTCACAAATGTAGAAGAATTTGATATATTCAAAATCCTAATGAAAGTTTAACAAGTAGTAGACAAAAAAATCAATCATTCTTAAGTGCCAACTGCTTTACTAAGCTCCGAAAGCATATTGAACTAAGGTTCGAAAGCTAAATGTTTTTTTTTTCTTTTTTTAATTTTTTTGCTTTAGTACTCCCAAAGAAATGCATAAAATAGGAAATGGTAGGCATTGAAGCTATCAAACATCATCCCTAATAGATCGAACATAACATATTGGACGGGATCCCCTCCCACCCCAACATCATTAAGGAGTCGAATCTATTGTTATGTTAATGGAAGCTTTAATGTAAACAATGTTATCAAGAACAGAAAGATAAAATAATCACATACGATACATGAGGTTTTGACGTGGTTTGATAAATCATACCTACGTCCACGGATGAGAAAGAATCATTTCACTATGCAATAGAGAATATTATAGAGGATAAAACTAGATACAATTATTGGGTTCTAAAAAAATCCCATGTTTTCCCACCTTTGTATTCATACCCTATTATGAGCTCCCATCGTTCCATTAAGTATTTTTTGTTTTCTCTCACATCTCTATTCACCTCATATAATCTCTACAAATCCATCTCCATATTATGACTTTTTCGCCTCATAACCCAAAATAAAGATATTTCCAAATAACCTTCTTCATTTTACAAGGAAATGTAATATTACAATAATATATTAATTTATAAAATATTTCATACAATATTCTTTACAATTTTTTTTTTTACTAATTTGGAATTTGAAACACTTCTTAACAAAGTTTGTTCTGTTAGCGGAAGCTTTAATACCAACAATGTTAGATTAAGAATATAAAGATAAAACAATCAGTATACAAGGTTTTAACATTATTTGGTCAACCATGTTTACGGATGAGAGAAAATAATTCCATTATACAATATAAAATATTACAGAGGGCAAAACTAGATACAACTATTGAGTTCTCGAAACATTCCATGTTTCCCCACTCTTTGTATCCATATTTTACCATGAGTCATCTCGTTCCACCAGAGGCTTCTCGTTCCACCAGATGCCTCTCATTTTTTCTCACATCTTTATCCACGTAGTCTTTATAGTCTTTATCCGCATAGTCTTCATAAACTCATCTCCATCTCATAACTTTTTTTTTCTCATAACCTAAAATATTTGTAGTGATATTTCCAACAACCTTCCTTATTTTATAAGGAAATCTAATATTACAATAATATATCAATTTAGGAAATATTCTATACAATATTCTTTATTAAAAAAATATTTATTATTTTTTATTGCACTTATTATGCTTTGATTGTGCTTTTATCGTCTTTAATATTAATGATTGTTGGCTTATAATGACTTTTGAACCTTGAAGTCTGGCATTTTATGCTTAGTAACGATTGTGTTAATTGATGCACTTAATTCCTACCGTAGTTAATACTTGGTAGGTGGGAATGCATAGTGCATAGATGGTTTATATTTGTTTGCACCGTAGGGTGGATAGATAATAATGCATAACGATTGCACAAAACAAACATTGTGCTAGATAGAGTGCAATCATGCTAAACGACGATGAGTGTCCCATAGATGTAATGTCCTTGTTGTGTCCTACAAGGTTGCGAGACCAAACGGACAAATACCCTTATATGAGACCAAACAAACCCTCATATCAAGGTTAGAGATCAGTTTTTGATACCATTTGTAACGATTTGTGCATCCAACCGTGTAGATATTATCCTCTTTGGGTCTAAGGGGTTCTTATATCTACATAGTTGAAAGAAGTGCTAGAAACTTTCATGTCCTTGTTGTGTCCTATAAGGTTGCGAGACCAAACGGACAAATACCCTACATGAGACCAAACAAACCCTCATATCAAGGTCAGAGATCAGTTTTTGATACTATTTGTAACGATTCGTGCATCCAACCGTGTAGATATTATCCTCTTTGGGTCTAAGGGGTTCTTATATCTACATATTTGAAAGAAGTGCTAGAAACTTTCTCCATTACCCGATGTGACATCACACCAATCTCATCCAACACTTTTCTTTGTATCATGCATGAGATCCGCATGTCAAGAAAGTTGCATAAGGAAAGCTTTTTATCTAAAATTGTGGAAGGAAAAAGTAGAATTACCATTAATCCCTTTATCTATGTGATTGATTTTATTTTTAAAATAACATCTTAAAATAATTTTTAAGAAAAATGAGGATAATTTTAATTTTTAAAAGCTTAATTAAATAAAAACCTAATTGTCTTCGAAAATCTAAATAAACAAAATTAGGAAGTGTAGACTCATCCTTAAAAATAGCTTTCATGCATGGATTTTTTCTTTAAATATTTAAGAAGCTCATGTATATAAGGTTAAAGATAAGGGCTTCCCTACCTACTTAAGTAAGTTTATTAAATTTGATTTAAAAAGGTTTAATATAAAAATTAAGAAAATATTATTTTTATAAAAATTAATTTTCTTTTATACCAAAAACTGTTTCATATTCAATGAATTTTATAATATTTATTTATTTCCCAATTTTAAAAATATAATTCAAAAGCCAGTTTTATTTTTGTCATCAAATGGGCTGTGAATCATTGAAATTGAGGGATGCGGATCTGAAGGGAGAAGTGCCGATTTGGTGAATATTTTACAAAAAGGGAATTTTTTCGTTTTTATTTTTTTATTTTTTTATTGCCAAAAAAACAATATTTTTAGTGCAAACTCGGAAGGTGCCTAACGATAGTGAAATGAGAAAGTTCTCACGCTTGTTTGATTAAGCATTCCAAAGCTGGTCCAGAGACGAAAGCGCAAGGACAGCACACAAATACTCGTGCTCAGCACAAGACAACACGCGCAGAGCCCCATTCTCACTATCCTCTATATCCCCGCCTTACCTACAGTTTTCAGACAGGCTTGCTTTGCCCACCGAGAGAGGCGCTATGGAGAGGCTTATCCACTCCTCTTCTTCCCCCCTTTCCAAACCCTTTCTAAAACCCGCCCATTCTCCCCACCGCCTCTCCCGAAACGGCGCCCTTCCATTCCGGCTTTCCTTTCTTAAGCGTCCTGATTTCGTCCAACTTGGCTCGGTTTTCTGTGCTCTCGAGAATTCATCTTCTTCTTCCTTTCGCCGCCTCAAATTTCATGCTCATTGCTCGAAGAAGGGGCCGTCGTTTTCTTCTTCCCCCGATCCAGATGTTTCGTCGACACCCGGATCTCATTTTCTCAAGCGCATAGTGGGAGTTGCTTCGAATCAACAAAAGGTGTGTTGTGTGTTGCCTTCATATCGGTCCTTCTTGTTCTGAGAAAAATTTGGGAGTGGAAAATTCAATTGTGGTTTTGATGTTCTTTGTTTTGGCTTTTAGAAGATTGAAAAGCTTCGCTTTAGTCGGGTGATTTTTTCCCCACTTTTTTCTCACCAACCAAACGGAGCAGAAGGACATCTTTCTTTTTTCCCTTTTTGGTTTCCACTGAGTTAAGTTAATCTATTGGCTTTGATTTTGATTCTTCTCTTGTTCTTCTGTTTTTTGTTGTTGTTAAGTACTTAAATGGTAGATAGAATCGGTTTCTTAGCTAATTCAGAAATCAACCTTTTGTTTTTTTTTTCCCTGATGGGTAGAATATCAGAAGAGCATTCTTTTAGTTATTGTTTGATTCTGCTTTATTCTCAATATTATTCCTCCTCCCCCATTTCGTTATGCCCTGAATTTATAGCATCGAAAGGATTTTAGGTGGCACCTTCTTTTGCTTGAGTTCTATTGGGTGAATGCGGAAGATGAATTTAATGTCAAAGAATGGTGGTTTCTAGACAGTTTCATATGAAGCTGTTTTCTTGTCTGTTAGGGTGAGATTCTCTAGAAGAATTGAGGTCAGTTCAGTCGGTTTTGGAGCTTCATTTGCAGAGTGGGGGGTTTTTGGTTAACAAAATCAGAGGCATTATGGTTTAGTTGTTGCAGGAAAAAACAAATACTGGGACTGGGAAGAAATGGCTTCATTGATCTTGCTTTAGGTCAACATAGTAACACTAACATAGGCATGTTTAGAATGCTGGGATAGAGAATGGGAATGGACAATCAATTCTGTGGCTTTTTCATTCATGTTTTTGAATTGATTGTCATGGAAGCCAAATCCTACTCTCATCAGGATTTTGATTCCCCTCTTCTACTTAGTATATTATGTTTACCCCCATTCTCATCCTATTCCCATTACTATTCTCACTTACCAAATGCATCCATAAGTTCCAGAAACTGCACAATCTTCTCCAATTGGAATGGGTATCTGGATGTTAGCAAAGTGATTTTCCTATAAGCCTTGGAAGTCAAAATACCAACAAGATTTTCTTTGTCTTTAGTCAGGACTAATAAACTGGCAAGTCCTTATAGTCATAAATTTATGAGGGTGTGGAGGAAAACACCATTGTAAGGCAGTTCCCACTGCTGTATATCTTACTCAACCATATTTAATGTCGTAATTCTTATTGATTCTTGATAAACTAAACAGCTTGTTCTTTCTAAATTATTCCAGGTCATCACTGCTGGAGCAGTACTACTAGTGTCAGCTCTCTTTGTGCTCTTAGGCCACCCAATTATTACTTCTTCAGCATATGCTACTGGGTTCTCTGCTGCTTCTGCTGTCAATGGAAAAATCGCTCGTACTGAGCTGCTAAGTAGTGCTTGGACTGGCTTCTTTGCTGGTTGCTTACACACACTCTCAGGACCAGACCACCTTGCTGCTTTGGCTCCGCTTTCTATTGGGCGCACCAGGGTGGAGAGTGCTCTAGTTGGAGCACTTTGGGGCTGTGGCCATGATGCTGGGCAATTGATTTTTGGTTTGCTGTTTCTACTACTCAAGGATCGGCTTCATATAGAGATTCTCCGCACATGGGGCACAAGAGTGGTAGGCTTCACCTTACTTGTTATTGGTGCCATGGGAATAAGGGAGGCATCAGAGTCTCCTGCACCTTGTGTTGTCCTGGAAAATGGTGAGTGTGATGTTAGCATGTATGATTCGCTCGAAGCTCCAGTTGTTGGAAAGAAGAAAATTGGGTTTGCAACTTTTGCTACCGGCATTGTTCATGGATTACAACCAGATGCCCTACTGATCATCTTACCAGCACTTGCCTTACCTTCACGCATAGCTGGTGCTGCCTTTCTGGGTATGTTCTTGATTGGAACAGTAGTTGCAATGGGAAGTTACACGGTGTTTATAGGTTCATGCAGCCAAGCATTAAAAGAAAGGGTCCCTAGAGTAACCGAGAAACTGACTTGGGCTTCTTCACTTGTAGCAATTGCTCTTGGACTTGCCATCATTTTCAGCCAGTTTTTTGGGTTCAGCCTTTATTGACTTATCTTATAGTCTTCGGGACAAAGCCCCTTACAAAGTTGCGCAAGGAACTCTCCATCTCCACAAGAGTCTTCATCCATCTTTTCTTTCTTACTTGGAAGTTCATATTCCATACTCAAAGAATCTCTTTTAGGATTTTCATGGAACACGATGTAGCTTTATATATGATAGCTCAGATAGACTTGCATATTTCTTGTGACTATTGTTCCAAACAAATTATAGTTCTCTTCTCTCTAATTTACTTGTGAGTTTGGTACTACTGTCGACTTTATCGTTCTGGTAGAAAAAATGTCAACTCTCACCTATCTTTATTACTGGGCACCAGCCACCAAACCTTACTAATTTCCACCACAATCATACCCACTTGTCTAAACCCATTAATTCATGCTAACATAATGGAAGAATAGTCAAATTCTATGGTCAAATATTGTCTATTAAGAGAAAAAATAAAAATAAAAACCAGAAAGGTGAAGCCCACGAATGCGTACCCACCTCACCAACCATGACTTCTGAGAGTGGACCAATATGTAATCCATCAACCTCTATATCTGTCCATATATAAAATAGTGAGATCCCTTTTGACCACTGTTTTGTTGCTCATAAACTTTGCAAAAAGAATTAATAGAATATTAAATTCGAAATAATTTATATGATAGTAACACACCCACTATCTTAATCATCCATTAGGTTGATCCACGATGCTAAAATTTTCTTTAAAAAATGCACATGGATTAACAAAGCACTGTAGATGGCTGTGAGGATATCAGTGAAGTAAATTACCATAAATGGGTGTTATAGTCTGTTAAGTACTCGTCATTCGAATGATCCTAGCAAAGATGTTTGCAAATCAAATTTCACAGTTCCAATTTAATGGTTGATAAAAACTTCAAATGATTTTCAAATCCCTTGGTCAGCATCCTAGATATTTGGTAGCTTTAAGCTTTGAAAGTGGCATACATTTTTTTCTCCAGAGAGTTTTTGAAAAACAGAAGAAATTGGTAAGACATTTTAGGTTATAAGATAGATGCAAAACAAGAAGTGCTTCAAAAAGAACAAATGGAACTTCCACTCCTTTATTGTTGGCACCGGCGAACCAAACTCTTGAACTAGCTGCCCCAACAATTTCCATATCCACTTGTCTAACCAATCGATTTATCCTAACTGGTTCAACCTAACAAACCAAATATGAGTAAATTGGCCGCAAAGAAACCCCACCTCCCCAGTACTTGGGCCACGTGCACCCTCTGTCCGCAACTTCAAATCCTGTGCTTATAATTCGATTCAAACTTATCTATGAAAAGAAAAAATTTGTAGAAAAAGAAAGAAGAATAAAAGGATGTGTTATAGCTTGGTGATCCGAATTCTTTCTTGGTCAAACCTAAAAGTTCGTGATATATTACGAAGAAAAATTATGGATTTTTTGGGGGTCTATGATGGTAGAAGAGGGATATTACCAAACTTATAGGCTCTGTTTGGTTCTTGGAAAATGCTAAGAAAAAGAAAAAAAATGTAGAGGAAAATGATTTTCTTTAAAGAAAATATTGTAATATTTTCCGTATTATTTTCCTTAAAAAATAACGAGGAAAATAAGAGAAAAGAGAAGGGCAAAGGGGGGGGGGGGGGGGGGTGGAATTTTATCGGGCTCTTCTTCATTGAGGCTTCACCTCTCACTTCCTCTTCATTGGTGGCTATGGTTTCTCACCGTCATCGACCATTTCAACGGTCACCACAATCACTTCGACCACCTTCCAGGACTGAAAACCTACCATTTTCAGGCACCCAAGTTCCCATGGATGAAGTGTGCTCTTCAAATCAAGTTCCCATGGATGAAATGGATTCTTCAAATCCAATGAATGTATTCGGATCCATGTTTTCAGATTAGATATGAATTGAACTCCAATTCACCTCATCCTGTGAAAACTCGGAACCCAAGCTAATCGTTCTCTCTTGGGTTCTCTGTTTGAGTTTCTAGGTTGCTTTTGCCTTTCTCGTTTCTTAAATTTCGCCAGAATTTTTCTAAACTTTCCTAACTTGTTGCTTTTTGGATTTGATCTGATTTTTACCCTTAATGTTCTTCTATTGTTTACTGGCTAATGGTTTTTTCATAATTTGGTTGGAGGAATGGGTCTACAATTGTGTATTCTAGGGGATTCCCAAATAACTCTCTGTATTTCTTGATTTGCTTACATTATGAGAGTAGTTACATAACTTAAGTTATACAATAAGCATCAACTGGTAGGCTATGATCATTATGACTCTCTGGAGCTCTAAGAAAACCCGTAAGGCAGAAATTCTCAACTCGTGTAATGGGTTCAAAGTGGAATAGATTGTATGAATATTCCATTATTTAATTTAATTTTGTATTTATGTGATGTCATTCAATTGGATTCTTAAATTATTTAGCTTTACAAAGTTTGATGTTGTGTATAAGTAATTAAGTTTGAAGGCTATCTGTTGATGTGTTTTCATTTAAAAATAATCTAGAAAAATAATAAAAGAACAGCAAAAATGAAAATATATTAGACAGTGACCAGCTTCACCTCTCCCTTCATATATACAATCCAATGTGAGGTAGGGATTGAAAGAAAACCAGCCCTATCAGTTGGAGATAGCACTGGAGGAACGTAAAAATTAAATAAAAGGCAATTTATTAAAAAATTTGAAGGTATGTTCCAAATAATTTACATTGAGATGATGCTTCACAGAGCAATCTTTTCAAGTAGCAAACCAAAAGTTGAAGCATCAAATGAATTTAGACAACAAAGGAAAAATACCTGTTAAAGAAGTGCACAGGTGAAAGGACACCAAATGGAGAACCCATTGCTAGAAGAAGATCCCCCCTCTTATTTGAGGGTGATACGGCTATGTTGGGCAGATCCTAAATTACAGGTATCCACCTTGTCAATCTCATGAATATTGACTAAAGTGTACAACTAAATGCTATGGGCAAGAAAAAAATATCCTTTCAATTGTTTGATATTTAGTACATTATTAATTAACATAAAGAATGCTAATATAAATAAAATAAAAGGTTCATTACCTTAGAGTTTATGGAAGAGACCCCGAGAAGGGCAATTCTAGTAGTTGACTTCCTATTTTTTTGAGGATTTTTTCTTTTTTTTTTTGGGTTAATGCATAAGCATGACAGAGTGTATTGGTTGAAGCCTTTTTCTTGATTTGAAAAAAGGATGTCAGGTTTCATCCAATGTGCAACAGGGTTAAAGTGAACCATGTTGGAATTGTTCACTTGAGAAATTAATTATTTGAGAAAATGAACATGTGCCTTTTTGTGGCTTGGTCATTACAAAACAAAGAAGTTTCCTTTCTGGAACAAACCTGAGCCTACAATACTGGATTGTTTTGATATGGAAGATGAAAGGGAATATGATTGTGCTCTTTATAACATTCTTTTGTAGTGAAGGAGAAATTATGTCGGAGGAACTAAATCACTGTGCCATAATTTACCACTACCATCCTATAGGTTTAGGGAATATGGAAATGTTGAATAGATCAACTGACATTGTCAAGGAAATTTTGTGATGTAGTTTTGAGAAGTATGCTATGATACCCAGACTCTCCAATTGAACCTTGTGTAATTGTGTCAACACAATGTAACTATTTGCTTCAGATGTTACCTTGTTAGATACTCCTACTTTGCTCCAAAGTCCAAAGGGTATAGAGGGATATATTATTTTTATAGGATAAACTTTCAGATTTTTTTTTACCATCCTATTAGATTCTGTTATTAATTGACGCATTCATGCCCAAAACTTTATGTACATTTACAATGGTTGTGGACATTAGCATCAATCAGTAAATTGTTAGTAGCAAGGCCCAAAACCCATTGAGTACCCACACAACAAATTGAGGGCAAAGCTAGAACATGATACCAGTGTCGAAGCTAATTAATTATAACCCAAACTTGATGAGCTTATAAGCCCTTGGTATATTTTTGCCACAAGGATTAATGATAAACCTTAAGCATACCAGCCTTAAATAATTGAACACATCTCTAACTAAGCTATAACAACATTCAAAAACTTGAGACATCTCCAACTGGTTTGTAGCAGTTTCTACAGAAAACTAGAGCCCCAGATTCATTTCCTAAACATTGAGATCGTATCCAGACCCCCTAAAATTCGAAGCCATCATAATGCTAGAGATCTGCCAAATTAGTGCACAGTCCACCAATTTAGGAAAATCTAGTTATGAAGGTCGTTATGGAGTGCCAGTGAATTTTCCACTAGCATGCCGATATGGCTCTTAGCATCTTGATGGAGACCCACTCTCTGACATGATTGTTAAAAATTGAACAAAATGCAGCAATAACTGAAGGGTTTCTGTGAAACCAAAATGTTGATCCTCACTTCAAAATGGCACAGAAAAATGAACGATGAATCTTAAAAATAGAAGAATAAGCAGATCAGTGGACAAATACTGGATGCGCAATGCCAATATGATTCTGGAAGTGTCGGGTGATCTGCCTCTCTAGCAGCATCAAGATCATCAAGTGCCAAGTACCATAACGTTTCACTTTTAAACTTTGTGAAACTCTCTCAAACAACTCATTAGTTATCACGTCTCGGGTTTTTCTTCTCCGTGCACAAGATATGATATTCATCAACGTGTAGTGGTTAATTACAAGTTTATTCATAATAAGCTTCCAGTCCCCACAGCTTCATTGTCTCAAATTGTAGAAGTGCCAATCTACAAGTTTCTTCATACTTCATCATCTTGGTTTCTTTATGACGTGTAAGAATGATGTTCAAACTTCCACTCTATACCTTCCAATCAGACTCATTTATACTCTCAATGGGTTAATTAACTAATATTAATCTATGTACCCTAATCTGAAAGTTTATCCTATAAAAATAATATAAAAATAACATTGAGAGTGTTGCAGGCAGCTCTTTCCTTTGTCAAAACCTACATCATGGCAAAAACATACCCAATTTAAATTATGAATGAGTAGACATCACTCTCTCTCCCTGATTGGGATTCTTCAACCATAAAGTTTTTATTTTTTATTTATTTTAATATCAAGTAGTTATTCTAGATGCTTATCAGCTCTCACTGATCTGGACCCACCAATTATAATTTATTTTGTTTCCTCATTACTTTCCCAATACCAAACATCACTGACATTTAACATTTGATAAAAATTAAGGCCCATTCAGTTTATCTACCAAAAATACAAAAGAGATAGAAACAAAATAAACACCGAAATCAAGCCATGTTTGGGATTGCTTCCTAACATAGTTTTTTTTTGTTGCATTTGAACTAAAATAGAGATTCATTTGAACTAAAATAGTGTATGGGTTTTCCATTTCTTTTTACCTAATTTACTTTTCTATTATTTGTGCAGGCAAAGCAAGTTTATCCTGATAAAAATCCGAGTGACCCTTTGGCAGTTGAACGATCTCAAGTAAGTTCACTTCTTTGTCATTCATTCATCATCTTCTTCTTAATACTCTACTCTCCTTCATTCATCCCAAAACCAAGTGGAGGACTCTTAAGTAATCATGCAAATTTCAAACTGAATAATGAACTTAGAAAAAGTTTCATTTTGTTATCATGCTTTAAACTAGACATTTCAACTCTAGTAAGGTCTGTTTTACCATAAGTGGTAACTTGTCATTAATTTAACTATCATAAATAGTCATAATCAATCTTAGATTAAGTTAATTTAACTATCACATTTCAAGAATGAATAATGACTTCACTAAATCATTCCTCTTACTTTGCTATCATGTAGACTTATAATGAAGAGTGGCAAAGACTTAGAAGATGGGCTGCAACTTGTGTAGCTATGTATGCTGCATATGCGGCAATTCTTGTTTCAGTTTATCATCACTCAAACTATTTGGAGAGATCAATCTCTAATGAAGGAGATTATGAACGACGTGCTTTGATGGAAAAACTTACACTAATGGATAATGAAGATTGTTATAATCAACTACGTATGGGAAAGGATGCATTCGCAAGACTAGTAAACATTCTTCGGGGAACAGGTCATCTTAGAAATAGTGCACATAGTAATGTAGAAGAACAAGTTGCCAAATTCCTTCACATTGTTGCTCATAATTTAAGGAATAGAACTATAAAATTTTATTTCAAGCATTCTAGTGAAACTGTTAGTCGTCACTTTCATCAAGTTCTTAGAGCTATAATATCTTTAGATGATGTCTTCTTAAAGCAGCCTGATGGATTAAAGTGCCCTCAAGAAATCAAGGACAATACCAAATTTTGGACCTACTTTAAGGTAAACTTACTTATCTAATAAACATCATTAGAATATTATTTATATTTTAAAATAAACTAATAATTTTGTTTCTTTATAGGATTACATAGGGGCGAATGATGGGTCACATTTTCGTGTAAAAGTGTCAAATGATGTTGTACAACCCCTCACATAGTTGGGAGGTGGAGATTTGTTGGGCTCCCTCGTATGTGAGGGAGTGGGCCCCATATGCTTGGGGACTAAGTTAGTTACATTAAAAAAAACAAAAGAGAAAAAAAAAAAGATTGAGAAAAAAAACAGAGAGAAGAGAAGAGAGAGAGAGGAAAAATGCATCTGCCCATATTTCATCAAGAAGCAGATCCACTTCATCTGTGGTTCGATCGAGTTGAAATTTGGATGAGAGGTTTAAAACTCAAGTATCTACAATTTGGACGGTGAAGATCAGATTTTGAGTTGGGGAATTGATGTTATTGCCCGTGAATAGTAATGACATTTTTGGTATACTTTCTCTAATTTTCTTTATTTTTGCCAAGAAAGATTGTATAATCCAAGGTTATATGTGTTCTTGATATATTTGGAAACCTCTAGAGATTATTCTAGAAAAGACAAGTATAACCCATTATTGTTGATAGTGGAAGTTTGAATTGAACTAGGTCTTGTGGTTTTTTCCTTCGCATCGGAGGGCTTTCCACGTAAAAGTCTGGTGTTTGATTTATTTTTTTGTTACATGAGTTTATTTATTTATTGCTGCTAGTTGATATTGCCTATTTAGTTTTGCACAAAGAAATAGTAGAAAATTTTGATGTTTGTTGGAATATTGTGAATTCACCCTAACAACTAAAAAGCCAAAAATGAATATTAATCATAATTTACAAATTGTCATGACTTGTAGATATAGCTTTTGGGTCTAAACAATGCTTGTGAGAAACTAAAGGTAGCAGTCTAGTGGTTACCAAGCAATTCAGAGGACTACTTTCCATTACACCAGGCAGATTTAACATAGCTTGGGTGGTCTTTCAAACAAGAGAAACAGACAGACATAACAAAGAAGAAGAAGAACTCCAAGAAAAACAAGACAGTTTCAGGAAGTAGAACTGCATTTTACATGATGATTGAGTTATCATGGATTATGTGTTCGCACATTTTACAACCATAGTAGCTCTTTTAACTATGATTACAAAACCTAAAAGGAAGACCCATTTTCACCATTACAAATAATTTAAGGCAGTGAAGCTTGCCATATATGGGCTGGACATAAAAGAGATACCAGTTTGATCAGAAGAAGCCGTCCACGCATTTTTGGATGATCTTCTCAATTATAACCTTGTATGCTCTTTCTGTAGGATGATAACTATCCCAAAATACATAATTTGACGCGTCTTCACAAGTAAATGAACTTAATAGGCTACATAGTGCTGCCGCCTCTATTCTCCCTGTGCCACAACAACCTTTATCCACCACTTCAAACCCTGAAACAAATGATTTTTTTTTTAAATAATAATAATAATAATAACAAAAACTAAGACCCAATTTGATAATTATTTTTTAAAATGGTTTTTCATTCTCCAAAAAGATAAAAATAAAATAAAAAATAGGAAAACATCTTTGATAATAAAAGGATGAAAAACAAAGTGTTAATAAAAAGACGAAAAACAAAGTGTTCTTCCATAAAGTCTTTTAGTTGTTTTATACTTGTTTTTTTTTATAAAGTTATTTTAAAAAATAGCCATATAAATATAAAAAATGATTAAAAATAAGGTATTATATATAGAAGTAAACATAAAATTCAGGTTAAAAATATTATAAATTCCTAAATACATATTTGTTTCTATTAACATCAAAAAACAATTTTGGAAAACTGTTTTCAAATCAATTACCAAATAGGGCAGAGCAAAGAGGATACCAGTTTTCCCACTACCCATCAAAAGAATTACCTGATTTTTGAGGGTTTTGGATGAGATCGAGAAAGGGTTTGTAAATATCAATGTAGACAAACTTTGCCTGGGGAGAATTGGCGTTGAGAGAATCCAATTGAGACGAGAGCTTGGTGTTGAACAGCTTCGCAGCTTCGTTGTGATCCTCAGCACACTCTCTTTGTTTCCCTCCTGCTAAGCTTCTCTGTGATGGCAGACACCCCAATGGAGGTGCACTGGCAACACCTATTCTTCGTGCCCCCAATCCATACAACTCCTTCAATTTGTTTAATAGAAGATAAGAATGATATCCTATGAGTTGGAAACGGAAGAGCATGGATGATTCCAGAGTTTTTGCATGGCAATTAAAATTACCTTCAAGAAAGAAGCAGCCGAGGTGGCCATAAAATCAGTGTAAGCCGGAATATCATACTGGCGTTTCCGAACGCCGATGACAAAGTATGAATTGGCAATGTCATCACTGCCTGCTACTACTAGAAATAAGCTTTTGCTTAAAATGGTGTTTGTTCTCTCTTCTCCAACCATCACTTTCAACTTTCCTATGTATTCTTTGAACATTCCTAATTGATCGGGCAGAGATAAAACTGACTGATTTTTGACCCAAAAATAAAAACCAAGTTAAGAAATGAACAATACATTATTTGAAGCATAAATTATATGTGAAGGGAAATTTATATACCACAAGCTTAGGTGTTAGAGGATCAAATCCTGAGCCACTTGAGGCGAAGCTCACTCCGGTCAGGAGATCACCAAGTTGAAGAGACGGGCTAGAATATGGTGGCAGTAGATTTTTGATTCCCAATTCTTCAGCTGAGAATACAAAATAATTATTTTGTAACTGTTATATCATATCACTAAGCTAAAATTTTGAGAGAAAATCATCCATACATATCCGAAAGGAAAGGAACATGTTTTGATTCGGGAATTATCCCACGGAAAATTGTGAAGTTATTATTTTTTTTCACAACATTTGGGATTTTTTAAATCATGGCCTTTGGTAGACGTAGGAGGTTGGGCTACCATGGAGGGATTCTGATGGTAGCTTGGACCCAACTTCATATGATAAAATTTAATGTTTAAAAATTAAGACGGTTTTAAATAAAATTGCCCATAAACCATTAAATTAATTTATTAAAATTATTTTCAATTTTAAGATACTAGATTTATTTTATTAAATATATTTAATTTGTTTATTAAATAGTTTACCAAACACCATCACTTATAGACTATGGACTTTCCGGTTTGGAAAATTATGAAAATCAAAATCCCATGCCGTCCGTGTCAGGTAGGCCCAACTACTCAAACCGGTCAACCCTATTGAGAAGAGCATTGGATCAGTCAACTGAAAGATCCTATTGGCCTTCGTTCTGCATTCAAAAATAAAAAACTGGACTTGATTTCCTGATCATGAGCTCCAAGCCTGATTTGGGTATGCTTTATTTTCTCAAACATAGTTTAAAACAAGACACTCGATAGCGGAGTGGATATGAATATTTCTCATTTTGCAAAACATTACATGATATCAGGAAACAAAATACTTCCATATCATGAAATATAAGGCCACGTAAAAATAGAATGGACGTACCAATGAAGTCAGGCGGAATTTTGCCATTGCTAAATCTTCCAGTTGGAAATCCTCCCACGAAGTCCCTCCCATACGGTGGAAAATTGCACTTAACCACAGTACTAAGATTGTTGTTATTGCCCGGATCCACTATCGAATCTCCGAAAACTAGCACGGCTGGAAATGTTTCGTTCCTCGGTAGCTTTACGAGAGCTTCTGTGGTACATAGAATAATAAAAACAGAAAGAAAGAAAACAATAATCGAAGAAGATGACCACAGTTCCATAGAAAGAGACACCATTGGGCTTGGAAAGTTTTGTTGTGTTTCTCCAAGCTATAAGAAAAAGAGATGGAAAAAGTGATCACTCATCTGAATTCTATGCCCTCGGCCCAGCCTCGTATTTAAAGATCATGCTTGTGATCTTCATTTTCTCGTTTTCTAGACGCAAGAAATGAATACGTGGCCATTAATAGACTACTCCACATACAGTGGGAAATTTTTTTTCATTTTTGTGTCCATGAAATATTAAACTATTAGGAATCAAGGAAAAAAGAGGTAATGATTGAACTTTCTATTTTGATGGGTTGGAAAATTATAAAAACAAAAACGTGTCTAGGAAATATCTGAGGTTCAAAAATATTTGAATATTGATATATGAAAACAAGAAGATAATAATAATAATAATAAATAAGATAAAAAAATATTAGAATAATTAACCAAGATACTTACTACAGGAGATTTTGTATAAAGTTGTTGGTGTTGGTGAAGAGGGGTTGATATCTTGAAAACAAGTAGTCAAGTAGGTGGGCGACCTCATCTAGACGGCAATTTCCTTGGGTTCACTACTGCTAAATACTTATACAAAATCATATACGTAAAAATGTAAGGCAGGTGTGATAATGTGACTCCGGAGACTTTGCTTTTCAAATGAATACCAATCAATGAGTCCGTGAGTGAGCATCAGCCAACTGTCTCCGCGTACATGTAATGGTCCATCTCAAAATTCACCATGACCTAATGAATCCATGTGAATAAGTTTAATTGGATACAGATAAACTATATATAGGTTGCATAGTTTGAAATGGGTCCGTTAACCTTAATAAGACACGTCTACCCCGCTATGTGTAATGAATGAAAGGATAAAATAAAATGATGTATTTCGACTTTATTGTGATTGACATTTCTAATTCATAGAAGGGAGTGAAGCTTGGTTAAGAGGAGGCCTTTTGGGTCCAGTGGGTGGCCCTTTCAACCGTTTGATTTAGACTTGTAGATTGTATATAGGGTTCAGGGATTTTATGCGGTTCCAGTGCGTGGCCTTCTGGACCATTTGACGGTATCAAGAAGCTAAGCTCAAGTAGGTGGAATGGTTGTTTGATTCAATTCATTATAATGTGACTCAACATCGAAGGAGACGCGTGGGTGGAAATATTTATTTTGGGTACTTATCATAGTTGTCTTACATCTCAATCCAAGTGGACCGGATTAAGCATCATAATTATGTATGAATCAATCATATGGAACGGACAGCTAGGAAGCTAACTAACAACAAGAACTATTAACTCTGCAGCTGTGATGGGTTTTGATGAACAATAAGGCTTCTCGGTTACCTTTTGAAATGCCCTAAGATCCAAATTGGTTGTTTCACTAGTTAAATTTCTTACTTCAAGTTATGAATGGAACTATGAATATGAAAACCATTCGTTTCTCACAGCACAAAAGTCTTAACGTTCGTTTCATCGAAAAATCTAGGAATAACTTCAAGTGAGGACCTTTTTGTTTCTTTAGAAGAATTATATTATTATTTTTTTTGTTTCTCGAAGAAAGAAGAAAACATATTTATTCTCTTTGTGGTTTTCGGGGAGAGAGGAACCAAAATATCTCTCTTTAGATTTTTAGGGAGAGAATTCTCATCGAGAGAGTTTTCACTAAGAGAAAGAGAGGAATCTTATAAATTATACATGTTATCCAGGTATGCTCTCCATCACTTACTTTTCAGAATTTTATGAACATGCATGTTGTCGTAAACCATATCTGTGTTTTGAGTGCCTAGATATCTATTTGATTTGCTCTAATAAAATACATGTCGTGTGCTATATTTTTGTACTAACTTTAATGTCTTATGATAACGCTTGAGAGGTAGTCCAGGTATACATCCTAACATTTCTTTGCAATTGTGATTTGATTTCTTTTTTAGCATGCTAGTTTCGAAATCACTTTAGTCTACCTAGGTACTTTCAATTAATTGATTAATTGTCACTTTTCCCTCAACTTAGTCATTAGAAACCTCTTTAGGGCTTAGAGGGGTGCTACCTATTTGAGGTACTTTCCTAATAAGTAACCTGATCCCCGAACCAAGATTTGGGTTTTTCAAAACTTGCTTTTCCAAAACTATGGAGTCACTTCTTTAGGGTTTTCTTTCTTGTTTTATTTTCCCTTTTAAAATAAAATAAAATAAGTGACGACTCCAACTTTTCGAAAACTAATTTTTCACCAATAAAAATGAGTTTCATTGATTGAGTGGGTACGCACGTGAAATAATGCGGGTGACAGTTTGTTTTTATGCTCTACACTTTTGGTTTGTTTTTTATTTCATATTATTTTGTTGTTTTTAAAATTAGTCTTTGACGGGGTTTTGGATGCAAGTTTTGGAATTGGGAATTGTGGTGCCTTTTCTTATCATTGGCATATCATTGGAATTGGCATATGAATAGCAAATATGTTCAAGTTGCTGGTTTCATTGCTCAGGTATTAGGATATTTTTGTTTCTTTCAAAATTTTTTTGACAAAAATGTCAAGTGCAACTTTGACCTCAATTTTGATTTTCAAGCAATTTTTACTCAATAAAAAAGAAAAATAGAAATAAATATTTTTTATTCATTAATCATTTGGTCTAATGTTGAAGACACATTAGTCAAAGTAGTTACCTAGTATTTCTTTAATCAAAATAAGTTCATTACAAAAGAAAAAAAAAGTTGAAGAATCAGAACTAATGATATTACTAACATTAAAATGATATACAAAAGTAAAAACTTGCAAATTAGTATCACTTAATTTCAAGTACACATTTTTTCTGGTTGAAAAATATGCACCCTTTCTAATGTGTTATATATGCCAATTTTTTCTTTTGGGGTTGATTTTGAATCTTGATATGTTTCTGATTTTGAAATTTAGTTTTTCCATTGATCTTTTGGGGTTGATTTTAAAATTTGTTGGGGGCTTGGTTGGTGGGGATTTTGACTTGATTTGATTTATAAGTGATTGAGCTTGGCTATTTTTTCTCTAATTTTGGAGATAGACCTTGTTTAGAAGAGCTTCAAAAATATGGAAATTCTGTCATAAATATCATTATCTAAGAATTTTAAGCATGATGAAATTTCTTTTATTCTAAGCATTTCAATGAAGATATGATGGATCTTAACCTTCCTTTTTGAATTCTATGGTTCTAGGATTGAAATGTTGCCTTTAGGATTTACATTAATTATTGCTCCTTGTTTTTCCCAAAGTAGTTTGTTTTCTTAAGAAGAGAAGACAATATTGAAGATTTTTGCTTTGTTTTCTTTATTTTAATCAATTGTTTCTAATTTCTTTTATCTAATAATGGTTATTTATTCTTTATATATATATATAGTTTGTGTGAATGAAATCACCACCATGAGAGGCCAAAAAACCATTTTGAAGTGTGAAACATGAAAACCTAGGGTTAGAGCCAAGGGAAAACAATGGGTAAAATCAAACTAAAAATGGAATAAATGAAGGATTAAGACATAATAATTGAAAACAAAGATATTCTTTGATGTTAGTTTGAATTAGGGGATAGTACAATAGTTCATTCCTTGATACTAGAGATTCTTCGTAATTCTTGATCCCTAATTATTTAAGGTTTTGCTATTGTTATCTACCCTAAGACAAATCTACACAAAGTAGTAAAGGCCTAATCCTAAACCTAAACCCAATTTTCATACATGTTCATCTATTTGGTATTTCAATAATGAAATAAAATATTAAAAGTTATGATATAGATGCAACACTGAGTTATGGAACTTAAATTGATCTCATTTGACCCCACATTTTGAATACCCTAAGACTAACTAAATTTTATACCCTTGTTTTTCTTGAGGCCCTATACCAAAAATTGGATTGTGGAACTCCTAATCTGGAATCACTTGAATTAGAAATCAATAATTCTTTTGTAATTTAATTAAGTTTATTTTAATAAATTCAATTTTATTCAAATCAAATTTTCACATTCTTAGTACCAAAAAGTAAGCAAAAAGCAATCATTTAGACCTACTTTGACAACTTCCATATGCTAGTCATTAAGGACGATACTTGGAGTACTACAAAAGTCATAGTGAATCTTTCTCTAGTTTTTCTAAGCCAAAGTTGCTACATAAAAAGGTTTAGTATTTTAGACAATAGAGAATTGTGGCCAGTACCTTTGTGGGAGTTGTTGTAACCTACAAAGACACACTTGGTTATGTGAAATTGGAATTTGGTGGATTGAAATAGCTTGAGGTAAGGAAAACAAGAACATCTGAATGTTTTGAGAAAAGTGTAATCTAGTTTCCTTTTGTAAAGTTTTTCTAATGGGGACATAAAATTTAAGATTGTTGTAGGCAAGTAAATTATAAGGTAGATAGAGGTCTAGAAGGCCCCCACCAAAATCTCAAAGGCATTGAGGCAACAAGGAAGGTCAATTCCATTTTTATAATGTGTTTGTGTTTTCTCTCTACTTTTTCATTTTGTTCATGAGCATGTGGGCAAGGATGTTGAAATACTGTTTCATTATTCTTAAGATAGTTCTCAAAAGGTCTAATACTCACCACTTCAAGCTTATTGAAGTTTCTTTATTTTAGAGTCTAAAGTTTTCTCAATTTGGTTTTTAAAAAGGATAAAAGAGCATATAGTTTTAGCTTTAGTTTAAAGAGGATAGATCCAAGTATATCGGGAGAAATCATCTATGAAGTGGATATAATATCTATATCCTGAGTTTGAAACAATTGGAGAAAGATCTCATATATTTGTGTTGATCAACTCAAGTGATGAAGAACTTTTGAGAGATAGAAGAGTTGAAAGATAGAGCATGAAGTTTTCTAAATTGGCAAGCATCACTAAAGTCAAGTTTTTTGTTGATTGAATTATTTGGATTACAAGATTTTTGGACATGACTCATAACTCTACTAGATGGATGACCTAACCTTCTATATAAGACATCAAGACTAATTGAATCATAAAACTCATGACATTAGGCATCAACCCTTTTTTTTTACTCAACTAAACTTAACCCAACAAAAGAGATGACTAATAAAGTCATAAAGGAATAAACAATTGACTTTGTATTATTTTTGTCTCTAAAATATGTAGTTTGTAGAGTTCATCTTCAAGCTTCCCTTCCAGCAGCACCTGGTGGATTTCTATTCTTCACCAAACAAACATTGGAATGAAATTCAACAAATATTTTGTTATTAGTAGTTGTTAAACAAGAAATATTTAGCAAGCTATTTTTAATATGAGGAACCAATAATATATTTCTCAAATAAAGATGAGAGAAGAGAAAAACTATTTTAGTATGGCCAACATGAGTAATAGGAAGTTTATTACCATTGCCAACTACAAGTTTATCCTTACCATAATAATTAGATTCCGAAGAGAGGTTGCTTAGTTCAACAGTAACATAACTGGTGGCTCTACTATCAGTGTACCATGACTAGTTAGAGACTAACTTAGGTGTGGTGATGAATGTAGAAGCTTGATTGTTTTGAAAAGCATGAAAAACACGATCAAAGTGATAGTAGCAACAAAAAGTAGCATTCCCAACTTTGTGGCAAACCAAAACATTTCTTGGTGAACATGATTTGCCATAATCTCTTCGATCCCTTAATTTATGTGCTAGGATAAAGAGAGATTTGGTAGGAAAGTGGAAGAGACTTTTTTATATGACAAGGTTATATTTTGACTCAAGGTCAACTAAAATATGAAACATGAGGTCTTCAAATGATATTATATGTCCAATAGTCCTAAGATTGTTAGTAAACATCTTCATTTTGGCAAGATAATTGTTAATGGCTAATGACCTCTTCCGGATTATCTAGAGCTAAGTTTTTAATTGTGAAACTCTAGAACGAGCTTGGGATGCATGCACCATTTCCAATGTCTTCATGTCTCATGAGTTGTTGAGTAAAGGAACAACCATGTACAAAAGGTTTTTTAATATAAGAGAAATGAGAAAAAATAGTGAAGGAACCTTTGGCTTAAGAGTAGCACGAATCTGACATGGTTGGGTGTTGATGTAGGTGGTGTAGTGTTGATTTCAGTATTTTTTTTAATAGAACAATTGAGCTACTTGTTGTCTTCATGGGTGCACTCTCTTTAGCCCTCCTTTTGTAATGTTCACTCGCACTATATTTTATAATGCAAGTTTATGATAATGGAATAACTTTTTTTATATTTGTTCCACCCTTAAAAGAACATGTTTGAAAAAAACCATAGTTAGATTAATGATAAACTTGAATTTTTTTTTTTTTTAAAAAAAAACTAATTTGGGTTCAAGATAGGCTTAGGTATATTTATATATTAATATAATTAATTTTTTAAATTTTAGAATAATAAAAAATTAAATGAAATGGGACATTAAAGTTATTCTTTAAGACAAAGACAAGAATTGATTTAAATAATGAGAGTAGGATTGGGATGGAGGTGACCTCCCTGATGTCATCCCTAACTAGAACTGTTCTTGCTCCCAAGTTCTTATAATTCCTTCCAAATGCTCATGCGCAGAAATAAAAAAAAAAATAAAAATAAAAATAAAAATAAACTAACATAAGAACGAAATATATTTGCTATCTATCAGCAACCAACTCTCGGCAGAGCTGACCAGAAAATCAGTATAAGAAGGAACATCATAAAATAGGTATTGAACAATTCAGAGGAAAACTTTCCATTACACCAAGCAGGCTTAACAAAAGAGAAAGAGACAGACATAACAAAGAAGAAGAAGAATCCCAAGAAAAGCAAGACAGTTCCAGGATGTAGAACTGCATATGATATCCTATGTCTTGACCAGAAGAAGATGAAGGTGAGTGGAACTTAAAGCACTCTACATGATAATTGAGTTATCATGGATTTGCACATGGAATCAGAAAGCTATGACATTACAACCATTGTAGCTCTTTTAACTGTGATCACAAAACCAAGAAGGAAGATTTTCACTTTCACCATTACAAATAACAAAAGGCAGTGGAGCTTGCCATATATGGGTTGGAGATTGAAGAGATATCAGGAAGTGGACCAGTTTGATCAGATCAAGCTGTCCACGCATTTCTGGATGATCTCATCAATTATAACCTTGTATGCTCTTTCTGTAGGATGATAACTGTCCCAAAATACATAAGTTGACGCGTCTTCGCAAGTGAATGGACTTAATTGGTTACATAGCACTGCCACCTCTATTGTCCCTGAGCCACAGCAACCTTTATCCACCACTTCAAACCCTGAAACAAATGATTTTTTTTTTTAAATAATAATAATAACAAAAACTAAGACCCGATAATTATTTTTTAAAATTGTTTTGTGTTTTTCAAAATAAAAAAAAATAAAAAAAATAAAAAAGGAAAAACATGTTTGATAATAAAAAAACGAAAAACAAGATGTTCTTTCATAATATCTTTTATTTATTTTATACTTGTTTTTTTTTAGAGCTATTTTAAAAAAATAGTTATATAAATATAAAAAATGATTAAAAATAAAACATTATATATAAAAAAGTAAACATAAAATTTGGGTTAAAAATATTATAAATTTCTAAATACACATTTATTTCTATATACATCATAAAACAGTTTTGAAATAAATTACCAAATAGGGCTTGAGATTCTTGAACAAAGAGGATATAAGTTTTCCCGATACCCATCAAAGGAATTACCTGATTTTTGAGGGTTTTGGATGAGATCAAGTAAGGGTTTGTAAATATCAACGTAGACAAACTTTGCCTGGGGAAAATTGGCGTTGAGAGAATCCAATCGAGATGAGAGCTTAAAATTAAACAGCTTCGCTGCTTCGTTGTGACCCTCAGCACACTCTCTTTGTGTCCCTCCTGCTAAGCTTCTCTGTGATGGCAGACACCCCAATGGAGGTGCACTGGTAACAACTGTTCTGCGTGCCCCCAATCCATGCAATTCCTTCAATTTGTTTAATAGAATATAAGAACGGTATCCTATGAGTTGGAAATGGAAGAGCATGGATGATTCCAGGGTTTTGCATGGCAATTAAAATTACCTTCAAGAAAGAAGCAGCCGAGGTAGCCATAAGATCAGTGTAAGCCGGAACATCATACTGGATTTTCCGAACACCGCTGACAAAGTATGAATTGGCAATGTCATCACTGCCTGCTACCACTAGAAATAGGCTTTTGCTTAAAATGGTGTTTGTTCTCTCTTCTCCAACCATCATTTTCAACTTTCTTATGTATTCTTTGAACATTTCTAATTGATCGGGCAGAGATAAAACTGACTGATTTTTGACCCAAAAATGAAAACCAAGTTAAGAAATGGACAATACATTATTTGAAGTATAAATTATATGTGAAGGGAAATTTATATACCGCAAGCTTAGGTGTCATAGGATCAAATCCTGAGCCACTTGAGGCGAAGCTCACTCCGGTCAGGAGATCAGCAAGTTGAAGAGCCGCGTTAGAATATGGTGGCACTAGCTCTTTGATTCCCAATGCTTCGGCTGAGAATACAAAATAATTATTTTGTAACTGTTATATCATATCACTAAGCTAAAATTTTGAGAGAAAATAAAAATAATTTTACTCACATTACATATTCCATACATCCAAAAGGAAAAGACCATATTTTGATTCGAGAATTATTCCACGGAAAATTGTAGAGTTACCAAACACCATCACTAATGAACTTAACCGGTTTGGAAATTAAATTATGAAAATCAAAATCCCAAACCATCCGGGTCACGTAGGCCCAACTACTCAAACCGGTAAAACTCCATGGAGAAAAGCATTTGATCAATCCACAGAAGGATCCCATTGGCCTTCGTTTTGCATTGAAAAATGAAAGTACTCGATATCCTGATCATGAGCTCCAAGTCTGATTTGGGTATCCTTTATTTAATTCCAACAGAACCATGCTTGTACGTAAAATTAACCAGGAAGGAAAAAGGAAAAAGGGAAATTTTCTTAGATGGCTGAATCGAAAAACAGTTTAGAACAAGACATATCCGATAGCAGAGTTGCTTTCTGTATTTCCTTTTTCAAAACATTCCAAATATAAATATTTCTCATTTTGCAAAACATTACATGATATCAGGAAACAAAATACTTCCATATCATGAAATATAAGGCCACGTAAAAAATAGAATGGACATACCAATGAAGTCAGACGGAATTTTTCCATTGCTAAATCTTCCAGTTGGAACTCCTCCCATTAAGTCCCTCCCATACGGTGGAAAATTGCACTTAACCAGAGTATTAAGATTGTTGTTATTGCCCGGATCCACTATCGAATCTCCGAAAACTAGCACTGCTGGAACTGTTTCGTTCCTCGGTAGCTTTACGAGAGCTTCTGTGGTACATAAAATAATAAAAACAGAAAGAAAGAAAACAATAATCGAAGAAGACGACCACAGTTCCATAGAAAGAAACACCATTGGGCTTGGAAAGTTTTTGTTGTGTTTCTCCAAGCTATAAGAAACGAGATGGAAAAAGTGATTACTAGTCTTTATTTTATGCCCCCTGCCCGGCCCGTATATAAGGTGATCCTGATTTTGTCGTTTTCTAGACGCGATAAATGAATGAAATATGTGGACATTAATAAACTACTCCACGTGCAGTGGGTAAAGATTTTTCATTTTTGTTTCCATGAAGCATTAAACTACTAGGAATCAAGGACACAAGAGGTAAAAATTGAACTTTCTATTTTCATGTGTTGGAAAATTATAAAAGCAAAAAACGTGTCTAGGAAATATCTAACGGTTCAAAAATATATTTGACAATTGATTTATAATAATAATAATAATAATAATAATAAATAAGATAATGTGTTGATGAAGAAGGGGTTGAAATCGTGCAGACAAGTAGTCAAGTAGTTGGGCCACCGCTTCTATACGGCAATTTCCTTGGGTTCTTTGCTAAATGGTTACACAAAATCATATATGTAAAAATGCAAGGCAGGTGTGATAATGTGACTCCGGAGACTTTTCTTTTCAGGTGAATACCGATCATTGAGCCCGTGAGTGAGCATCAGCCAACGTACATGTAACATGGTCCATCTCATAATTGTCCATGATTTAATGAATCCATGTGAATAAGTTTAATTGGATACAGATAGACTTTATACAGGTATCTTAGTTTGAAATGGGTCCCTCCATAAGGCACGATCCTCCTCGCTATGTGTGATGCATGGAGGATAAAATAAAATGATGTATGTCGACTTTATTTTGATTTAGATTCCTCATTCATAGGAGGGAGTGAAGCCTGGTCAAGGGGAGGCCTTTTGGGACCAGTGGGTGACCCTTTCAACCGTTTGATTTAGATCGTAGATTGTATACAGGGTTCAGGGATTTTATGTGGTTCCAGTGCGTGGCCTTCTCGACCATTTGATGGGAAGAAAAGCTCAAGTAGGTGGAATGGTTGTTAGATTCAATTCATTACAATGTGACTCAACACCGAAGCGTCTTAATTTTGGGTACTTATCATATTTGCTTTACGTCTCAATCCAAGTGCACTGGATTAAGCTTCGTAATTATGTATGAATCGATCATATGGAACGGACAGCTAGGTAGCTAACTAACAACAAGAACTAAGAACCCTGCAGCTGTGATGGGTTTGGTTTAAATGATGACTACGAGCTTTGTGGCCTATTAAATCATTCACCCAATGGCAAGCAAGGCCGACTTCACCAGCTCTTGCGCCAAAATTAAAATTGCATTCAAACCTTTCATTTAAGCAAAACTTTTTCTTTAAGGGATCGAGTGCTGCGTAATTACTGAGCCACACACAAAAAAATAAAACAACCCTTTATATTAACTTTACGTATGAAACCATTGTTAATATGTGATAATACTGATTTTATGAAAATGGTTGTTGAAAAATGATCTTATAATGAGTGTGTGAGGTAATAGATGGTTAGAAACCTCTATAAGCCTTGGGATGAGTCAAGGTCCTAGATAGGTGTGTCGTGTGGGGTGGGTCAAGCTCCACTATGTATCTCTAGATGGTTAAGCTCTTAGATAAGTGTGAATGAATGTAAAAAAGTCCATGTTCGAATAGAAATGGTTAAATATGCAACAAACAGTTTTGTTAGGAGAAACTTTAATACAAATGATATTAGTTAACACAAAGATAGAACAATCCACACAAAGGCATATAAGATTTTAACATGGTCTGACCAATAATACTTACATCCAGAGATGAGAGAGAATCATTTTACTATAATATAGAGAATATTATAGAATATATAAATGAGATAAAACTATTAGATTCCAGAACATCTTATGTTTCCCCGCTCCTTGTATTTACACTATGAACCATGAACCCGTTCACTCCATCGAGTATCTCTCATTTTTCCTCACATTTTTATCCCCCTTTATAATCTTTATAAGTTCATTGTCATTTCATAACTTTTTCTCCTTATGACTTAAAATATTTATAAAGATATTTCTAATAACTTTCCTTATTCGATTAAAAAATTTAATATTATAATAATATATCAACTTAGGAAACATCTTATACTATCACACCCTAGATTCCAGAGTTGCTAATTAATACTCAAATATAAAATTAGTGCTGCCAAAACTAGGGAGACAAAAATTTAAGTGTTGAGTTTCTAGTTAATTTTGTGCAAAATGAGGATGTAAGAAACCTGTTGTATTTCACTTTCTCTCTCTAACTTCTCTCTCTAGACCCACCAAATTATTGTAGAGACAAGGCTGGAAATGAAGGTTGGCAATCCTTATAAAGGGGTACCTAAGCTAGCATGCATAAGGTGACAGACCTTAAGGCTGCCACTAACTTCAAGTTTTTCATATTTACAGTTTAGTCTCTCTCGTTGTAAGTTTTTATGTATGTAGCCGCGCATCAATCCCTTAACTTTTCTTAATTCTAATTAATCACCCAAAAACCTAATAAACATGTTTAAGTCGTTAACTAATCACACTTAACCTTAATCAAAGTTTAATTTATAATTAAACAAGATTAGCATAAAACTAATCTTAGTCTCTAATTAAGCATATTTAAGGTTAAATATTAAGATAATCATTATTGCTTATTAAATTCATTATTACTAGATATTACATACACAATATTCTTTACAAAAATGAATCTACATTAAGTAGGAATGTGGGACACTTTCTAACACAAATGATATGTGTGAAACTAAAAATAGGTGTATTATGAGGGATGATTAAGTCCTAAGGTGAGTAAACGAGTGTGATGTCGATCGGACTAATAAAAAAAATTAGAAAGGATTAGTTTAACTTCACAAACACCTTCAATTTAGGTACAATTTATGATGAATGGCATTTAAATGTGGGATAGGAATACGTAGGCAATTGATAATGGTAATATTGGAAGCATATATATGTGGTACAAGTTGATTTCAATTTTTTCAAAAAGAAATCAAATATTATTTTTATTTTTATATAATTTTCATCCACGTGAATACAACTGTATCTAATGGTCAACATTTTCTGGAAGTTGCCCTTCTTGGATGATTAATGATAACGATTTCCATTATAACAAGTATCAACTTGAGTGGAGTACATGAAGACATGAGACGCATGATGCCTGGATATCATGATATTATTATAATTTAATACATATACCAAATTATGAAAATCAAGCAATTCTATTTTGAATACACATTGGTATACCCTAGTAGCTCGTTTCGCTGTGATTACAAAACAGAGAAGGAAAATTTTCACTTTCACCATTACAAGTAACTGAAGGCAGTGGAGCTTGCCAAATATGCATGGGTTGGAGACTAAAGAGATATCAGGAAGTCGACCAGTTTGATCAGAAGAAGCTGTCCACACATTTCTGGATGATTTCACCAATTAGAACCTTGTATGCTTTTTCTGTAGGATGATAACTGTCCCAAAATACATAATTTGACGCGTCTTCACAGGTAAATGGACTAAATGGGTTACATAGTACTGCCACCTCTATTTTCCCTGTGCCACAGCAACCCTTATCCACCACTTCAAACCCTGAAATAAATTACTTTTTCTTAAAATGTTGTAAAACGGTTTTTGAAATCAGTTGGCATATAGGCCAGAGATTCTAGAGCAAAGAGGATAGGGGTTTTCCCAATACCCATCAAAGGAATTACCTGATTTTTGAGGGTTTTGGATGAGATCAAGAAAGGGATTGTAAATATCAACGTAAACAAACTTTCCCTGGGGAAAATTGGCGTTGAGAGAATCCAATTGAGATGAGAGCTTAGTATTGAACAGTTTCGCTGCGTCGTTGTGATCCTCGGCACACTCTCTTAGTATCCCTCCTGCTAAGCTTCTCTGTGATGGCAGACACCCCAATGGAGGTGCACTGCCAACAACTATTCTTCGCGCCCCCAATCCATACAATTCCTTCAAATTGGTTAATAGAAGATAAGAATGGTATGCTATGAACTGCAAAATGGAAAAGCAGGGATGATTCCAGATTTTTGCATGGCGGTTAAAATTACCTTGAAGAAAGAAGAAGCCGAGGCGATCATGAGATCAGTGTAAGCCGGAACATCATACTGGATTTTCCGAACACCGCTGACAAAGTATGAATTGGCAATGTCATCACTGCCTGCTACCACTAGAAATAGGCTTTTGCTTAAAATGGTGTTTGTTCTCTCTTCTCCAACCATCATTTTCAACTTTCTTATGTATTCTTTGAACATTTCTAATTGATCCCGCAGAGATAAAACTGACTGATTTTTTACCCAAAAATGAAAACCAAGTTAAGAAATGGACAATACATTATTTGAAGTATAAATTATATGTGAAGGGAAATTTATATACCGCAAGCTTAGGTGTCATAGGATCGTATCCTGAGCCACTTGAGGCGAAGCTCACTCCGGTCAGTAGATCACTAAGTTGAAGAGCCGGGTTAGAATATGGTGGCAGTAGCTCTTTGATTCCCAATTCTTCAGCTGAGGATAAAAAATAATTATTTTGTAATTGTTCTATCAAGAGTAAGCTGAAATTTTCAGAGAAACATCCATACATATCCAAAAGGAAAGAAGCATGTTTTTTATTCGAGAATTATTCCATGGAAAATTGTAATGTTATTATTTCTTTCACAACATCTGGGATTTTCCTAGGAGGTTGGGCTACCCTGAGGGATTCTTGATGCTAACTTAGACCCAAATTCAGATGGCTGTTTGACAAAATCTAATATTTAAAAATTAATATGATTTTTAATGAAATTGGGTTTAAATCATTAAATTAATTTATCAAAATTATTTTCAATTTTAAGATATATTAGTAAATGTATTAATTTGTTTATTAAATGGTTCACCAAACACCATCACTATTAATGTACTTAACCGGTTGGGAAATTATGAAGATCACCATCACTAATGTCAGGTCGGCCCAACTACTCAAACCAGTCAACTCTATTGAGAAGAGCATTGGATCAATCAACTGAAAGATCCTATTGGCCTTCGTTCTGCATTAAAAAAAAAAAAAAAAAAAGAACTGGACTTATCATGATCATGAGCTCCAAGCCTGTATTGGGTATCCTTTATTTTCTCAAACATGGTTTGAAACAAAACACGTTCGATAGCGGAGTGGCTTTGCGTATTTCCTTTTTCAAAACATACCAAATATGAATATTTCTCATTTTGCAAAACATTACATGATATCAGGAAACAAAATACTTCCATATTATGAAATATAAGGCCACGTAAAAACAGACAGGACGTACCAATGAAGTCAGGCGGAATTTTGCCATTGCTAAATCTTCCAGTTGGAGATCCTCCCACGAAGTCCCTCCCATACGGTGGAAAATTGCACTTAACCACAGTAATAAGATTGTTGTTATTGCCCGGATCCACTATCGAATCCCCGAAAACTAGCACTGCCGGAATTGTTTCGTTCCTCGGTAGCTTTACGAGAGCTTCTGTGGTACATAAAATAATAAAAGCAGAAAGAAAGAAAACAATAATCGCAGAAGATGACAACACTTCCATAGTAAGAAACACCACTGGGCTTGGAAAGTTCTGTTGTGTTTCTCCACGCTATAAGAAAAGATATGGAAAAAGTGGTCACTTCTGCATTCTATGCTCTCGTCCCCGGCCTCGTATATAAAGATCTAGCTTGTGATCCTGATTTTGTCGTTTTCTACACGCAAGAAATGAAATATCTGGCCATTAATAAACCATTCCATAGTATATGGGTAAAGACTTTTCATTTTTGTGTTATAGGGAACAAGGAAACACGAGGTAATGACTGACCTTATAAAGGACACACTCCCAACCATATAGATATTATCAACTTTGGGCCCAAATGGGCCATCATGATTTTAAAACGCGTCTACTTGATTAAGAGGGGCCTCTACATATATAATATCAAGAACATTATTCTCTATCCGATGTGGAATATCACAAACCCCCCCCATGCAGACACAACGTCCTTGTTGTGTCCCATGGGATTGTAGAGTCAAATAGATAAACACCCCTTACGGAACCAAACAAACCCCCACATCTGGGTTGGGGATCGGCTATGATACCATTTGTAACCACTCGCTCCCAATCGTGTAGATATTGTCTGTTTTAGGCTCAAAGGGGACCTTCACGGCTTTAAAACGCGTCTACTTAGTTAAGAGGAGTTTTTACATATATAACGCCAAGAACATTCTCCCCGCCCAAAGGGGCCCTCACGGCTTTAAAACGCGTTTACTTGGTTAAGAGGAGTCTTTATATATATAGCGCCAAGAACACGGCTTTAAAACGCGTTTACTTGGTTAAGAAGAGTCTCTACATATATAACGCCAAGAACATTCTCTCAGCCCAAAGGGGCCCTCACGGCTTTAAAATGCGTTTACTTGGTTAAGAGAAGTCTTTACATATATAGCGCTAGGAACATTCTCCCCTATCCGATGTGAGATATCACAAATCCCCCCCCCCCCCCCACCCCCATGCAGACACAACGTCCTCATTATGTCACATGGTATTGCAAGGTCAAATAGACAAACACCCTTACGGAACTAAACAAACTCCCACACTGAGGTCGGGGATCGACTCTGATACCATTTATAACGACCCGCTCTCAATCGTGTAGATATTGTCTGCTTTAGACCCAAATAAACCCTCACGGCTTTAAAACGCGTTTACTTGGTTAAGAGGAGCTTACATATATAGTGCCAGAAACATTCTCCCATATCCGACGTGGGACATCACACCTTTCTATTTTCATGTGTTGGAAAATTATAAAAACAAAAACGTGTATTGGAAATATCGGAGGGTCCAAAAATATTTGAATATTAGAGTAATCAACCAAGATACTTACTACAGTAGCTTTTGTGTAAAGTTGTTCAATGTTGGTGAAGAAGGGGTTAATATCGTGCAGCCAAGTTGCCAAGTAGGTGGGAGACCTCTTCTATACATACGGCAATTATGCAAAACCATATATTTAAAACTGTAAGGCAGGTGTGATACTGTGACTCCGGTCCGGCTCTCATTTACAGGTGAATACCGATCTTTGAGTCCGTGAGTGAGCAACAGCGAACAGGCTCTTTCGGCTAGTGGTGATCCAGCCTCCACGTACACGGTCCATCTCAAAATTCACCGTGATTTAATGAAGCCACGTGAATGAATTTAATCAGATACAGATAGACTATGTATAGGTTGCACAGTTTAAAATGGGTCCCTTAGCTTAATAAGGCACGACCTGGCTATGCGTGCTGAATGAAGGATAAAATAAAATGATGTATGTCTTTATTGTGATTTAGATTTCTCATTCATTGAAGGGAGTGAAGGGGAGGCTTTTCAGGTCCAGTGGGTGGCCCTTTCAACCGTTTGATTTAGATTTGTAGATTGTATACTTGGTTCAGGGATTTTGTGGGTCCAGTGGGTGGACTTCTCGACCATTCGATGGGAAAAAAAAAATGCTGACTCAACATCGAAGGAGACGCGTGGGTGAAAATATTAATTCTGGGTACGTACCAAATTGGCTTAACGTCACGATCCAGGTGGACTGGGTAAAGCATCGTAATTACGTATGAATCAATCATACGGAACGGACAGCTAGGTAGCTAAATAACAAGAAGAACTAAGAACCCTGCAGCCGTGACGGGTTTGGTTTATTTGGCTTAAATGATCACCCACGAGCTTTGTGGCCCAACCGCAAGCAAATCCGACTTCACCAGCTCTCACGCCGGCCAAAATTAAAATTGGAAACTAGCCTTTCATTTAAGCATCACATTTTTAATCACCCAAATTTCATCATCTTTTAAGGGATCGAGTGTTGTGCAGTTATTGAGCCACGTACACAAGAAAAGCAACCCTTTCTATCAACTATTATGCAATAATACCACTACTATGAAAATGGTCGTTGGTGCGTAAGGTCATATATGGTTGAAAACCTTTATAAGTCTCGAGAGGAGGCAAGGACTCAGATAGGTGTGTTGTATGGGGTGAATCAAGATTCACTATGTACCTCAAGATGGTTAAGTTAGCCCTTGTTGGATGAGCAATGCTAATTATTTCCATTATAACAATCATCAACTTGAGTGGAGTGCAGGAAAAGTTTGAACAAGACAGAGGTATGGATGGTTTCTTTATTGATGATTTAAAATTGTTTGGTATCAATGAACACCCATAAATTAACAAAGGCTGCTGGCAAACCCCCACATTTAAAACATTAGAAATAATGGTGTCTTTATTCAATGGAGCCTGGACCTTCAATAATCAGCATGACAACCCCCTCATTTAACATAAAAATTCTACAAAGCTAAACGAGTTCCTTCTGCCTCCCATAGCTGTCAGCCTTGGGGCTAGGAGGGAGTGTTTGGTACACAGGACTTCATTTATATTCCTTCTTCAATAGGAATATAAAAATTTATTTGGATGTGTGATTTAAAAATAAAATTGTTTTTAAAAATCTATACCACTATTTTGTTGTTCTTCTTTAAAATAATTTTTTTTTTAAATATAGAACTATTCTTCTAATTTTCTTATATTAGAGAAAAGGAATTTTAGATTGAGTTAAAATTTTTATTGAATTTATTAATAAGTTGAATAATTTAAAACTTAAAATATATATATATAAATCTAATGACTATAAAAAATAATAAACATAATTAACTTTAAATTATTTAATAAATCTTGTAATTTTTAAGAATAATTTGAAATTCAAAAAACAGATTAATTAATTATAAATAAAATAAAATAATTCATAATATCAACTTCTTAATTAATTACTTAGTAATAAATATATGCATATAATAAATTTTTTGACTCATTTATACCTTAAAAAATTAAAATTTATTTATTTTTATATATATTTAAAATATAATAGTATTAGCAATTATTAATTTTAAATAATTATTATTTATTTTTAACAAAATAAACCAATTAATGTTAATAACTATATTTAATAATATTTATAAAAAAATATAATTTATGATTTTATTATATTATTAATATTCATGTTTTATTAAAAATGATTTATTTGTAATTAAAAAATTATTTTTATTTGTAATAAGACCTAAATTAAATTTAGTTTACATTATATAAATTAAATTTATAATTTATGTTCTTTACAAAATCAAAATAAAAAAAAAATTATTTTAACTTATTTAAAAAAGTTTTAGCTTTTTAATTTTTAAAAATAACTTTATACTAAGGAATCAAAATACCCCATGTTAGAATTAATTGAAATCCCCCTTTTAAGTGAGATTTTATTTTCATTAGAATTGCTTTTGATTTCATTCCCATAATTATTTAAATTATTCAAACACGAAAATAAAGAAAGAAAAATGAGATATCTATTCACACTCCCCTCATTCCAATATATGAAACATCCCCTAAAAATAGAATCACAACTGATGATAAATCATAACTCATAATAAGATAAAGGTCGGAAAATAGACTTTAATCCATTCCATTGCTAGGGCTTAACACTCTAAATTTGTAGCTAACCCAACATCTTGATTCTTGAATATTCAACCTGCCTTCTTGTTTGGACTAAAGACCGGAATGAACCTTCATTTTCTTTTTCTTTTGGTAATTTCTTTATTTATTACCATTATTTTGACAAGAATTGAACAATTTTCCTTTTCATGTGATCAAACCTGAAACCTCCACTCATTCCCACTTCAATGCCTTGGCCACCTTGCCAACTTCTCACATGGACCAGCAATTATGATGAATATGAACCGAGGTGTAGACTTTCAGTGACAGGTGTAGATTTTCAGTGACTAGTACTTCACCTATAGGGTAAGCACCCAAAAAATGTTTAATGTTTAATGTTTAATGTTTAATATTTAATATTTAATATTTATTTAGTACGTCCTGACATGCAATTATGCAAAATGTGAAACCTGCATTACAGCAGGACATATTAGACTAGATAATTAATCAACCGTCAACCATATTCTGCAAGGTTGAACATGGCTCTTTAATAAACCTAACAACCTTCAAAACCCTGAACCTTTCTCAAGCTAAAAAATAATAATGAGAGTTGATCAATCAACCTAACATGTTCATGCATCTTTTAAGTCTTTGGAAATTTTATAATGTTGGCAAGTCCCAATTGTTGTGGGATTAAATAATTATTTGGCAAGTACTAAGCATTGGATGAGTTTCGGATCAAAATAACTTTATATATATATATATATATATATATATATATATATATATATAATGAAAGATAAATTTTCAATCTAAACTTGTGTTAAAAATATTTGTCAAAGTAATAAGTCTTTACAGGATCAAGTTCAATTTTTTTTTATTTTTTTCGTTTCAAAATCCAATCACCAATTGTGATTTTTTACACTCAAAACAAGAGAAAAAAAATAATGTAAATAAACATGTGATTACAAATATTAAATGGGTAAATATTTTAAGAAGATATTTATATATTTTTATTATTTTTTCCTTCAAAAACACTATTTTGGTCTCAAACTCCAATAAGATGGAATTTTCTTCTGTAGAAACTTGGTACATAACTTTTTCTTTGAGAACAAAGCCAGTCAAGTTATTCCAACAATTCCAAAAATAGGGCTTCAAATTTAGAGCTATTAACAAAAGTTTCTGATTCTCAACAATTTATTCCGATCCATAGATGAAAATTTAAGATGCATCGTTGTATATACGAGGAATATATAAACTTAAATATGATCTATTTCCTAGTGGAACCAAACCCCCCTTTGGATGCCTTTCATGTTTTTTACTTTTAAAATAAAAAAAAAATTATATAAAGATAGAACATTTTGTAATATATATATATATATATATAAATTTGTTTTGTTTTTAAAATTCATTTTTAGAAATTTTAAAATCAGAGATAGTAAAATTTTTTATACCTCTATATTTTTGAATGGTTTTTTAATTTATTACTCTTTCAATACAAGTTGGTAAGAGTTTTTGCCTCTTTTATAGAAGTTATTTATAATCTTTGACAAGGAACTAATGCCTCTTTTTCTTCTTTTATTATGGCCCCAAATGGGAGAAACATTGCAAATATGGTTCATTTTACCTAATTTGCATTTTGAGGTATTAAGTCTATGAGAGAGCCAATTGAACTAGCAACATTAAAACATCTTTCATATACACGGGATGAAAATATTTAGTAACCGTGACTTACGAATTTATGAAGCATCACTATTTGAAAATATGGTTAAATATACTTAACACTTTTAATTTTTACCGTGTTCTACGATTTACCACCTTTACATTCAAAACTCTATATTTTGTTCCTTAGACTTGTTAAAAAGTTAATGATCAATTTGTTAAGTGAAAAACAAGATTGAAATGCAAAGAAAAACACACTTCGTCCAAATTTGAAGTTGTCACGCTTTCCAATTACATGCGAAAATCACAAATAACCATATAAACATCTCTCTAAAATCAAAAATCAAATCAGGTGATTGTCATGTTTCGAAAATATTTTAGAAATTTCATTACAAAATTGTCAATTCAAAATTGATTATACCTAAAATTCGAACTAATACTCATATCAAAGTGCAAAAAAGAATAATTACATTTATAATTTTATGAAGAATTTATAATTGAGAGCAAGAAGTTGCTAGCAATGAGTGTGAAAGAGTTAGCTTTCACATTCAACAAGTCGTAGGATAAAGTGTTACTTTTTAAATATGAAAGGACCAAATGCAAAATACATTAAAATTGAAATCCTTGAAAATAAAAATCTTGTGGGATTAATTGTGTAACCTTTCCATTACAACACCTTCCATTTGGTCTTTAGGTGTTTTGAATACAAGACTTTGTATGAAAATGACAACTATAGTAATCTTTTAACTGAGATTATTGCATAAAATAGATGAAAATTAACTCTAGCATTAGAAATAATTAAGGCAGTGGAGGTTGGCATATGGGCTGTTGGTGAAAGAGGTTTCATCAAGGTGGATCTGATCAGAGGAAGCTGCCCAGGTATTTCTGGATGACCCCGCGACTTAGAATCTTGTACACTTTTTCTGTAGGATGGTAACTGTCCCAAAATACGTACTTTGTCACATCTTTACAAGTAAAGGGATTAAATCGGTTGCATAGTACTACAGACTCTATCGTCCCCGTGCCACAGCATCCTTTATTCGCTACCTCAAGTCCTGAAAAAAATAATAAAAAATAAATAAATAAAACCCCAGATTCAAGAACTAAAAGGATAAAATTTTACATCAGAAAACTGAAAACAAAACAACAAAAAGAAGAAAAAAGTGACAAAAGAAAACAAGAGGTATTACCTGATTTTTGAGGGTTTTGGATGATATCAAGCAAGGGGTTATAAATATCAACATACACAAACTTTGCAAGGGGAAAGTTGGTGTTGAGAGAATCCAATCCAGACGAGAGCTGAGTGTTGAATAACTTGGCTGCTTCGTTGAGCTTCTCAGCACACTCTCTTTGTATCCCTCCTGCTAAGCTTCTCTGTGATGGCAGGCATCCTAACGGAGGTGCACCGAAAACAGCTATTCTTCGTGCCCCCAATCCATACAGTTCCTTTAAATTTTGTTTTATAAAAGACAATTGTTAAATAATTGAATATTAGGAAATGGAAATGGAAATGGAAATGGAAATGGAAGAGCATGGCAATTGAAATTACCTTTAAGAAAGAAGACGCCAAGGTTACCAGAATATCTGCGTAAGAAGCAAAATCATACTGCTCTTTCCGAACGGTGAAATATGTAGAGGTAATGTCATTACTGCTCTGTACCACTAAAAACAAGCTTTTTCTTAGAATGGTGTTTGTTCTTTCTTCTCCAACCATGGCTTTCAGCTTTCCTGTGTACTCCTTGAACATTTCTAATTGATCCGACAGTGAAAAAACTGACTGATTTTGTTTACACAAAAATGAAAACAAAATTGAATAGAAATATAAGGTTAAAGAAATGGTCAATATCTTCTCTGAAGGAAAATTTATGTACCGGAATCTTAGATGTTAGAGGGTCATATCCTGAAGCGCCTGAAGCGAAGGTTACTCCAGTGAGGAGATCACTAGGTTGAAGAGTTGGGTCTAAATATGCCGGCAACAGCTTTTTGATTCCCAATAGTTCAGCTGAAGCTCAATTTGAGAGAAAAAAACTAGTTAATTTCTCTAACAATAAATAATCCAAAAGGAAAGGAACGTATTATCATTCAAGAATTATCTGTGAAAATTGAGTTTTTTTTTTTTTACAACATTTGGGAACTTTTTTTCTTTTTCAATATAGAATAAAAATGGGACAGAACTGTAATTAAACTAGGTTTCCGTTGTCTTTGGGGACCCAGTAGGTCCATCGGGTGCGTTGGAAGACCCTACGAAGACAACATGGTATAAAGTAAAGAGGTATTTGAGCTATAGGAAAAGAAAAGAGGGCATGCATAATGCTGGAAAGAGTAGAAGAATGGGAGTTGCAACCAACGAAGTCGGAGGGAATTTTGCCATTGCTAAATCTTCCAGTTGGTATTCCTCCACTGAAGTCCCTCCCATAGGGTGGATAATTGGACTTAGCCACAGTAACAAGATTGTTGTTATTGCCTGCGTCCACGATCGAATCCCCGAAAACTATCACAGCCGGAATTGTTCCATTCTCCGGTAGCTTTACCAGGGCTCCTGTGCTGCATAAACTGATAAAAACGGAAACAAAAAATGGAATGACGGAAGAAGAATATGAAAGCATTTTCAACCCTCTGTTCGGAGCCTGTCTAAGCCATATATTTATATACATATATAGGGCAGGTGTGACAATTCATGCGACATGGAGGACTCTTGTTGTAAGGTGACTACCGATCTTTAATTCTTGTCAGTGACCTGCAGCGATCAGGGCTCTTCAGTCCGGTGACCACCCCAGTCTCCACATGTATGATCTCTCTCAAAATCCACCATGATTTAATCAAGCCACCTAAATTAAGTTTTATTTCCTACCGCCAGACAGACAGGTTGCTTAAAGCTTCACACGCCGTTCTAAATAAATAAATAAAAAAAACACATCAAGTTGGTGGAATAGTCATTTCAGTACTCAACTGAACAGAGGAATGAAGAGGGGGGCTGAAACTCTGAATCTTTGATAAACATCAAATTGGTCAAACACTTCAAGCCAAGTGAACCGCAATGAACCAATTGTACGGAACGGACAGCAAAATTTAAGAGCCCTGCACCCCTGCAGCTATGAGGTGTTGTAAGACGTAATGGGTTTGGTTCATGGGAGAATTATGCTTTCAACCACGTTAGGTTGGGTAATGGTCTTCTTTATCACTCGTAATTAAACCCAAAAGCTAATGAAAAAATAGAAATTAAGAGGGATGATATTATTATATTTAAAAAATTCTTAAAATACCTTTAACTATTAAATATAAAAAACTAACCGATCACCTCACTTTTCTCATTCTCTTTTTGACTCTTTTACCCTTCTCTCATCCATTTAATAGTGGAACCGAACCAAGTTAAATCATTTTTCATCAAAGTGAATATGAAATATGGTTAAAAAAGTGAATATAAAATATGGTTAAAAATTATTATTGCCAAATGCATTTTTGAAATGAATAACTTTTAAATACCTCATCAAATATTATTCTTTTTTCCAACTTACATAATATATAATAAATATTTTTTAAATATGTTGAAAACTTACATAATATATAATAAATATTATTCTTTATTTCAAACTTATATTATTTCTCATATATATTAAATAATTTTTAAACACTTCATAAAATATTAGTATTATTTGTTTGCCCTAACTTGTAAATTATATATCATCAAATATTATTTTTTTCAAATTTATAGAACATATAATAAATACTTTTTAAATACCTCATAAAATATTATTAATTTTTTTTTTTTAACTTGCAAATTAGACACATGGTGTTTATTATTTCTCATGTTATTTTGAAAATAATATAAACACTCACATGCATATATATATATATATATATACATATATATATATATATATATATATATATATATATATATATATATATATAGGGTAATTGGCCAAATTAAAGTCTTCAAAATATTCAAAATTTCTCCATTCTAAAATTATATAATTGTTCCCACACTAATCCTAAATATTTTTTAATAAAGATTTAAATATTTAAAACTATTAAAATAAATATTTTCTAATTAAAGCAATTTTTTCAAAGTAATAATATAAAAATCATGAAATCTTCAAAATTATAATTACAACAAATATTTTAAATTTTAAAACTAATTTCATAATTTAAATTAATGATTTTAAAAAATAAAAATGTCATAAAAATAATTTTTGTTTATTTTTTAATTTCATTTAAATATGATTTTTTTTAATCTCTATTGATAACAATGAAATTATGTTTATAAATGCAAAATAGTAAAAATATATATTTCATTTAGTTTACTTATAATGAACAATTCAAACATGATTGATTTTAATTTTATTTCCTTTGTGTTAATTTTTGTAGGGAATGTCTTAATGACATAGTTTGATTAAAAAAAAAAAAAAAAAACTATCAATAATCGTCTTAATGTCAAACTCAAATTGTTTAAAAATCGGATAAAACCTATTAGGAGCCTTGTACACCCTTATACACCTGGCACATTTTCCTTGTACAGTTAGTGTAATACCCTTGTACAATGACACAAATTTCATATATGTCCTAAGTTATATGTCCATGTAGGTGTATTAATCATATTTTTAATGGTTTGGTTGACAAAATGGTGAATGACTTATGGTCATTTTTTTTCCCCAAATATCATTATTGAGGAAAATATTGGAATTTTCATGTGAGAGTTAAATAAAGTGCATGACATAGGTGTACAATCCTTGGGTGACAAGGAAAATAAAAAAGTGATTTAGAATCTATTGAAATCATTCACAAAAGATAATCTTGTACACCTTTATACAATTAGTACATTTTTCTTGTACAGTTAGTATAATATCCTTATACAATGACACAAATTTCATCTCTTCTAAGTTATATGTCCACGTAAGAGTGTTTAACCATATTTCCAATGGTTTAGTTGAGAAGATGGTGGATGACTTAAGGTCAAAAAAAATTTTCCCCATATATCATTATTAGGGAAAGTATTGAAATTTCCATGTGGAAATTAAATAAAGTGCATGACATATGTGTACAATTCGTGAGTGATAAGAAAAATAAAATAATGACTCATAATCGATTGTAATATTTCGCAAATGGTAGCATTGTACACCTTTGTACACTTACTATATTTTTATTGTACAATTAGTATAATAAAATTGTACAGTGACACAATAAATGAATAAATGATTTTTTTTCATATAAAAAATAGTACTAAACAAGGTTTTCAATTTTCATTTTTAAAAATAGTTTTCATTTTTTAATTAAACATATTTTCAAAAAGAGACAATATAGAAAATAAAAATTATTTTAAAAAATAAAAAAATAAAATAAAAACTAGAAAAATATTTTAAAACCAAACTCAAATATAATCTATATAATTTTTAACTACTTGTTTTCATTTAAAATAAGTAAATATATCTTTCAACCTTTTTATATAAAAAAAATTCAATCTCTACTATGATATAATACACTTCTAAAATTAGGTCATATGAAAACATTTTAATTGAGTACTTAAAATAAAAACTCTTCATCCATCCTCTTTCTTTCTTTTTCTTTTTCTTATTTTAATAAATTTTCAATTAATTCAAATCATTAAAAAAAATCCTTAATAAACAAATTTGTAACATTTCATATAACTTATTACTAAAAGTCATGTTCAAAAAGTTATTAAAATAAAGAAGGAAGAAGATTAAAAAAATTAAACTTTTTATTTTATAATAGTAAAAAAAAACTTTAAAATACTTTTTAGTATAAAAGAAATTAAAATAGTGAATATTTTATTTTAAACAGTGCTTTAATCATTAAATTATTTACTTTTAAAATGTAAAAGATAAAAATAACATTAAAAGATAATTTTTATTTATTTAAATTAATATTTTTTAGAAAGTATTTTCCAAAATAGTCTTTGAATCATCAATATAATTTTTGTTCATTTATAATTTTAAAATAAAAAATAATGTTGATTTTTCAATTATTTATAAAAGAGTTTAAAAACAAATAATGAAAAATAAAAAAATTGTTAAATAAGAAAGAATAGTGGCATGTGAAGAGTGGTAGAATAAAGAAAAAAATAAGTCAAATTAGTATTTTTGTCAATTACCATCTTATATCCTTATAATCAATTATGGGTGGTTGGAGGTCTTTACCTTAATTATCAAGCCTATATGGGTTTAAAACACAATTTTCCCTTAGTTCATTTGCTTTAAATGATGACTTGCAAACTGCTTCTTGTGGCCTATTAAATTTTTTACCAGCTCTTGCTCCAAAATTAAAATTGCAAATAAGCCTTCCACTCAAGCAAAACATTTTTAATTACCTAAAATTTGTTTTCAAGGGGATCAAGCACTGCTTAACTATTTTATTATCTAAAATTTTATAATGTTTGATAATTCCAATTATTGTGGGATAAAATTAAAATGAGGGTAAGGGAAAATGGTAAATAAGCAAAAGGCTAAGCTATCAAGTAGTATTTATCGAAACCCAAACTCAGACTACTGAATATATATATATGATGGGATTTAAATCGTTAACTAAGGATACATGACATCATATGAGACTAAAATATAAATAATGAGATTTGAAAGTATATACATGATATCACATGATTGACGGTGCGCCAACCAAAAAAAGTAGATGAACTTGATAAATAAACATAACTATCTTTTTTTAATTGCCTCATATCAAACTTGACAATATAAGAAGGACCACTCAAATTTTTTTATCACAAATCTTTACCCTGATTCAAAATTTCTTCTAAAATAGAGCTAATTAATTTATTCCAACAATGCCATAGGGCATCAAATTTGGAGCCACTCATCAAAAGTTTCAAATTGTCAACAATTTATTCCAATCCAAGATGAAATTTGAGTATGTATGCTTAACCATGATTTGTTTCTGATTCAAATCAAACCCAACTGAGGAATTACCATTTTTGCTTCCTTTGTTGCCACTTCAAATGGGAGAAACATTACAAATACAGTTTATTTAACCTAACAGGCATTTTGAGATATTAGGTCTATTAGAGATCCGTTTGGGATAGCAAAATTAAATCATTTTTCTCATAAATTATGTGATTTCCAGTGCAGGTAGGATAAAAAATACTTGGTGATAGTGACTTGTGAATTTATGAAGCATCATTAATATTTGAAAATATGCAACTTGTGAGAAATTACAGGTAGCAATCCAGTCAGAGGGAACCCTTCCATTACAACACCTTCCATTTGGTTTTCCTCCAAGGTAATTGCTTTAGGTGTTCGAATATGCTGTATTGGGATTTGATACACTTTGAAAATCATATCAAACTGTTATTACCAAATAAAAAGAAAAAAAACAAGAAGATAACATTCAATTTCACCATTACAAACAATCAGGGTCAGGATGGAGCATGCCATATGGGCTGTGGGTAGGATATAAATCAGCGAGCTGAGTTTGATCAGAGGAAGCTGTCCACGTATTCCTGGATGATCCTACCTATTAGAATCTTGTACACTCGTTCTGTAGGATGATAACTGTCCCAAAATACATACTTGGTCACATCATTACAAGTAAACGGATTCAATCGGTTACATAGCAATGCAACCTCTATTAACCCCGTGCCACAGCATCCTTTATTCGCTACTTCAAATCCTGAAACAATTTAGGGGATAAAAGATTTTCCCATACCCATGAAAGAAAACCCAAAAACGGAACAAAACAAAACAAGAGGTATTACCTGATTTTTGAGGGTTTTGGATGATATCAAGCAAGGGGTTATAAATATCAATATACACAAACTTTGCAAGGGGAAAGTTGGTGTTGAGAGAATCCAATCCAGATGAGAGCTTAGTGTTGAATAACTTGCATGCTTCATTGTAATTCTCTACACACTCGCTTTCTATCCCTCCTGCTATGCTTTTCTGTGATGGCAGGCACCCTAACGGAGGTGCACCGAAAACAGCTATTCTTCGTGCCCCCAATCCATACAATTCCTTAAAAATTTGTTTTATTTAAGATAATTATTGAAGAATTGTATGTTAGGAATTGGAAATGGAAGAGAATGGCAATTGAAATTACCTTAAAGAATGAAGAAGCCCAGGTTACCAGAAGATCTGCGTAAGAAGAAAAATCATACTGCACTCTCCGAACGGTGAAATATGTAGAGGCAATGTCATTACTGCTTTGTACCACTAAAAACAAGCTTTTGCTTAGAATGGTGTTTGTTCTCTCTTCTCCAACCATGCCTTTCAGCTTTCCTGTGTACTCCTTGAACATTTCTAATTGATCCGACAGTGAAAAAACTGCCTGATTTTTTTCACACAAAAATGAAAACAAAATTGAATAGAAATATAAGGTTAAAGAAATGGTCAATATCTTCTTTGAAGGAGAATTTATGTACCGGAATCTTAGATGTTAGAGGGTCATATCCTGAAGCGCCGGAAGCGAAGCTTACTCCAGTGAGGATATCACTAGGTTGAAGAGTTGGGTCTAAGTATGCCGGCACTATCTCTTTGATTCCCAATTCTTCGGCTGTGGCTCAAATTGAGAGAAAAGATTAGTTTAATATCTCTAGCATTCAATAATCCAAACAGTTGTACCCTAAAGAAAAGGAACGTGTTATCATTCGAGAATTATTCTGTGAAAATTTAACAAATGGGACAGAAGGGTAGTTTGGTTTCAGTTGTCTTAGGGGGCCCAGCAAGTCGGGTGCAGTGGAGGACTTCATAAAAAGTTAAAAACAATGGAGTTTAAAGTAAAGAAAAATTGTATAATGTAGGAGTTTTGTGTATTTACTATTTACTCCAAAATATGAATAATTCGAAAAAAAGGGGTGTTTCATGGATGTGTAGGAGATGTGAGGGCATGCAGGAGGAAAGAGTAATAGGAGAATGGGAACCGACCAATGAAGTCGGAAGGAATTTTGCCATTGCTAAATCTTCCCGTTGGAATTCCGCCAATGAAGTCCCTCCCATAGGGCGGAAAATTGCCCTTAGCAAAGGTAACAAGATCGTTGTTATTGCCAGGGTCCACTATCGAATCTCCGAAAACTATCACTGCTGGAACTGTTTCATTATCTGGTAGCTTTATCAGGGCTTCTGTGCTGCATAAAATAATAAAAACGGAAACAAATAGTGGAATAGTGGAAGAGGAAGAAGAAAGCATTTTCATCCTCTCCTTGGGTTTGGAACCTGTCTGAGCTAAATGCCTATGCGAGAAGAGGTTGAACAATTGATTGTTTTGTGTGTTCTAATGTCTCATATCAGTGTCTTATATATATATAAGCTGCTTAAGATAATTTTGGACTGGCCAGATCATGATCAGACTTTTCTTTTGAACATAACAAGTGGGGTCCCACATTATCATAAATTGTTAATTATTATAATTATAACTCAATCAATTCCTTTTTCCTTTTAGTTTCGATGACTTTTCTATTTGTAACTATTTCCATGTGTTTTGCACATGCACATTTAAGTAATAAAGTTAATATTATAAATTTTTTAATTATTTAATAAAAATAATAATAATAATAATTTAGTTAAAAGTGATACAAAATTTTTAAAATTTTAAGTATTTATTTTTTAAAAAATATTGTAGTCTTATGACAATTCTATGTAATATATTTATTCTATAATATATACATTGAGGAATACAGGGTGTTGTGTCATAGATGTGAATATGGGTACTAGTGACAATATTAAATCCTTAAGAGCATGTGTATATATCCAGATCACATAAAACTGTTGTGACAACTAATAACAATCATTGGACATGAGATTTTTTAACATTTATGAAGTTATAGCTTCTACATAATTTTCATCAATATGACAGATATTTTCTAAAGGTAGCCCTTGTTGCATGCATATTATTAATTATTTCCGTTGCAACAAGTATCAATCTGGGTGGAAAGCAGGAAGATATAAGACGAATGATGGAGACTTTAAGATATTATGATAATTTAATATCAGCAACACAACCCCCACATGTAAAACATTAATTGGTTCTGCATAAAAAAATTTACAAAGCTAAGATCTCAAACTTGCAAGTTTGACAAGTTTACCAAATATTTACCCTGGTTCAAAATTTCTTCTGGGCATAGAGCTGATGATCAGGTGATTCAAAATAGAAAGTAGGCAACCTTTCCATTACAACACATTCCATTTGGTTTTCTTCCCATGAAATTACTTTGGGTGATTGAATATGTTGTACTGGGATAGATTGATACACAAGATTATCACAAAGACAGGAGGATAGTATTCAATTTCACCACTACAAATAATTAAGGCAGTGGATGAGGTTGGCATGTGGGTTGTTGATGAAAGAGAAATGAGTCTGATCAGAAGAAGCTATCCACGTATTCATGGATGATCTCACCAATTAGAATCTTGTACACTCGTTCAGTTGGATGATAACTGTCCCAAAATACATACTTGGTAACATCATTACAAGTAAACGGATTAAATTGGTTACATAGCACTGCAACCTCTATTAGCCCCGTGCCACAGCATCCTTTATTCACTACTTCAAATCCTGAAACAATTAAGAGGAAGAAAGCTTTTCCCACACCCATGAAAGAAAACCAAAAATCAAACAGAACAAAACAAGAAGTATTACCTGATTTTTGAGGGTTTTGGATGATATCAAGCAAGGGGTTATAAATATCAATATACACAAACTTTGCAAGGGGAAAGTTGGTGTTGAGAGAATCCAATCCAGATGAGAGCTTAGTGTTGAATAACTTGGATGCTTCGTTGTACTTCTCTACACACTCTCTTTGTATCCCTCCTGCTAAGCTTCTCTGTGATGGCAGGCATCCTAACGGAGGTGCACTGAAAACAGCTATTCTTCGTGCCCCCAATCCATACAATTCCTTTAAAATTTGTTTTATTTAAGATAATTATTGAAGAATTGTATGTTAGGAATTGGAAATGGAAGAGCATGGCAATTGAAATTACCTTAACGAAAGAAGAAGCCCAGGTTACCAGAAGATCTGCATAAGAAGCAAAATCATACTGCACTTTCCGTATGTCGAAATATGTAGTGGCAATGTCGTTACTGCTTTGTACCACTAAAAATAGGCTTTTGCTTAAAATGGTGTTTGTTCTTTGTTCTCCAACCATGGCTGTCAACTTTCCTATATACTCTTTGAACTGTTCTAATTGATCCGACAGTGAAAAAACCGACTGATTTTGTTCACCCAAAAAATGAAAACAAAATTGAATATAAATATAAAGTTAAAGAAATGGTTAATTAATATCCTCTTTGAAGGAAATTTTATGTACCGAAATCTTAGGTGTTAGAGGGTCATATCCTGAAGCACCTGAAGCGAAGCTTACTCCAGTGAGGAGATCGCTAGGCTGAAGAGCTGGGTCTAAATATGCCGGCAATAGCTTTTTGATTCCCAACTCTTCGGCTGTGGCTCAAATTGAGAGAAAAGACTAGTAAATTTCTCTAATAATAAATAATCCAAACAATATCCAAAGGAAAAGGAACATGTTATCATTGGAGAATTATTCTGTGAAAAATGAACAAATGCGACATAATTGTAAGTTGGCTTCAGTTGTCTTTGGGAGCCCGGTAGGTGGGGTGGAGTGGAGGGCTTCACAAAGACAACACTGCTTAAAGTCAAAGAAAAATTGTATAATGGACTAGCTTTGTGTATTTACTATCTACTCCTTCAAAATATAAATATTTCTAATTTAAGGAAAAAAAAGAAAAAGGAAAGAGGTATTTCATCTGTAGAAGGAGATATGATTGCATGCAGGACAGAGTACTAGGAGAATAGGACGGACCAATGAAGTCGGAAGGAATTTTGCCATTGCTAAATCTTCCGGTCGGAATTCCCCCATTGAAGTCCCTCCCATAGGGTGGAAAATTGCACTTAGCCACACTAACAAGATCGTTGTTATTGCCAGGGTCCACTATCGAATCTCCGAAAACTATCAGAGCTGGAACTGTTTCATTATCTGGTAGCTTTACCAGGGCTTCTGTGCTGCATAAAATAATAAAAACGGAAACAAAGAGTGGAATAGTGGAAGAAGAAGGAGACGAAGAAAGCATTTTGATCCGCTCCTTGGGTTTGGAACCCTGTCTAAGCTAAAAAGCCTATGGGAGAAGAGGTTGAACAATTGATTGTTTTGTGTGCTCTAATGTCATATATCAGTGTATTTATATATGAGCTGCTTAAGATATTTTTGGACTGGCCAGATCAGACTCTCTTTCTGGATAAAGCAAGTGGGATCCGGAGATCACGATCAACGTAATGGGCCAAACCAATTTAGGGGTAAAATTGTAATTTATTAAATTAATTAATTAATTAATTAACTAATAAGAGTAAAAATGTATTTTCGTATTTAAAATCCCTAGGTATAAATTAGATCTTTATCTTCTCTATTAAAAGACATTTTTACATGAAGATCAGAAGTATTATAAAGAGTAGGATTGAAGAATTGGAGATTTAAGGTTGATGATCAATTTTTCAGGTAAGATTTTAATCCTTAAATTAACATTTATATTCGATAATTAGTTTTAAACATTTTAGATATTCTTTGAAATATCTCAAATAATATTAGGGTTTGTTCAATTAATTTTTAGATCAAAAGATTGGAAATTTATGAATGTGTATTAATTTATGATGAAAATTAGAAAATTTAGAAAATTTCAATTGAATAGAAAAAAAATGAATGAAAGATTAATGGAAGAAAAGAAATTTTAGATTTAGAAAATAAATAAATAAATCATTAGTAGAGACTTTAAATTGGAAAAAAAAAGTATAGATATATGTATTGTGTGAAAAATAAAAATAAAGATAAATAAATATAATGAGAGGCGTGTATGTGGCTTTATACAATGTTGTGGGATTAAAAAGAGAAAAATAATAATTGGAGGACGCGTGTGTTGCCAAGGTATTAACTTAGGCATTGAAAAAAATTATATATGTAAATATATTATTATAATAATAAATAATGAGAAAAAACATGAGGCTTATTGTTTGTGCCAAGGAAGATAAGAGGGTAATGGGATGGTTATGTATTGAATTTAAAAATTAATCAAAAATAATAATATTTAGTTTTGAGCTAACAAAGGAAATATTAGTAATAATAATAGTTTAATGCAATAAATAGAAAAACAATATATTTTTTATAAAATTAGTTTAAAAATAATAACAATAAATTAATGGAATTTAGGGAATAAATTTTGGGAAGAACCTAAATTTTTAGAAGAATTAAAAAACTCACGTGTTAAATTATTATTGATTAAGAAGTTAAAAATAATAGGTGACATAATATAGACAATTATTAGGGTTCTCAAACCTATAAATTTAGATAAATAGTTAATAGTAATAGTTGTGTGTTTTTTTTTTTTTTTTTTTTTTGTTAGCTTTGAAATAGGTTCTTTGAGGCGAAATTCTTTGAGATTAAATACTTCAATGTTCTTTAGTACTTATTTGAGGTGAGGGAAATAAATGCAAGTTTTGTAAAAGGAAATAGTTTCTTTTTATATTGTATTTTGAAATGTGTAAAAATAATATTTTTATTTCTATGCATGGATCAAATATATGTTTTGCATGGAAAATATGTTTGAACATTTTATTTGTTTATGAAAAATGAAAATTGTGGATATATGATATTTTATTTTATAAATTTGATTTAATGAAATGAAGTGTTTGGCTCTGGTTTTTATGGCCCTAGTCAACAAATTATAAATATTGACATTTCTATAACCCTAATCAACATGTTATAATAATTGATATTATATGGTCCTAGTCAACAGGTTTCAATATTTGACCTTATGACCCTAGTCAACTAATTATAATTGTTGATTTTTTGTTTTGTTCACCTTAAATAAAATAAATTTGAAACTAGTCACTCATTTATGAAGTTCTTTTAATTGAGCACCATTTGTTATTTGATAATCAAAATAAAGATATTTTGAATGTATTAGATTTGGTTTTGATGTGAAATTGTTTTGAAATGGATATGAGAAAGTTTTGTTGAAAAGTTTTGAATGTATTAGCATGTTTAACTCAAAAGCTTTTATGAAAATAATTGTATGTTATATCTTCGATTTATAATTATAATTGAAAAATGTTTGAACCATGAAATTGTATTGATGTTCCTTATTGAGCTTAAAACGCATGCCCATTTGTTGATCATTTTTCAAGTACTCTCAGTTCGAACGAGGATAAATTTTAATTCTCGTTTAAATTATTTGAGTTTGGAGTTATTTGGACAATAACACTTTGGTTAATGTGTTAGTTTTTAAAGTTGATATTTAGAAATTTTAGACTTTATTTATTTAACTACTCTAAATAGGAATTTGGTAATAGGTAATTTTCAATTAAAATATGAATGTTTGTGTCGTTTCCACTTTGAGCCTTCGGGTTTGAGGTGTGAAATGATCGTCATACCCTTTGAGTAAGTTTTGGGGTATGACAGTCAAACTCAGACTCTCTTTTTGGATATAACAAGTGGTGTCCCACACTATCATAAATTATTAATAAAGAAAAAAGACATCAATTTGAAAAGGACTTATAACAGTACCTAAAATTAACTGTTGATTTACTAACTTTGGTTGATAATTTTGTTCGATTATATACTTATTCTAATATATCATACTTTCAAGGGTCTTACAAGGTAGAATTGAGTTCAAATTACTTCACAATTAATTTATATATAAAGTGTATACACTTGAAATATATTATAATTAGAGAAATAGTTGTCACCAAACAACTGAATTGGAGCAAGGACATTTGAATTTCATGCATGGGATGTTTGAACGGTGTACATTGGATGTTCGTACGCCACACATAGGTCATTCAAACCTCATGAATAAGACATCCAAAGCTCACATATGGGACATTTGAATGTCCATGGACGATCGAACTCCTATTAATGAGTGTTCAAACATCCACAAGTTGTTCAAACATCCCTTGTGAGGCGTTCGAATGTTGGTGCCTCCATTTATATAATTTTTTTTACTTATTTTCATATTTTAAATTGTTTTTTTTTTTTTTGGTAATTTTAATTTCAAAAAATCCCTCCAAAATTCTTTCCTAGGGTTTTTCTATAAATAGATTTTTTTTAAGTCGAAAAATATGCTCATGCAAAAAAATCATCTCTTTGTCCTAAATCTCTATCTCTTAAAAAAAATTGGTGCAGTCTTGAAAGAAATTTTAACAAAGAAAAAGGATGTGACAATCCATTAGCCTCAATACAAGGTTGAAGCGCTAAGGAGCATGGAGTATTACATCAAGGACTTAAAGGGTTTGATAGGTATTGAGTCGTATTAGACCATGGGAAGTTTGTACATCCAACACCCTATTTCTCATTCATTTTTTCCTTCATAAATTCTATCCTCGCATTTTCTATTGACATTCTTTCAAGTTTTTGCACTATTTCACTTTAGATTCATCTTTGTAGGGCATTTCAACTCAAATTCTAGGATTCTTTTAATTGCATAGTTTCTCAAGTTAATTGTTAATTTTCTAGTATTTCTTGTTTTTCTTTCATGGCACGTTGTAGAGGTACTAAGTGAACACTCACATCTTTGTCTAGGTCCTTAAACCTTAAGACTCCAATCCATCATTTAATACCATAGATAATCTCTCTCTCCATTGCTTTTGGTATCCAAAGCAAAACATCACAAACTTAGACTTTTCCTAAGTTCATGTGCATCACTTAGATAACCCAAGATACTTGAAGTTGTTAAGTCAGCCTTCCCCTTGTACTTAGCTAGGTAGGCTAAGTTAGGTATATGACTTGGAAGCTCAAAATGCATAACAAAGGCAACACTTAGGAAAGGAAGTTTTGTATTGTACAAAAGATGTTTTACAAGGCTACAAACTCTTAACTTGTTCGTTGCCTTGGCTAAATGAGGTCTCCTCCTTTTTATATGCAATCAAGGAACTCTCTAGAATCCACAAACATTCCTTACATCTCCGAAATTCTATAGAAACTCCTAGACAAAAATTATGTACAAGTATTTACAATACTTGTCTAGAACTCTCTAGATAGCTCCACACTCTTCCCTTGTCTTCCATCGTAGTGTAGAGATGTGTGGACATATCTAGGCTTTCTAGAACCTTCCACACTCCTCTACTAGTGTAAAAGACTCCAAGAGGTTCCAAAAGCTTCTTGCTCACCTATATAAGCTTAAGGGAGGATCACTGGAGTAGGTTGTGACAATTAGGAGACTTCCTATTAAAGATTTTTTGAGATGTGTGTTGGGCTGAAGCACCAACTAGACCTTTAATTTCCACTATTGGGGATATTTTGATCCCCTATATTTTTTATGATCATGGATTGGGAGCCTTTGACTTTCATTCGATCAAGAGGTTGTTATTTTCATTATAGTTTGATGTTCAAACATCTTTAACTACACTCTAAGGATACATTTTAGCCTCTTTATGTAAAGGTATACTTTCAATCTCATCCCAAGACTTATCTATTAGGTCACGAGTATGAGACCATAGCAAGGCTTCACTCTACCCATGGTACTTGATGTCCCAACTCTCTCACCATCCAAGTGCAAGTTTATAGCTTGTCCTCTTTTGGGGAGACTTGAACCCAACTCTTTTATATACCACTTATAGATATAGTCAATTTGGCTTAGCTTCTAGGCACATTTGGGTGCAATATGCATGTTCTTTTCAAGTCTATTACTTTTGTGATATTTCTCTGATTTATACATTTTCTTCCCACATATTGCTTTTCACATGATTGTTAGTTGAGCATGTGCATATAACAGGATTTTTGTAAGAGTATTACAATCAAGTGCATGAAGGTTAAGATGGTTTTAACTTAAGATTTAATGAGGTTGATCTTAAGAGTAAGGGGGGTCTCATTACAACCTATTTTTTGTCACAAAATTGTCAAAGGGGGAGATTGTTGATATATTATATTAGATTAGCAATTTTGTTTCATTATAGCATTGAGTCTAATATATCATACTTCCAAGGGTTTTATGGGTTAGAATCAAGTTTGAACTACTTCAAAGTCTATTCATATAAGAAAAGCATATACATTGGATGTAATAAAGCATGAGAAATAGTTATTCAATATATACTAGGTGAAATTTTGGAGGGTATATCAAAAAACAAGTCAAACAAGTAAATTAGAGCTAAGATGTTCAAACATCACATATGAGATGTTCAAACTTCCATAGACCATCAAACATCCTTTGCAAGGCATTTGAATATTGATGCCTCCAATTGTATATCTTCAATTTATTTTCATATTTTAAGTGGTTTTTTTTTATAATGTTAGTTTCCAAAAATATCTTCAAAATGCTTCCTTAAAATTTTGGTATAAAAAAATGAGGTTTTCTAAAGTTGAAAAATAAAGAAAGAAAACACTCATCTCTCTGCCTTAGATCTTCATTCTTAGAACTTTCAAAGTTTAATCTTGAAAAATTTTTCACACAAGAAGAAGGGTATGACAATCCACTAGCCTTAGCACATAGGATTGAGGTATCTGTTAAAGAGTTCAAAGTGTTGTGTCATAGATGTTAAAGGTTGTATGGTCGATGCTGAGAGATATTAGATCCATAAGAGTATATGCATCCAAATCACATAAAAACTATGACAACTTCTTTCATATTTAGTGAATTTAATAACAATCATTTGACATGAGAAAGAACCCCAAGTCAATAAAGTAGTTAACCAAACAAAAGTATGTAGTTCATCATTTTCCGACACCTCTCGTTCATTCTTCTTCATTTCATCATGTTTGTTGTCGTTCATAGGTCCCAAGCCCTTCTTAGAAAGCTCTCCTCCCTCTCCAAAAACCAATAATAATAATAATAAATAAATCAATAAATCAACTTCAGTGATTTGCCTGTAGGAGGATCATCGAAGGTTGGAAAAAAAAAAAGCCTACTAGAGTAGGAGGTAAAGGGGCTATGTATATCTATTTCAATCGGAGTGATAGCCCAACTCGACAAATGGGAAAAAGATCAAATCACAGGCGATTGGTGGCCCTTTCAAGAGTTGTGGGTCATTGTCGTTGCATGAGTGGTAGCTCACGCTCAAAACTCCTCTGACACGAGTTCTAGTCGTTGCGTTGTGGTCCGTTTCCCGAATTCGCTTGTGTGATTTGCACTTCTGATTGGTTCCATCCATCTCCAACCCTAATGAATTGAGTATGAATGGGTCAGTTAGTCAAGTGGTACGGGTTTTCGGTCGGTTCCCGTTCGCCTACCCCCCTCAAAGTCCTTTAGTAGGTAGGGTGGTAAAATGAGATTTTTTTTTTTACATCTATAAAGTTATAGCTTTTAAATCTAGGTACAATTATTATGAATGACATTTCAATACAAGGATACAAAGAGCAAAGGCAATGGTAATGGTAATATTGGAAGCACAAATACAGTGTAATCAACTTGCCACTTTCAACTTTCTAGACCTTATACAAGCTGGATTTTAATTTTGTCAAAAAGTAATGAACTAATATTCTTAATTTTACATAATTTTCATCAATATGACAGATATTTTCTAGAGGTAGCTCTTGTTGCATGCATATTATTAATTAAGACAAGTGTCAAGGAAAGTGGAAAATAAACAAAATTATTTTTTATTAATTGCCCAAAAAAAAAACATTCCATAGGATGGAATTTTCTTCTATTGAAACTTGGCAATATAAGAAGAACCAATCACAATTTTTTCTTCTTCTTTTTTTCTTTTTTTTTTTTAACAAATCTTTACCCTAATTCAAAATTTCTTCTAGGAATAGAGCTGATGATCAAATTATTCAAAATAGAAGGTAGGCAACATTTCTAGTACAACACATTCCATTTGGTTTTCTTCCCATGAAATTACTTTAGGTGTTTCAATATGGGGAGAATTGTGTTTTGAGCCCAATTGGGCCCAAAAATTAACATTTAGTCCATATATCATGCATATTTAAGCCCAAGATCCAAACAGAGTACGAAAATTAAGATGAAGGATATTGTTTTTCATTAATCCCTAAAATACCCTTAACCCTTATATAAGCACAAGTGAGTGTGAATTTCAACTTTTTGTGTTTTTTTTTCCCTTTTATATTCCCTATTAAGTATTACTCATTTCTAACTTTTTTTTTCTTTTTCTTTCAATCTATATTTCTATTTTATGTCAAATAAAAAGCAATAATGTTTTTTTTGTTTTTCATTTTTAAAGATATTGAATCTTTTTGCTCTTATTATAAGCAATGATAAAAATTTTGGGATTTTTCATCCAAATATTTTTTATTTTTATGCATTTATATTTTAGTTTAATTTTCATTTTTTATTTTAAATTTATATTACCATTTCATTTATATTTTTCTCTTATTTCTAATTATTTTTTATATTTTCTACATTAACCATATTTTAAAAAATTTAAAAATTGACTAATATATATATATCCTTTTAGCTTTTTAATTTTTAATGTTTTTATTTTAAAAAATTTTAAAAGATAAATTTATTGAAAAAAATAACTCAAATATGAAGTTCTAATATTATATTAATAATTTTTCTTATATAAATAGACTAATGCAAAGTATTTTGACTCACAACAAGAAAATTGTCAATACAATTTTTTAGTTAAACTTTAGAAATTAAATTTCAAATAAAATATATTATATAAAATTTTATCTAAACATTATTGAAAATGGTATTTAATTTTTTTTATTGACTTTCAAATTTATCTAATTTTTTACTTGAAATGTAATAGAACATGTTGAACATGACTTTTAGAAATAAGTTAATTTTTTTTAATGATTTGAATTAATTGAAAATTTATTAAAATAAGAAAAAAAAAAATAAAGAGGATGGATGGAGAGTTTTATTTTAAGTACTCAATTAAAATGTTTTCATATGACCTAATTTTAGAAGTAGATTATATCAATACAGAGTAGAGATTGAATTTTTCTTATATAAAAGAGTTAAAATGTATATTTACTTATTTTAGATGAAAACAAGTAACTAAAAATTATATAGATTATATTTGAGTTTGGTTTTAAAATATTTTTCTAGTTTTTATTTTTTATTTTTTTTTATTTTTAAAAATAATTTTTATTTTCTATATTGTCTCTTTTTGAAAATACATTTAATTAAAAAATGAAAACTATTTTTAAAAATGAAAATTGAAAACCTTGTTTAGTACTATTTTTTTATATGAAAAAAAATTATTTATTCATTTATTGCGCCACTGTACAATTGTATTACACTAACTGTACAAAGAAAATGTACTAAGTGTACAAATGCGTACAAGGTTACAATTTGTGAAAGATTATAATAGATTATGAGTCATTCCTTTATTTTTCTTATCACTCACGAATTTTGTATATATGTCATACACTTTATTTAATTCCTCCAATAATTATATTTGGGGAAAAAAATTTTGACATTAAGTCATCCACCATCTTCTCAACTAAATCATTGGAGATATGGTTAAACACTCCTACATGAACATGGACACATAACTTAGGAGGGATATGAAATTTATGTCATTGTACAAGGGTATTACACTAACTATATAAGGGAAATGTACAAATTATACAAATGTGTACAAGATTACCTTTTGTGAATTATTTTAATCAATTCTAAACAACTTTTTTATTTTCCTTGTCACTTAAGGATTGTACGCCTACGTCATGCATTTTATTTAACTCTCACATGGAAATTCTAATATTTTCCCCGATAATGATATTTGGGAAAAAAAATTGATCCTAAGTCATCCACCATTTTCTTAACAAAACCATTGAAAATATGATTAATACACCTACATGAACATATAACTTATGAGAAATATGAAATTTGTATTATTGTATAAGGGTATTACACTAACTGTACAAGGGAAATGTGCTAAGTGTACAAGGGTGTACAAGGCTCCTAATAGGTTTTGTACAATTTTTAAACAACTTGAATTTGATATTAAGACAATTATTGATAGTTTTTCTTTTTCTTTTTCTACCAAACTATGTCATTAAGACATTCCCTATAAAAATTAACGCATAAAAAATAAAATTAAAATCAATCATGTTTGAATTGTTCATTATAAGTAAACTAAATGAAATATATGTTTTTACTATTTTGCCTTTATAAACATAATTTCATTGTTATCAATAAAGATTAAAAAAATAATATTTAAATGAAATTAAAAATAAACAAAAATTATTTTTATAACATTTTTATTTTTTAAAATCATTAATTTAAATTATGAAATTGGTTTTAAAATTAAAAATATTTGTTGTAATTATAGTTTTGAAGATTTCATGATTTTTACTTTGAAAAAATTGCTTTAATAAGAAAATATTTATTTTAATGATTTTAAATATTTAAATCTTTATTAAAAAAATATTTAGGATTAGTGTGGAGAGCAATTAGGTCATTTTGGAATGGAGAAATTTTGAATATTTTGAAAACTTTAATTCGGCCAATTACCCTATTTATACTTTCAAAACTAAGTATTAAAAATACTGTCTTCTTGATTAATATTATATATATATATATATATATATATATATGCATGTGAGTGTTTACATTATTTTCGAAATAATAAACACCATGTGTCTAATTTGTAAGTTAGAAAAAAAAAAATTAATAATATTTTATGAGGTATTTAAAAAGTATTTATTATATGTTCTATAAATTTGAAAAAATATAATATTTGATGATACCTAATTTACAAGTTAGAACAAACAAATAATACTAATATTCTAAAACAAATTTGTAACATTTCATATAACTTATTACTAAAAGTCATGTTCAAAAAGTTATTAAAATAAGGAAGGAAGAAGATTAAAAAAAAATTAAACTTTTTATTTTATAATAGTAAAAAAAAACCTTTAAAATACTTTTTAGTATGAAAAAAATTAAAATAGTGAATATATTTATTTTAAATGGTATTTTAATCATTAAATTATTTACTTCTAAAATGTAAAAGATAAAAATAAATGCAAAAGATAATTTTTATTTATTTAAATTAATATTTTTTTAGAAAGTATTTTCCAAAATAGTCTTTAAATCATTAATATAATTTTTGTTTATTTATAATTTAAAAATAAAAAATAATGTTAATTTTTCAATTATTTATAAAAGAGTTTAAAAAAATAATGAAAAATCCAAAATTGGTTAAATAAGAAAGAATAGTGACAAGTAGTAGAATAAAGACAAAAATGAGTCAAATGGGTATTTTTATCAATTACTATTTCATATCTTTATCATCAATTATGGATGGTTGAGGAACCTTATCTTAATTATAAACCCTATATGGGTTGAAAACACAATTGTAGTAAGGAATTGATACACAAGATTATCACAAAAACAAAGGATAACATTCAATTTCACCCGTACAAATAATAAATTAAGGCAGTTGGTATATGGGTTGTTGAAAGAGGAATGAATCTGGTCAGAAGAAGCTATCCACATATCCCTGGAAGATCTCACCAATTATAGTCTTGTACGCTCGTTCTGTAGGATGATAGCTGTCCCAAAATACATACTTGGTCGCATCATTACAAGTAAACGGATTCAATCGGTTACATAGCACTGAAACCTCTATTAACCCCGTGCCACAGCATCCTTTATTCACTACTTCAAATCCTGAAACAATTAAGTGGACAATAGATTTTCCCATACCCGTGAAAGAAAACCGAAACACAGAACAAAACAAAACAAGAGGTATTACCTGATTTTTGAGGGTTTTGGATGATATCAAGCAAGGGGTTGTAGATATCAACATACACAAACTTTGCAAGGGGAAAGTTGGTGTTGAGAGAATCCAATCCAGATGAGAGCTTAGTGTTGAATAACTGGGATGCTTCGTTGTACTTCTCTACACACTCTCTTTGTATCCCTCCTGCTAAGCTTCTCTGTGATGGCAGGCACCCTAACGGAGGCGCACTGAAAACACCTATTCTTCGTGCCCCCAAACCATACAATTCCTTTAAAAATTGCTTTATATTAGATAATTATTAAATAATTGTATGTTAGGAATGGAATTGGAAGAGCATGGCAATTGAAAGTACCTTAAAGAAAGAAGAAGCCCAGATTACCAGAAGATCTGCATAAGAAGCAAAATCATACTGCCCTCTCCGTATGTCGAAATATGTAGAGGTAATGTCATTACTGCCTTGTACCACGAAAAATAGGCTTTTGCTTAGAATGGTGTTTGTTCTTTCTTCTCCAACCATGCCTTTCAGCTTTCCTATGTACTCTTTGAACATTTCTAGTTGATCCGACAGTGAAAAAACTGACTGATTTTTTTTGTTTTTACCAGACAGTGGAAACAAAATTAAATATAAATATAAAGTAAGGAAATGGTTAATAATTTAATATCATCTTTGAAGGAAAATTTATGTACCGGAATCTTAGGTGTTAGAGGGTCATATCCTGAAGCGCCTGAAGCGAAGCTTACTCCAGTGAGGAGATCACTAGGTTGAAGAGTTGGGTCTAAGTATGCCGGCAGTAACTTTTTGATTCCCAATTCTTCGGCTGTTGCTCAAATTGAGACAAAAGATTAGTTTAATATCTCTAACATTCAATAATCCAAACATACCAAAAAGAAAAGGAACATGTTATCATTCGAGAATTATTCTGTGAAAATTTAACAAATGGGACAGAAATGTAATTTGGTTTCAGTTGTCAACAGTTTAAAGTACAGAAAAATTGTATAATGTAGGAGTTTTGTGTATTTACTATTTACTCCTTCAAAATATAAATAATCCTAAATACCAAAAAAAAAAAGGGTGTTTCATCGATCTGTAGAAGGAGACATGAGGGGGTGCAGGAGAAAAGAATAGGACGAGAATGGGGACGGACCAATGAAGTCGGAAGGAATTTTGCCATTGCTAAATCTTCCGGTTGGAATTCCGCCAATGAAGTCCCTCCCATAGGGTGGAAAATTGCTCTTAGCCACAGTAACAAGATTGTTGTTATTGCCAGGGTCCACGATCGAATCTCCGAAAACTATCACTGCTGGAACTTTTTCATTGGCCGGTAGCTTTACCAGGGCTTCTGTGCTGCATAAAGAAATAAAAATGCAAACAAGGAGTGGAATAGTGGAAGAAGAAGACGAAAGCATTTTTCTTCCTCTCTTTTTGTTTGAAACCCTGTCTAAGCTAAAAGCCTATGAGAGGAGGTTGAAAAATTGGTTCTAATGTCATGCTGCTTAAGATCTTTATGTACTGGCAAGAGACCATGATCTGACTCTCCTTTGGGACATTCCAAGTGGGATCCCACACTTCCTCATAAATAAGTTAACTATTGTAGTTACAATTCAATACATGATTTTTTTTCTTTTTTCCTTTTAATTTGGATGACTTTTTTTGTACATGATGGAAAAAAAATTCTTCCCTTAATGAAGTATGAAAATTGTCTGGAACCAAAGAAAAAGACATAGCAATTTGAAAATTAAAGACTGAGAACGATACTTAAAAGTAGTTGTTGATGCATTAAATTAGGATGATAATTTTATTCAATTATAGTATTTTGTCTAATATACAATATTCTAGAATGTCTTTTCAATTAGAATTGAGTTTGAGTTGCTTCATTATCAATTCATATCAAAAAAATTTGATATTTTAGAATACAAGAAATAGCTAATAGATGTGTATTAGGTGAAATTGTGAAAAAAAATGTATCGAAAAACAAAACCAAACAAACGAAATGGAGTGAGGACATTCAAATGTCACACATGGGATGTTCAAATATTGCACATAGGGCATTTGAACGTCCATTCAAACATCACACATTGGTCATTTGAACCTCATGCATGAGATGTTCAATCTTCATGAAGTCCACACATGGAATGTTAATTTAAATGTCCATGGGCGATCAAACTCTTGCTACTAGGTGTTCAAACATGCCTTGCCAGGTGTTCAAAAGCTGATGTCTCCACTTTCATTTCTTTCTTCTTCTTTTTTTTTATCCATTTTCATATTTTAAGTTTTTCTTTAATAATTTTAATTTTCAAAAAATTCCTCCAAAATACTCTCTAAGAGTTTTGATATAAATAAAGGCTTTCTAAAGTTGAAAATTTTGCACAAGAAAACAATCATCTCCCCATCCTAAAATCTCCATCTCTTAGAGCTTTCAAGAGCAATCTTGAAAAAGATTTCAGCAAAGAAAAAGGGTGTGACAATCCAGTAGCCTCAACACAAGGGTGTGTCATCTAATATACTTGTATGTAATTGGTTTTATCTTCAATGGTAAAATATTTTGAATATCAAAAATTGGAATAAATTGTTTAGACTATCCATTCACACGATCCCCTCCCCTCTCTCCCTCTAGTTAGTTTTGGAAATCAAAAATAAAATTATAAGTGGTATCAAGGTAAGTTAAAATATTTGATAAACTTTTTGAAGTAATGAAATTGGGAGTTAGAGTACAAAAAATGCATAAGATGTTTGAAAGTTAGACATTAGACGTTCGAAAGATCCAAATTAGTGAGGAACATTCAAACATTCGAAGTAGGAAGTTCAAATGCTCTTCTATAGAAAGGCTTATCGTCAACCTTTCAATACCTCATTTCACATTTTCTTCTCAACCTTTCCTTCCTACATTCTGTATTTTCTCATTTCCTATGAACATTTTCTCAAGTTTTTACACAGTGTCACTTCAAATATATCTTCGTAGGGCATTGATCGCAAATTTCTATTGTAAATAAAATTATAAAACTTAAATACATGATAATTCTAGTCAAGAAAAACCAAAGATAAAGTTATCATGATTTTGTAGTATTCAGGGTTGTCATCCTCTAAGATCAGCTCTAATATGTATATTTGTTCTTGGATTAAAATGATTAATTACTTGCTAAGATGAAAACCTAATTTAAATAAGTAGGCATAAACTAATAATAAATATTTCCTAACATATTTAATAAAATAAATCAAATAAAAGTAAGAATGTTTCGAAGAGTTTCACAATCCAATGTCAAATCCTTAAAGAGAGAGCATTATAAATCTAGGGTTTAAGACCAAAGTTAATATGTAATCAAATTGAATCTTAAGACCAATATTGCATCCAGAACTTAAATTTTTCCTTTATAAAACAAATTCCTAAAACCATCAAATAAATGAAATTGATTATTGGTTTAAGGTTTGTCTTTTTAACCATTCGTACTTCTTGAAGATTTGTTTTGGGATAGATAACAATAATGAAGATCATGATAACTAATAATCAAGAGTTACCAAGAATCACAAGTATCGACTAGTAATAACCTACCATATCATTCCCTAATATAACTCACAAGAATGTGATTAAATATTCATGATTCATAACCCAATCAGTCATTAATCTCATTGTTATAATTCTTAAACCAATTAGATATGATGGCTAATTTTGATTTTCAATTTTATTCAGTCAAAAGTTTATATCCATCTTTGTAGATTTAGCCTTAAGATTTAATAATGACAAGATCAAATTATTGTAACTAGTGATTAAGATCTTTCCAAGAATCACTAGTCTCTTGATAAAAATCCTCTGTAATTTATCTAAGGTGATTTAACATAAAGGATTTATTCCTACCAATTAAAACGTGAAAAAAAAAAAAATCAACCCATTTAATACATTACTATTTTTTGTTACTCTTATTTGGATTCTTCACCCTCATGTTAGCATCTCTGGATCAATCAAGTTAGCCAAACATGGTGGAGGATTTCTTCTCACAACTCATGTTTTGTTACTAAGAAAATAAAATACAATATGAAAAAAGAAAAGAAAATAAAAGAAAACTTAAAACTTTATTAAAAACTTTCAACTTGAGAGAACAATCTCTTTTTCTACATTCTATCATCTTCTCTTTTTCCTCCTTTTATTCCTAAAACCTAGAACTAAAAAAGTTTTTATAATAAATTCAATAAGCTAACATGTAGCACACTCCCATTGGCCACTTATTACAAAGAAAAATCATAAATAGCCTAAGAGACTTAAATTATTACAAATTCTAAATAAGTATCATGCATGTCAAATTGAATGGAGGCATTTGGAACTCATTTCAACATGTTTTGGGACAAAAAAACTTGATCACCAGTGGCTTAGTTCAAATTAAGGTTAGTTTCAAATCAATTTCGAACTCATAAGTGGAGGAAAAATGGCTAATTCGAAGTCCAACATTTGAGTTTGAAATTCTTTATGAATTTCGAACTCACCTATTGCTAGTTTGCTCCCAATGCACATAACTTCCTCCTTTCAACTCCAATTCACACATGGCTTAAAGTGTTGGACTCCTTACTTACCAAGCTTCGAAATGATATATAGCATGCCTAAAAATGGCATTCCAAATTTCACCTCAAATTCAGAGTACATGTTGTGGCCAGATTTTGAGTTCTAAATTTCCATGTGAACTTGATTGCATTTGCTTTAAACTTCCTCCATTATGGTTGTTTGCCCTCTATCTCACTTCATAACATTTTTTGCTAGTATTTCATGCCTATAACTTACTCATTATGCCCTTGCTTGGACTCTTCATGGTTCACAAGTCTGGAGACTTTCATTTATGCATATTCAACCCTTTCTACTCTCTCGATTAAGAATGACTTTTGTACTTACCATTCTTTTCATCCCTTAAACCTAGAATTAAGCTCCAAATAAAAGTTACATCCATAACTAAGGTCTTATTATGCATTTAAGTTAAGTTGGATTATTTGAGTTGTTTATAATACATAAAATATGTCATATCTGTGTCATTGGAGAGCACATATATTAGCTCCAATCAGGCATTTCAACTCAAATTCTAAGATACTTCTAATCGTATAATTTCTTAGGTTAATTCTTATTTCCTTCATGGCACCTTGTACAGATACTAGGTAGAAACCCACATCTTCTTTTAGGTTCTCAAGCCCTAAGACTCTAATCCATCATTCTTATACGATAAATGATATCTCTCTATCATTTACTTTCAATCTCCAAAGCATAAGGAGACTTTCTAGCTACGATTATTTGAGATGAGTGTTGAGATTGAGTGCTAAATGGATCTTTCCACTTCTGAGGATACTTTAATCCCCTATATTATTTGTGATCATGGGTAGAAGCCCTTGACTTTCCATTCAATTAAGGGGGTTGTTAAATTTCATTATACATGAATGTTCTATATGAACATCTTCGACTTATCTATCATGTAAAGGTACACTTTCAATCTCACCCCGAGACTTATCTATCAAGTCACGAGTCTTACATTATACCAGGGCTTTGCTCTACCAATGGTACCTAATGTCCTAACTTTTTCACCATCTAAGTGTGAGGTCATAGTTCATCCTCTTTAAGGAAGGTTGAACCCCTTATTCTTTTATATTCCACTTATAGATGTAGTCAAGCTAACTTGACTTTTGGGCACATTCATATGTTCAGCCTTACTTTTGACCACACTCAGATTTATTGTTTAGTTTCTCAGTTTGTTCATTGCATTTTCATCATAAGGGATGTCAGCATGGGTCAATTTATTCTCGATATATAGGTTCTTACCAATGTTATAAAAACCGAATTGAACTTATTTGTTTGACTAGTCAAACAATCCAACGGACCTTAATCCAATTTGGTTCACCTAGTTGAGCTAGAATAGAGTTGAACTGACATCAAACCGATCAAACCGGCAGTTCAACCGCTATTAGTGAGTCGACACAACCGATTCACCTCAACTTTTCTTTTCTTTTCTTTTTCTTTTTTTCAAAAACCCATTTATGAATATCAAGTTCATAAGCCCAATATCCAACTAAGTTTTAAATTTATCTTAAAGCTCATCAAATTAGTAAGCCCTAAGTGATATGTGAAACCAAGGTTTGGTTAATCTTGATTTTGATGATAACAAAACAAGGTTTAGAACTAATGATCATATTTCAAATGTGATTAGGCAAGACGACTTCCAAAGTGGCAATCCAAAGACAAATCAAGCCAAGGAGAAATCATGAAGAAGAAGACCTCCTCAAAGAGAAGAGTTTTTCAAGACCAAAGCTTCTTAAGATCTCTTTGTAAGGTTGTTGGTGCACTAGGACTTTCATGCATTTCATTCTTTATTTATGCACCAAAATCATCCAAGAGTAATATTGTTTTAAATATCTTAAGAATTGGATGATTTCATGTTTTCAACTAAAATCTTGTGTTAAATGATTTTCAAACTTGTGTTAAAAGGTTTTAAGTTGAAAAAGGTTGAGTGTTGAGCCAAAAAAATGGCTCAACCGGTTCAACTGGTCGACAGGTTGTGCTCGTCCGGTCGAGGACCGATTGAGGGAGGCCAAAAAATTTCTCTCTCTCCCAATGGCCTTCTCTTCCCAGTCAAAGTTGAACCTCAACCGGTTGAGGTCCGGTCGAGGTCCAGTTGAGGCCCAACGGTCACTTTTCCTAACGGCTAGTCAACCGGTCAACCTCTATCTCGACCAGTCAAACCCCCAACGGCTAGTTTGGCTTTTTTCTTCTATAAAAAGTCTCCAATCTTCATTGTTTTAAGAGCTTAACCTTCCCAAATCATTATTGAATATATTTGAGCCTTGGAAGAGTGTTTTTTAGTGCACCATTGTTTCATAACTTGCATATCTTTAGTGCACCATTCAATCCTAGTTTTTTTTGTATCTTTGAGCCTAAAGTTCTATTACTAGGATTTTGTGAGATCAATCTTTGTATATCTTTGAGATGAATTTTCTCAAGTGAGGGGTATCACTTGAGAGGTTGTTCAAGAGTGGGATAACTCTTGAGAAGTGTAAAGGGTGTTTGAAGCCAAAAGTCCAAGAGGGTGAATTAGAACCATAATCTAATTGTAAAGAGATTGGAAGCTTGGTTGAAGCTTCAAGATAGTGGAACTCTCACTCGGTTAGGAGGTTGAGGAGGGTGGACGTAGGCAAAGAAGTGTCGAACCACTATAAACTCTCGTGTTTGAACTCTCTCTTCCCTAACTCTTTTAAATTATATGCAATTGTCTTTATTTTGTTTATTATATACTTGCATATAATTGTCTCTTATTTTTGCATAGTTTAAATTTGTGAAAAAGAGACCATCACCCTATTTACCCCCCCTCTAGGGTGATTACCATAGTTTGGATTAGCCTCAAATTCCTAACATGATCAAACAAATTTTTAACTTATTTCTTAAAGCCTACCAAATAAGTAAGCCCTAAGTCATACCCATCCATAATTCTTTGAATGAAGTTCACTGGTGTTGTCTAAATGGCCAATTATAGGGTAAGTTTGGAACTTTGGGTCACTCATTTTTCCAATGTGGGATTCATCTGGTGTTGTCTAAATGGCCAATTATAGGGTAAGTTGGTGAATCATGATTATCGATAGCCTTACATTATAATTCACTATAGGTCCTATTTAATGTGCATCACATACACTGGTGCACTCACTATGGGAAACTCATCCCAAAAGCCAAGATAAGTCATCCCTCTAATTAGAAAGTAATGTACTATAGTTTCTACTAGATTGCTCAAATCTATAAACTGACTATAGACAACTTATCTATTTACAAGGAACCCATAACTTATATCATCTATGCAACTCTTAATGCACTTAAGTCATTTATAAATTAAGAGATATAAATTGAATGTTTAAATTAATATCAATGTATAAAAGGGATAGCAAAGAAACAATTAAGTTTGACTTTGTTACATCATGTCTTGCTTTTAGAGACTTAATCCCAACAGATTTAAGCATTGAACTCATATCACTTGCATTGTACATGAGTTCACAGAGGGTTCAAGTCATAGGTTCCTTACAAGATAATAAGTTGTTCATAGTTGGTTCATGGATTTAGCCAAACCAGCAAAGACCATAGTGCATTACTTCCTTAATAAAGGGATAATTTGTCTCAATCATCGGGATAAGTTTCCCCTAGTGAGTACACTAGTGTGTATTGTTATTGTTGGCAGATCGGAGGGTTGTCCGCATCCATCAATTCCCCTTGTGTTCGTCGTGGGCACTTGGGTGAATGCACTATAAGGTTAGGGTATGCACATTTCCTACAAGCAACTGCTTTTAGGAGAGTTGGTAGCATCTGAGGTCCTACAAGTGATATTAGAGTCGAGGTCACGGGTTCGAACCCCAGGGGTGTCGTTAGGGGGAAGGGAGAATTGTTGGTAGATTGGAGGGTTGGTCGCGTCCATCAACTCCCCTTGTGTTCGTCGTGGGCGCTTAGGTGAATGCACTATAAGGCTAGGGTATGCGCCTTTCCTACAAGCAATTGCTTTTAGGAAAGTTAGTTGCACCTGAGGTCCTACAGTTACATATTGGACAAGACCTACAATAAATCATGATGTAAATCTATCATATTATCATGATTCACCAAGCTACTATATTGTATGGACTCTTAACCTTGAAATGAAATTTAGTTTATGTTGAATCAACAGGAGACTTTGTCTTATGGATAAGATCTTAAAGTGGTCAAATATTCCATACAGATTTGGTCACTATTGATATTGATGGAGGCTAGTGGCAATAGGTATTCTTAATAGAGACACCATGATATCTCATAAGATTAAAATAGCATGTCCCTTTGGGTGATCCAAAGGACATGTGATCATGAAATATATGGTTGCATTAATTCATTTAGTGGAATTTGACATATGCTCCTTGGAGGTAGAGTATGTCAGTTGATCGCATAATAGGTAAATTTGTAACTCAAAGATTGGACAGATAATTTTAATGGGTTGATAACACTATCCCATTAAATTACGAACATCAGTTCATAGGAAGTTTGCATGCAATGGAAAGTAGGTCATGAACCTGAGTTTTGTCTTATTGTAATTTCATAAGATATTGAAGTGCACTTGACTCTGTTTAGTGGAGTGTCAACCAACTTCATAATCGGATTCTAAATGAGCCAGTATTTTCCTATGGGTCTCAATAGTCCCTATTCGAGCTCCTAATTCATGGTGGCACACACTTTGAGGGTATTTTTGGTATATAGTTCATAAGTGTGGATAACGATTAGATCTTATAAACTAACTTTTTGGAATGGGTTAATTAATTGATTAGAGCTTATTAGGATTAATTAATTAATTAAGATTCAAGTGAGATAGATTAGGTGACCTAAGCCCAATTTGGGCTTAAGTGACTTAAGCCCACGAGGAAGCCTTTATAATTTTAGGGGTTAAAGCTTCAAGCGTACAGTTTAGTTTTCTAAAATTCTAAAGAAAGGTACCCCAACTATCCTTAAGAAAAGAGAAAGAAGCCCACATTTCTCCCATGTCATGACCCATGGAGAGAGAGATCAGGTGGAAGATTGTTGGGTAAATGACTTCTACAACAACCACCACAGATTTAGAGTCTTCATTGGAAGGAAATTTGATCTGGGAATATCCAAATCACAGGTTTGAGTTTTTCTATCTCTAGATCTTTATTCTATAATGGTTTTTAATGCCATGTGTTTTCTCTATGATAAATCTAGAGAACCCTATGGATAGATGCATGTGCCCTACGTGATCCAAGGCTAAGGAATGAAGTAATTTGGATTCCCAGCACTAACACCTACTATTGATAACTCAACAGTAAATCTTATCCAATAGCTTGTGTGATTAGTAAACGGGATGGCTACTTGCAAAGCTATTAGTGACTCATGATTAGATTTGTTGAAGACTCGAATCTAGAGCATGAAGGAGTAACTTGCAATAGTGGAGTCATTATTCACATCTCAATTTGGACCTAGCTCACACTCATTTCCACCATAATATTTGTATTTTTATATTTCTTTTTATATATTAAATATTGCAAAAGAGTGTTTTAGGTTGGATGTACTTTGATATTTGTTATTTTCTAGGGACTACTTATATTGCTCTCTCAATTGAGTTATGGTCATCTATTAGATGGTTGATTACTACCAAAAAGTGCTATTTTGTAGACCTAATTATAATGGTTTTAAGCACCTTTGTGTAGTAATCATATTCATTTAACCCAATTAATTCATTAAGGTCCTTAGTAATTGGTTTTAACCATTTTGTGGCAAGTTTACATGTTTATATCAGCTTATGAATCAATTCAAGCATGCCAAATGATGGAGGAGCTACTTAGACAAGCCAACTAAAGAAGAGAAGCAAAGAGAAGCAAAGAGAAGCAAAGAAAAGCAAAAGAGAAGCAAAGAGAAGCAAGGAGGAAAACAGAGGACAGCAGCTTCAGTCTTCTTTGGCACTTTTGGAGCACTTTCCGAAGTCCATTTTTTACATTCTATATACCATTTCAAATCTTAGGAAGTCAAGAATCCAACGCTTCAAACCATGTACGATTTGGAGCTGAAACGAGGAAGTTATGGCCTTCGGAAGAAAACTGCTCCAGGTGTGCGAAAATTTCGCACACCTCCTGAATGGTGTGCGAATTTCGCACACCCCTTCCCCTGTTTTGCCGACTCCACACGAGATCTTTTCTTTTAGATATTTTTGTATAAATTTCCATTCTTCTCCTTGTAATCCACCAATCATAAGATTTCTTAGCTAGGAAGGTTGGAAAAACTTCTCTATATAAACTCCTTTGCATTCGTTGATGGAATATATGTAATATACCCATATATATTGAAATATACCACAGAGCCTTGCTCTGTTTCTCCTTCTCTTCTCTTTCTTATTTTCTTAGTAGCCAAACATCCTTGGTGGATGAAATCTCCAAGGATGAGAGGCTAACCTTTTAAGTTTCTCAAAGTATGGATGTTATGTGATGGCTTGGATGCATTCCCATGGAAATTTCTCGCACCCGGAAGGTAAGGTAGTCGTTTTTCATTAATAGTTCATTAATGCAAAGTTTAGTTTTTATTTCCATTGGACAACTTCCAACGGCCAATACTTGATAAGCTTTTGGATTTCTATCCATTAGTTATCTCCTACGAGCTATTGGAAAGTGAGGTTTTCAATTCCAAGTTTTGCATTAATCCATTAGAACCAATTTCAATGGCCATTGAAAGGTGAGTTTATCACTTGGAATGACTTTGAGTTGCCAATATTTGGTAAGCTTTTGGCTTTAGACCATTAGTTATCTCTTACGAGCCATTCAAAGGAAGTCTAAGGTGAATAACCATTGATGAAATTCACTACCATCTGTTTTGCCATTTTAAAGGATTAAAACTTGATTTGCTAAATCCATACCTGTTCGGGAAGCAAGCATCACCATAGTTGCAACCCCAACGCGAGGAGCCTATCCTGAGATTTCCAATTTGCATAAGAGCCAAAGCATAGCTATCCTATCTTTGAGAAACTTGTTTTTACACCCTTTCATTTTAGTCTTTAATGTTAGCTTAAATTAGTTTAAATCTTTCTAAAACATTTACATCTTCTTTTAAAGCTAACATCTATAAGAAAATCACCTATTTTCCTAATTTGAATATCACTTGTGTTTGCGAAAACCCTTCCCAATGAACGATCCTAGAACCACTATGCTATAGTAGCTTGGCTACTTTAGTAATAGTATCTAAGGTATAAATTTTGTTGATACGCCTTTAAAGCTAAGCTACCATGAGTCGCATCAATGGTTGATTTGGATCATATATATATATATATATATGATGGTCTTATACTATGAGAGTTGATGGAGGTAATGAATTTGGCAAATTGTGAGACATAGAGATAAGGAGTAAGTGAGACATGGGAATAGGTGTAGACATAAGGAGGCATGCAAAGAGATGTGTGGAAGGAGAGAAAGAAAGACAAAAGATATGTGGGAGGAGAAGAAAAGTCATAAGATAATTACATATATATATATATATATATAGTTTTTTTCAAGTTTATTATTTTTGTGACAAGAAAAGGTGAGTTGGTGATGTGATGATATTATTCATGAGATATTTTCTTGTAATATTTCTCAAATTTATATATTTCCATATATACCAAGTATAGTTCTTTTCGAGTTTATTATTTTTGTGACACGAAAAGGTGAGTAGGTGGTGTGATGATATTATTGATTAGATATTTTCAAGTAATATTTCTCTTATTTATGTATTTCCATATCAAACATTTTTGTTAATTGAGCATGTATATATAACAAGTTTATTGTAAGAGTATTGCAACCAAGTGCATGATGGTTAAGACAGTTTTAACTTAGGATTTAACAAGATTATTTTTAAGAGTTAAGAAATTATAATCTACGTTTTGTTTCATAATTGTTAAGGGGAGATATTGTTGATACATTATATTAAGTTAGTAATTTTGTGTTATTATAGCACAAAGTCTAATATATTATACTTTCAAGGATCTTATCGGTTAGAGTTGAGTTTGAGCTACTTTACAGTCCATTCATATTCGAAGTACATATATTTTGGATGTATTAAAGCATGCATGAGAAACAATTGTTGCATACATATATACTAAGTGAAATTTTGGAGAGTATATCAAAAATAAAGTCAAACGAGTAAACTAAAGCTATAATGTTCAAGCGTCATGCATGGGACGTTTAAAAGTCCATGGACAATTAAAAGTCCTCAATTGGGCATTAGAACATTGATGTCTCCACTTATATATTTTCAATTTGTTTTCATATTTTAAGTGGTTTTTTTATCATTTTAATTTAAAAATGCCTCTCCAAAATACTCTCATAGGGTTCTAAAATAAAAAGACGTTTTCCTAAAATTTTAAAATATAGAAAGAAAACACTCATCTTTGTACTTTAGATTTTTATTCTTAAAACTTTAAAAAACGATGTTGAAAGCAATTTTAGTAAAGAAAAGGGTGCGAGGGTCCACTAGCCTCAACATAGGGTTGAGGTATCCATTGAGGAGCACAGAGTGTTTCATCGAGGATGTAAAGCGCAGAGTCTACTAATGATAAATTTAATGAAACTAAACATTAAAAATTAAAGATGAATTTCAGTTTATTTTGATAATTGATTTTGTTATTATATGATTTTTTATTTAAATGTTTAATATAATATGTATGATATTTCAATAATATATTTTTAAGTGTAACTTTCAATTGATGTCTAGAGTTATACTTTGTGGTTTTTTGTTTGTTTTACTTAAATAAATAAATAGTATTTTTTTTGTTTTAATTTATCACTTTTCTTAAGACAATTTTGTCTTAATGAAAAAAAGTCACTTTCTCCTTTTGCTTTTGAATCTTTCACTTTGTTATAATATTCACATTTAATTTCTCAGTCAAACTAAAACCAAATTCAGTTTAAAAAAATTTGGATGACCCCTATTTTAAAAACTAGTTAAAAAATAGTAAATTTATCAATAATTTAATCCAAAAAGAATCTACAAAATTTCAAATCCACAACTAAAATTTTACCACATATTTTTTGCCTTCTAATTCATTCATAATGAAATTAAATTCTATAAATTATTGTAGATTTTTTGTTCATAAAATAAAGATAAACAACACTAAAATTCATTTAATTTACATTATAAATAAATTTACTGCAAATACTCAAAATTCAACTTCTTATGTGCAATAAAACTACAATAATTCAACAACCATCAATTTCCAATAAATAAAAAATTAATTAAAATTCCAAAACTTAATTCATATTCATCTAAATATTCTGGACATTAACATTTTTAAATAATTTTGAAAAATAAAAAGTTAGGACTTAATACTTCTTTAAGTTAAAAAATCAAAATTTAATAAATTAATCTCAATAATGAAACAAGTATTTTAATTGCAACTCCATAAATCCAAAAATACACTACATAAAATAAGTTTTAACTTACAAAAATTACTAACATTTTCTGGACAATCAAGCATAATTCAATCCTAATTATTATTCTAAATTCTAATCTCCAATTAATCACATCATTAATCATTATGAAATTTTTGTATGGTAAAAAAAATTTATATTTAAAAATATGCTTAATCTTTTTAATTATTAATTTTCAAATTAAAATAACATATATATATATATATATATATATATATATATATATATATATATATATATATAATAATTAATTTTATAGATAACTTTATCAAAAATTGTTTTTTAAAGACAAAATCCAACCTGTCATATATTTTGGGTTGAAATGATAGTTTAATGGCATCTTTCCCCTATCCCTCTCCTGGACTCAAGCGAAATATTATAGAAGCCACCTCCCAAGTATTCAAACGACAACATATTTGAATATGATATGAGAATTAAAAACACAAAAGATAAAAATAATAAATAATAATAAAGTGGACTATTTTGGGCATTCACAATGAGATATTTTGTGAAAAGTTGATTGTTGGTGAAGACTTAAGAGAGGTGGAATATAATATTTTAACATATTTTATAATAATATTTTTTTAGTCTTTTCTGATATTTCAAAATTTTAAAATAAAAATATATTACGTCCTCATGTCTAACATTCAAAAAAAAAAAATTGATTTTTAATTTTTGTACCAATTATTATATCAGATGAATCATGTTCAACTAAGTTAATCTCAGATATGCTTACACCGGATATCTTATAAAAAAAAATAATTATGATTTTTAGCTATAAATATGCATGATAAATTTTAGATTGAAAATAGATTTTCAAGAATTATTTTTAAAACCATGATGAATTTTGAAAATAAAATTTGAGATGTTTTTTAAGCGTTTTTCAAATAATATTTTGATGAATAATTATTAATACAATGAATAGATAAAAAATAAAATTGACTTTGGAAACAAAAATTTGTTTCAAAATCCACCATATTAAACAAAATAATTTTATTTGGAAAATAGGTCTTGGTTCGTTTACATTGGAAAATTGTTTCAAAAAAGAATATTTTGGTAAAAAAACCGGACACCATATTGGGTATTTGGGTTGGGAATTGGGAGAGAGGCTTGGGAAGGGGGCAGGTGTGATAATGTGAGTTAGGAGACTCTCCTTTTCAATAACATCCGTGACCTAAGCACCCAGCATCAGCAGTGAACAACGCTCCAACTCCCTTCGTGTCGGCCGAATCTCCACATCAATGCCTTTCTCAAACGGCACCATCAATTAATCAAGCCACGTTAAATAAATTCACGTTCTTGGCGGTGGATGGAAACTTCTGCAATGTGCACCTGTCTACCATGATTTCAATTTTCAATTTTCAACTGGAAGGTCATTTGGGTCCCCTGAATGGCTTTTTCAACCATATGATTTATTGCCTAGGCCAAGGGGAAGTAATTTGAGTCAAATGATTGATTGGCCTTTTCAACCGTTCCATGAACTCAATTGGTATGAACTATGAAGACGACAAAAACAGGTTAAGATAGGCGAAACAGTTGGCTTGAGCAATATTAGAAAAGCCATAATAACGTGGCCCAAGGCTCAAGTAGACAGGAGTGGGATAGCATTAATTTTGGGTACATATCGGATTAGCTTAAAGCCTCAATCAAAGTGGACCACCTAATGGAAGGATCAATCAGCTAGACAACGGACACTTAACCACCCATCAATGGGGTTGGTTGTAGTTGGCTTCATTAATGTCACCAAGGCCAAAGGTCTAACTTGTAGTAGGGCAAAGATCAGCCCGACTTCTCCAGGTCTTAAAGCAAATCATTTTATTTTTTTTTTCACTTTTTAGGACACAAGTAAGAAAACCCTTTAATATCAACTATATTTATGAAGCTAAAGGTATAACTTTCCTCGAATGGCATTACAACATAGGGGTAAGAGTAATGTATCCCAACAGCAGCATCAGCAACAACAATATTGGAAGCATATACGTGGAGTACTTAATTTTGCCACATACAGCTCTAAACTATATACATTATCGTCCACGTTAATTTCAACTTTAGCAAATGGGAATCAAATATTATTCTTATTCCTGCATAATTTACCACATTCAGCTTCAAACTATTCGCAGAATCTACGTCAAGTTTCTTCTATCTCAGAAAGGAATCACAGATTATTCTTATTTTGACATTATTTTCGTGAATGTAAATTCAATTAATTCCATCTTCACTTTTTATTCACTAAATCTTATGATTTAAGATCAAAATTTTCCTTAGTCCCTCCAATTGCAAAGTAAACATCTAAGCTAATCACTTCTAATGATTTTCAATGTATCAGTCAGGGGGAGAGCGGGAAGACATGCTAGGCATGATGGAACCACCATATAATTACAATTCAATATAATAAATTGAGATGAGCAAGCAGCTTTACTTTTTCCTTGTAACAAAACACATCACAAATATCCATTCTCCCACTGAGAAACCAAAGTATCCCTCAAAATATTTCCTATTTGGGTTAAAAATCCTTCTTTCGTGTCAAGAAATCCACCCACTACTTATGCCATGAACCAAACACATCAATCCATTAGTGAATATAATGATCAATTTATACATAAAATGTGCCTTGATTGATAGGCTCCCAAGTAAAATTAACTTCATATACACACTGAGTTGATATCAGATCAAAGCTCACACAACCAAGAAATTTACCAAATATCAAAATATCAACCAGTAGAAAATAATGAAAAATTTTAACAGAGACATGAGGGTGCCTTCAATGATAATTTGAAATTGTTTGCCATCAATGAGCACTCACAAGGAAAGGATGCTGGCAAACCCCACACTCAATGGTCTCAGATCCTGAGCTGGGAACTTGGACCTGCAATAATCAGCATTACAGCCACCACATTTATAACATTTGATGTAATAAATGTTATATTACATTTAACATTTAAGAATTTCAAACCTAAAATTCTAAAAAGCTAAAAGAATTTCAAACCTGCAAATGGACAGTGCAAATGGGACAGGCAACTTCTTTCATCCGCTTCCCAGATCCATCAGACTTGGAGCCTGCAAGAGTAAAATCATAGCTCATAACATGAGGACTGGAAACACTTCTCAAGCTATTTCATTGCAAGGTGTTTGATACTCTAAAAGTGGAGCTAACATGATATCTTGACTTGTCAATCACCCAACAACAGGAAGACATTAAACAAGATTGAATCACACAAAAGCCAATTTTTGTGAACTACACAAGCCTAATCAAATACAGTGTGGACAACGTACATGACATGATGGATGAGTGGACTCAAAGTTGAAAGTTCTAATCATGTTTAAGCAGTAGATCAAATACAGAATCTGATGTCACACCAATTCCACCCTTTCCCTTCTTGTCAGGAAAGGGTTTCAGAAGGGGCCTGTGATAATGGTTGTGGCCCAGGTGTGGAGCTTTTGAAAGTGGAAGCAAACCTTTGTCCCCTAAGTGTGGTTTTGGCTGACGGTAGCTCTGCAGCGATCTCTTCTGGGAAGGAAAGGGCTCTGGTAGTGGTAGAGGAAGAGGGTCAAGAGGAAAGGGACAGTGAGATGGGGAGGCTAGGGTTTGAGGCAGAATCTGTTGAGGCTTGGAACTCAAGTTGCCTCGCTCAGTTCAGTAATTTTCTGAGCATTCCGACTAAGGGCTAAGAGGAGAAGATCTTAGCTTTGCTTAAAAAATTGAAAATGAGAAAAGATCAAAAGGCCCAGTTGTCCGGTCCTAGAAAGAGTAAGATTGGATCCTCAAGGTTTGAAAGGGAGCTTAGAAGGTTGGAATGTTCAATTAACTTTAGAGGTTCAGGCAGTGGAAGAGTTCTCTCTAGAGAGAATTGGGGTTTGGATTCTGTTGGTAAATGAGACTAAGAGGATGTTTGCTTTTATAACTTTTTGCTGAAAGCAAATTGCTTTCAAACTTTAGGTTATTTATTTTTCTACTTTTTCACGACCTATTATAAATTTTTTACTGAATAGAAAAAACTAAAATATTTGGCTTTTCTTAATAGAAAAAGTAACATGTTGGTTTTTCTTTACCTTTTAATACTTAATAGAAATAAAATATTACAAAAACAAACAAATTAATACTTAACACTATTAAACACTTTAGTTTTAAATTCTATTTAGAATTGAAGAAAAAACCAAACCACCTAAGAATTCTTTCATGGAATGTGAGAGGATCAAATCAATGATTACGGCTCAGAGAGCTGATTTGGTCTTGTCTTCAGGAAACTAAGTTTTAAAGTCTATTGTGTAGCTTGGTTCATTCATTAGGAGTGGGCAGGTTCTTGGAGTGGGGTGCTCTCAATTCTCAGGTTATGGTAGGGGGAGTGTTAGTCTTTTGGGATAACAGGTTGTTAAAGCTGACTGGTATGGAAATTAGGGATTTTTCGATTTCCAATCGATTTAAAAATATTGAGAATGGATTCTGTTGGGTTTTTATGGGGTGGCATGGCCACTACTATTGGGAGGTTCATAGAAGCTTTCTGGGAGGAGTTGGGGACTATCGGGGTTTGTGTCAGGATCCTTGGTGCTTAGGAGGAGATTTTAATGTAATCAGATTCATGAGAGAACAAAAATGAGCTTCTAGGTTGTCTTCAACAATGAGAAGATTTTTAGAAGTCATCGAGGACTTGGAACTGCAGGATCTCCCTTTGCAGGGGGTTCTTTCATGTGGAAGGGAAGATTGAACAATCAATTTCAATCAAGATTAGAAAAATTCTTAGTCTCTGAGGATTGGGAGTGCTATTTCGGTGGGGTTCTTTAGTGTCTTCTCTGCAGACCTGTTTTTGACCACGGCCCAATTTTTGTTACATGGTGGAGGCATAAAAGGAAAGGTCCATCCCCGTTCAAATTCAAGAATATGTGGTTGAAGGAGAATGGTTTTAAGGATTTGCTAAGAATTTGGTGGAGGCGTCTCCATTTCAGAGGGTCCTTCAATTTCATTCTATCTGAAAAACTGAAAGTGCTTGAGGCTATTTTAAAGATTTGGAACAAAGATGTGTTTGGAAATACTACTACTAGAAAAGAGGCAACCTTGAACCAGGTGCTATTTTGGGATCTATAGAAGGGAATAGGGCTTTGTCTGTAGAAAACAGAATCTCAGGAAGCAAGCTATGGAGAAGTATAATAAGTGGGTGTTGATGGAAGAAACCTCTTAGAGGCAAAAATCTAGGGAGTTATGGTTGAGGGAGGGAGATAGAAATACTGGTTTTTTTCCACAAAATGGCCTCAGCTCATAAGAGAGGAAACTCAATGGTGAAGAGCAGGATCAATGGGACTTGGGTAGCAGAGGAGAGAGAGATCAAAGAAGGGGTGGTTCACTTCTTCCACTCTCTTTTGTCTGAATCAAAGGAGTGGAGACCCAACTGCAGTGAGCTGTCGGTTGGGGTCTTAGGAGGTGAGGATGCAGCGATAGAGGTCCTTTTTTCCGAGGAAGAGGTATTTGGTGCTCTCTCAAATCTTAGTGGGGATAAAGCTCCCATACCCAATGGCTTCTCCATGGCAATTCATTTAGGATTTTTTGAAGTAAGAAGTTATGGGGTTTTTTAAGGATTTTCATGAACGTGGTAGGTTTGCGAAGAGCATTAAGGCCTCTTTTCTAGTGTTAATTCCTAAGAGAGGGGGAGTGAAGATCTCAGAGATTTTAAGCCTATAAGCTTGGTGGATAGCCTTTACAAGTTGTTAGCTAAAGTGTTAACTAACGGGCTTAAGAAGATAGTGGGAAAGGTTGTATCCAAGTCCCAAAATGCTTTTATGGAGGGTAGGCGAATCCTTGATGTCTCTTTGATTGCTAATGAGGCTATTGATTCAATGCAGAAAGGCGATGGTGGTGGTATTCTATGCAAGTTTGATATTAAGAAGGCGTACGATGTAAATTGGAATTTCATATTTTGGTTGCTAGAAAAAATGGGCTTTGGAGCTAAGTGGATCAGTTGGATCCACTAGTGTATTTCTATTGTGAGCTTCTTTGTCCTTATCAACAGAAATCTCTCTGGTTTCTTCCAAAGCTCTTGGGGCTTAAGGCAGGGGGATCCTCTATCCCCTTACTTTTTTGTGATTGTCATGGGGGCCGTCAGTTGTTTGTTGAATAGAGCTAAGGGAGGAGTCTTGTCAGGGTGACAGTTTAATGGTAGAGGAGTGGGAGTGGAAATCTCTCAATTGTTGTTTGCATATGACACTTTAGTATTCTGTGAGCCTCCTCTGAATCAATTGACTTCTTTGAGTTGGCTACTTATATGGTTTGAGGTCATGTCAGGGTTGAGAGTATACTTGGAAAAAAGTGAGCTCATTCCGATGGGGGGCTAGAGAATGTAGGAGAGTTGGCTCATGAGTTTGGTTGCAAGTTGAGCACGCTCCCATCTTCTTACTTGGGTCTTCTCTTTGGTACTCGTTTCAAGGATGTGGAAATTTGGGATGGTGTGGAGGAAAGGCTTTGGAAAAGACCATATATTTCCAAAGGAGGTAGGCTTACCTTGTTTCAAAGTACTCTTTCCAATATGCCAATTTATTGTCTTTGCTTTGTATTCTAAGGAAAGTCAAATTGAGGTTAAAGCAAATCCAACAAGATTTTCTTTGGGGAGGTTGGGCCCTTGAGAGAAAGCCTCATTTAGTTAGTCTATTGTCTACTCAAATAAATGCAAGGGTGGTTTAGGAGTGAGGAATTTAGTGTTGATTAATAAGGCCTTCCAATGCAAGTGGAGTTTGCGTTTGGCACTGGATAGGGAGGCCTTTTGGAGGCAAGTTATTGTAGGAAGTATGGGGAAGAAAAGGATGGGTGGTGTTCTTGTGAAGTGAGAAAGATTTGGGGTAGATTTGTTGAAAGCCATCAGGAGAGAATGGGATATGGTAGCGGCAATATGGTTTTTTCTATGGGGAATGAGAGGAAAGTTAGATTTTGGTAGGACAAGTGGTGTGGAGACAATCCTCTGTGCACCTCTTTTCCCTCCTTATTTGCTATTTTGTTGGCTAAAGAGGCTTGGGTGGAAGATGTTTGGAACCATTCTAGAGAGGGAGTTTAGGATCCTCGTTTCTCTAGACAACTCAATGACTAGGAGGTGATTGATGTAGAGTTTTTTTTCCAATATTGCAAGGGAGGAGGGTGTGTAGTGACGTGGAAGATCAAGTGGTATGGACAAAGTCAAAGGAAGATAAATTTATTGTCAAATATCTCTATAAGGCTTTGAACCAAAAAGACAAGGGGATGTTCCTGCAAAGTGTAATTTTTTAAGGCGCTCTTAGGCGTCCTTTGTAAACTACCTATGTACTTTGGGCACTTTTCTAAAGTGCCTTGTTTTAATATATTGCTATTTATCCATCAAAAAACTTGAACCTGCCATATTGGTTGGACTAATAACTAGAATTCTTACCTAAAATATGAACCATTCTTTTTTTCTTTAGTCTTTATTTATTATTATTTGTTTTCTTTTTTTGACAAGGACCGTTTTATTTTCATTCATTGAAACCTAGAACATCCTCTCATCCCCACCTAGAACATCCTCTCATCCCCACCCTATCCTTTTTACCACTTGAGCCAGGCCACCTATCCTAGGCTTTAAGGGCATTAAAATTGAACATTCACAAGGACAAGCAATAATTATCAGCATTAACTGAGATATAGTGATGAGAATGAATCTCCAATATATATATCAAGAAAGGGAATTAGAATTAGAATTAGTTACAATTAAAGTAGCATTAGTATTACTTGGAATTAAATTAGGAATAATATTTGTTGGAATCTAATTAGGATTAGCTAGTTAAGTTATAATAAAATTAGAATTTAAATCATGCTAGATTATTAGAGACCTAATAGACTTTGGATGTTATAATTAGAATTAGAATCATAATAAGTTATTAGAATCCTAGTTGACTTTGGATTTCTTGGAGAAACTTATAAATAGGCTAATCAACCTAAATCAAAGGGATAATTGAGATTAATAATATTATGTTTTCTTTCATTACAAGGTTTCAACCCTCAATGGTGAGAATCCATTGATTTTCTTCTAGGTGAGACTCCTAGAAGGCCTTAGTGAAACTTTAAGGTTTTCGATCTTTTCTTCGTTGTTTTTTCTTTTTCTCTATTTCTTATCTTATATTTTCTCTACCATAAAATTTATTCCTTATTCCTCTTCCTACACCCTAAAAATAAAACCCTAACCCACCTACCCTTAAGTGTAGGCAACAATCTTAGGGTTGTCCTACATCAATTTTGGTATCAAAGCAAAAATTCTTGGCATGAAGGCATAGGTAATTGAGGAGTGGAGCAACATATGCAAACATGGTTGACGGCTACAACCTTTTTATGCTGTCATTGGTGAACATACCAAGGCTAAATGAAGAGGAGGATTGGCGACGTACTAGCATCTACTCGTGTTTCTTTGCCAAGGGAGACTATGTACTTTGATTATTGATGGAGGTAGTTGTTCCAATCTAGCTTCAGAGGAGCTTATTGAGAAACTTAATATAAAGACAGAAGATCATCCAAATCCATATCAAAGAGCATGGGTAAATGACACATCTATTTTGGTGAGTTCTCGTTGTCTAGTGACGTTTAATTTCAGTAATAATTTTGAGTTATCAGCATGGTGTGATGTTTTGCCGATGAAAGCCGCCCATATTATGCTTGGAAGACCATGACTTTTTGATGAAAGGGTCCAACATGATGGATATGAGAACACTTAACACACTTGTGTGCAATGGGCATAAGAAGATCCTTCGTCCAATGAAGGAAATACCACCACATAAGCAACCAAAGGAAAAATTAGCAGCCTTAAAAATAGAAGAGCTATCAAATACTCTTACAAAAAAGCAAGTCAAAGTTACTAAAAAGGAGGAAGAAATCATCAATGATGAATCTAGAAAGCAAGAGGTGATGAAACTAATCCTAGATCAACCAGTAGAAGAACTCAAGGAATTGTAGAAGCTTCAAAAGAATCGATTCTTGATTTCCCCTAGGCCAAACATGATCATGAGTAGTGGCAAGCATGAAGAATCTGCTAAAATTTCTTTTGAACATAGGGAATTCAAAAATCTTATTCTTCCACAAGACAATTCACAAGAAGAGTGTGGGAAACAACTTTCCACAAGCTTGTTGAAGACACATAATTATTTCCAGAATTATCAATTTGTTGTACAACATCAAAAAGTTTTCAAAGTCTAGTATTTATTTTGTGTGAAATTGAACAAGTTCAAGAGATCTTGAGATCCTATCTTACCATGGGAAAGAGACGACAAAGAAAGAAAGGGTGGAAGGCATAGCTTGGAATTTCAATTCATCGTGGAAAATCACTAAAACTCGAGGTCAAGTTTTTTTCAAGTCGGGGGGAATTGATGAGGATGAATCTCCAAGATATATATATCAAGAAAGGGAATTAGTATTAGTTACAATTAAAGTAGGATTAATATTACTTAGAATTAAATTAGGATAAATATTTGTTGGAGTCTAATTAGGATTAACTAGTTAAGTTATAATATAACTTGAATTTCAATCATGATAGGTTATTAGAGTCATAGTAGACTTTGGATGTTATAATTAGAATTAGAATCATAATAGGTTATTAGAGTCTTAATAGACTTGGATTTCTTAGAGAAACTATAAATAGGATAATAAATGTAAATCAAAGGGATGATTGATATTAATAATATTATGTTTTCTTTCATTGCAAGGTTGCAACCCTCAATGGTGAGACTCCATTGATTTTCTTCTAGGTGACTCCTAGAAGGCCTTAGTGAGACTCTAAGGTTTTCGATCTTTTCTTCGTTGTTTTTTTCTTTTTCTCTATTTCTTATCTTATATTTTTCTCTACCATAAAATTTATTCCTTATTCCTCTTCTTACACCTAAAAATAAAACCCTAACCCACCTACCCTTGAGTGTAGGCAACCATCCTAGGGTTGTCCTACATCATAGACTTTAATTATGAAGATTGCCAACTAAAGAACCCCTATTGAGTGAGCTTGCAGATATCTACTAGTTCATTTCATAGTCCTGTAGTGCACATACATATACAAAATGTGGAACAGGATAACAGATAGGACTACAAGCTAAAGCATATACAACTGCCACCTCTGATATAAAACAAATATTCCAGCACGGAAGATTACCTGATGATGTCTTGCGATTTCTCTCCATCTCCTCCTGTCACAAATCAACACCATCAGGACAAAACAAAACCAAAAGTAGACATACAGGCATATAAAAGAATAGATGCTCCATGGTGGCAAAATCTAAATCTAGGATCCAATATTTTATTAACCAAAACTGCAAGAAGCATTTCCAAATTCAATGAAATGTTTAGCAAAGTCAAATTTATTCAGGTATCATAACAATAATCAGCAACTAGATCTAGTGTGTTGGAAACAGAGACCATGAGGAAAGAGTTAATGGGATTTTGAAAACAAGTGATTATTGCTGGGTGATGCCAGAGCCAGGAACAGTTAAGTGGAGCAAATTGTAACAAGGTAGCCATAATGGAAGATATAGCCAGATCACATCCTTTTCAGGGAGATCTAATGCTTATTAGGTATTTATATGTTAATGAAATTTAAAATTTTTTCCAGAAGGGGAAAAAAAAGAAGAGGAAATTACAACAAGATTAATGGATTCAAAATTGGCCAATCAGAGGGTAATAAGAAACAGCTGCAGGTGGGTACATCCAAGGAAGAGAAATAGGAAGGGCAGAAGTGACTCATAGTTTAGTAGCAGCTTTCATAAATACTGGATTCACCCTCAAAATAAGAAATCTGAACATCCTCACTAGAAAAGCTAAACATGTTTAACAATTTACAGAATGAAATAATTTATCAGCTCAGAGTAGGTAGAGCAAGATGTGATTTCATAAACAAATTTAGACTCATCAGCACAAAAATAATGGTCAGACTTGAGTATTGCCATATTAAGCAAAAAAGAAATTCCTCTATTTAAATTTAAATCTTAAGATTTGTACCATGCAGAAATGAACTGAGGCATAAAACACCATAGGTTTAAATTGCAAATTATAAGTCACCTGAAGTTTCCGTGCAAGATCCTCATGACTTTGCAATGCAGGTTTGTTGGCTGCTTCCTTAGCATTACTCAACCTCTGTGTCACTTCAGCCTGCAATGGAACATGAAATCAATAGATCTGAAGATATCGGTTTTATTTATAAGATATACATGTCTATGCAAAGTGAACCAAATGCTGCCTAAAAGGCCATCCTTAGAATGCTAATAGTTGACATTTGTGTCTCAATAGTTCTACCAGTTTCGTGTCTATTCAGTTTCCTGTCCCTTCAGAAACTACGAGGATATTTTGTTTGGATGTTTACGGGGGTTTATGGTCCTGTTTTGGCTGTGAGAGAACACTTTTGGAATGAGTTGAGTAATATTAGAGGCCTCTAGAACAACTTTGGTGTGTGGGAGGGGACTTCAAATGTAGTGAGATTCCTGGAGGAAAGGAGGAACTGTCAAAGATTCTCAGTTTCCATGAGGCACTTTTTCAAAGTTATCAAGAGATGTGTCTTACAGATCTCCCTCTGTCTGGTGGATTGTTTACTTGGTGTGGCAGATTAAATAGCTGGATCATTTTCTTGTGTTCGATGATTGGGAGAATCAGTTCAGTGGTCTGTTCCAAGCACCCTTCCAAATCCAGCCTTAGATCATGCACCAATCCTGCTTGATGGTAGAGGGATAAGGAAAGGAAAGACACCATTCAAATTTGAAAATATGTGGTTAAAGGTGGAAGGCTTCAAAGATCTTATCAGGAACTAGTGGGAGGGGTACAGTGTTCAGGGTTCCTTTAGTCACATTCCAGCGGTTAAGCTTAAAGCTTTGAAATAGGACCCTGGAATAAGGAGGTTTTCCGATAATTTTTCCACAAAAAAACTCAAAGGTCTTTGGCTTAATTAGGGTTGTGGGATGCAAAGGAAAGGGTAAGGGCCCTCACAGTGGAGGAATATGAGGTTAGAAGGGGGTGGTGAATGAGTTTACAAAATGGGCAAAGATGAAGGAGATCTCTTAGAGACAAAAATCAAGAGAGTTGTGACTAAAATAAGGGGACAAAAAGACTAGGGACTTGTTTGGCAACTATTTTTTAAAATAGTTTTTTGTTTTCCAGAACAAAAAAACTAAAAAACACGTTTGGTAACCAAAAACTGTTTTTGTTTTTTGTTCTCTGAAAACAGAAAATAGGGTGTTTTCAGATAATATCTTTTAATTGTTTTCAGTTATTTTTACTTGTTTTTTGAGAGTTGTTTTAAATTATAATTATATAAACATTTATAATGATAAAAAAATAAAACCCTAGACATAAAAATTATTTTTTAAAAATATTAAAAACATATTACAAACATTTCAGGCTATCAAACAAACTTTTACTCTACCAAACATCATAAAACAGTTACCAAACAAGACCTGGATTTATCCTCAAAATGATCAATATTCGAAGGAGGCAATTTTTGGTCAAGTTAAGGGTAAATGGTGAATTGCTAGTCGGGGAAGACAACATTAAAGAAGGGGTGGCAAATTCTTTTCAAAGGGTTCTTACTAAGGCGGGGGAGTGGAGGTCGAGTATAGATGAGCTGATTTTTTATTCCTTGTTGTTTGCAAATTTAGAAGCCTTAGAGATCCCCTTCTCTAAAGAGGTCCTTACAACTTTATCTAGCTTGGGTGGTGATAAGGCCCTTGGTCCGAATGGCTTTTCCTTGGCTTTTTGGCAATGTTGTTAGGATTTTGTGAAATGTGAGGTTATGGAGTTTTTCGGAGAATTCTATAACTTGGGGTACTTTGAGAGGAGTTCAAATGTAATGTTTTTAGTATTGGTGCCTAAGAAAGGGGAGGCAAATAATCCAAAGGACTTTAGACCTATTAGCTTGGTAGGAAGTTTATACAAACTCCTAGCTAAGGTTCTAGCAAACAAACTTAAAAAGGTGGTCGATACCTTAGTCTCAAATTTTCAGAATGCCTTTGTGATATGGAGACAAATTTTAGATGTTTTGATAACAAATGATGCCATTGATTCTAGATTTAAAGACAATTTGAGAGAAATGCTATGCAAGTTTGACATTGAAAAGGTTTATGGCCATATGAATTGGACTTTGTCCTTGTAGTTTTGGAAAATAAAATTTTTGATAGGCTTGCAGTTCTAGAAAAAATGGTATTTGACTCCAAGTAGATAGGATGGATTAGATGGCGTATCCCCACAACACATTTTTCTGTCTCAGTAAATGGTTCCCTTCAGGCTTTTTCCAAAGATGTAGGGATTTGAGACAAGGAGACCCTATGTCTCCTCATTTGTTCATCTTGGCAATGAAGACTCTCTCCAACTTACTCTTTAGGGAAAGGGAAGGTGGTTTTATTCATGGATTCATAGTCAAAGGAAGGCACAATGTGGGAGTAGAGGTTTCCCATTTGGTTTTTTGCAAATGATATCTTCATCCTTTGAGATGCTAGTAAGGAAAATCTAAAGCACTTGAGTTGGTTCTTCATGTGGTTTGAGGCATGTTTATGGCTCAAGATTAATCTGGAGAAAAGTGAGTTGATTCTAGTTGGGGATGTCCCAAATATGGAGGAGCTTGTTGAGGTTCTAAGCTGCAAGGTGGGTGCAGTCCCAACCACCTACTTAGGTCTCCCTTTGGTTGCTCCTTACAAGTCTTCTAGCGTTTGGGAAGGGATGGAGGAGTGATTCCAAAAAAGGCTTGCTTTGTGGAAGAGCCAATATCCCTCAAAAGGTGAAGACAGACATTAAGATCACCTTATCTAGCTTACCAATTTGATTAAGAGGCAGTAACTCTTGAACTCCTATAAGAGCTAGCCTTTTTTACTTGGAAAGCAACTTAGACCAAGATTTTAACTCAAGATCAGCTCAAAAAGAGGGGTTGGAAGATGCCTCATAGATACTATATGTGCAAAGCAGAAGAAAAAATAGGTGATCATTTTCTCCTTCATTGTTTGAAATTTTGTGGCAATTGATTTTAGCTCTACTTTATGTATAGTGGGTGATGCATGCTTCAGTGAGAGGGTTGCTCTTGAGTTGGGGAGGCCGTTGTGTTGGCAAAAAAAAAGGAAAAAGACTTCAAAAGTTGTTCCTTTATACCTTTTTTGGTCCATTTAGAGGGAGAGAAATAAGAGAGTCTTCGAGAATTGTGAAAGTTTGGACTAAACAATTAAAAGTTCTTTTTTGTATCTTTTTTGGAATTGGGTTTGTACATAGAGAATAGATCTATGTCGATGTTAGATTTTGTGGACAAGTTAGGCTTTTTGTAGGGTGTGGTTACTAGTTTGTTTGTATTAGTGCCTTCTTACTTTTTGGTTGCTTGGTATACATCGTGTATACTTTTTAAAATTTTAATACAATCTGCATTCACCTATAAAAAAAAAAAGTCTATGCAAGTGTGTGTACCAAACATGAATAGGATGATAACTAGTTGTGTGTCCTTTTCTAAAAGGTTTAACATGACTAAATGTCCCTAATCAACCAAGCAACATACAAACCCCTAAATCTTTCTCAAGCTTGCAAAATCATAATAACTCATCAATAAACCTAATGTTCGTTTTATTTATAAGATATACATGTTTATGCAAGTGTGTTCACCAGACATGAGTAGAAGGATGACTAGATGCAAGTCCTCTTCTGCAAGGTTGAACAACTAAATATCCTTAATTAACCTAGCAACATTCAAACCCCTAAATCTTTCTCGAGCTTACAAAATCATGATAGGTCATTAATCAACCTAACAATGCTCAAACCCCTGCATTTTTCAAAAGCTTGAAAAACCAATGAGAGGTGATGTCTCATTGCTGAACCAACTTCATCGATGGTCCATTTAATCATCCCAGTTTTTTTGTTTCTAAACACACGACCAAACAACTGATTTTCTGTCTTGTTTTTAGTCTTTGAAAATAGTAACATGTTTGGTAATCCCAGTAGTTGCATAACTAAAANATATCTCATAAGATTAAAATAGCATGTCCCTTTGGGTGATCCAAAGGACATGTGATCATGAAATATATGGTTGCATTAATTCATTTAGTGGAATTTGACATATGCTCCTTGGAGGTAGAGTATGTCAGTTGATCGCATAATAGGTAAATTTGTAACTCAAAGATTGGACAGATAATTTTAATGGGTTGATAACACTATCCCATTAAATTACGAACATCAGTTCATAGGAAGTTTACATGCAATGGAAAGTAGGTCATGAACCTAAGTTTTGTCTTATTGTAATTTCATAAGATATTGAAGTGCACTTGACTCTGTTTAGTGGAGTGTCAACCAACTTCATAATCGGATTCTAAATGAGCCAGTATTTTCCTATGGGTCTCAATAGTCCCTATTCGAGTTCCTAATTCATGGTGGCACACACTTTGAGGGTATTTTTGGTATATAGTTCATAAGTGTGGATAACGATTAGATCTTATAAACTAACTTTTTGGAATGGGTTAATTAATTGATTAGAGCTTATTAGGATTAATTAATTAATTAAGATTCAAGTGAGATAGATTAGGTGACCTAAGCCCAATTTGGGCTTAAGTGACTTAAGCCCGCGAGGAAGCCTTTATAATCTTAGGGGTTAAAGCTTCAAGCGTACAATTTAGTTTTCTAAAATTCTAAAGAAAGGTACCCCAACTATCCTTAAGAAAAGAGAAAGAAGCCCACATTTCTCCCATGTCATGACCCATGGAAAGAGAGATCAGGTGGAAGATTGTTGGGTAAATGACTTCTACAACAACCACCACAGATTTAAAGTCTTCATTGGAAGGAAATTTGATCTGGGAATATCCAAATCACAGGTTTGAGTTTTTCGATCTCTAGATCTTTATTCTATAATGGTTTTTAATGCCATGTGTTTTCTCTATGATAAATCTAGAGAACCCTATGGATAGATGCATGTGCCCTACGTGATCCAAGGCTAAGGAATGAAGTAATTTGGATTCCCAGCACTAACACCTACTATTGATAACTCAACAGTAAATCTTATCCAATAGCTTGTGTGATTAGTAAACGGGATGGCTACTTGCAAAGCTATTAGTGACTCATGATTAGATTTGTTGAAGACTCGAATCTAGAGCATGAAGGAGTAACTTGCAATAGTGGAGTCATTATTCACATCTCAATTTGACCTAGCTCACACTCATTTCCACCATAAGATTTGTATTTTTAATATTTCTTTTTATATATTAAATATTGCAAAAGAGTTTTTTTAGGTTGGATGTACTTTGATATTTGTTATTTCTAGAGACTACTTATATTGCTCTCTCAATTGAGTTATGGTCATCTATTAGATGGTTGATTTGGATCATATATATATATATATATATATATATATATATGATGGTCTTATACTATGAGAGTTGATGGAGGTAATGAATTTGGCAAATTGTGAGACATAGAGATAAGGAGTAAGTGAGACATGGGAATAGGTGTAGACATAAGGAGGCATGCAAAGAGATGTGTGGAAGGAGAGAAAGAAAGACAAAAGATATGTGGGAGGAGAAGAAAAGTCATAAGATAATTACATATATATATATATATATATATATATATATATATATATATATATATATATATATATATAGTTTTTTCAAGTTTATTATTTTTGTGACAAGAAAAGGTGAGTTGGTGATGTGATGATATTATTCATGAGATATTTTCATGTAATATTTCTCAGATTTATATATTCCATATATACCAAGTATAGTTCTTTTCGAATTTATTATTTTTGTGACACAAAAAGGTGAGTAGGTGGTGTAATGATATTATTGATTAGATATTTTCATGTAATATTTCTCTTATTTATTCATTTCCATATCAAACATTTTTGTTAATTGAGCATGTATATATAACAAGTTTATTGTAAGAGTATTGCAACCAAGTGCATGATGGTTAAGACCGTTTTAACTTAGGATTTAACAAGATTATTTTTAAGAGTTAAGAAATTATAATCTACATTTTGTTACATAATTGTTAAGGGGAGATATTGTTGATACATTATATTAAGTTAGTAATTTTGTGTTATTATAGCACAAAGTCTAATATATTATACTTTCAAGGATCTTATCGGTTAGAGTTGAGTTTGAGCTACTTTACAGTCCATTCATATTTGAAGTACATATATTTTGGATGCATTAAAGCATGCATGAGAAACAATTGTTGCATACATATATACTAAGTGAAATTTTGGAGAGTATATCAAAAATAAAGTCAAACGAGTAAACTAAAGCTATAATGTTCAAGCGTCATGCATGGGACGTTTAAAAGTCCATGGACAATTAAAAGTCCTCGATTGGGCATTAGAACATTGATGTCTCCACTTATATATTTTCAATTTGTTTTCATATTTTAAGTGGTTTTTTTATCATTTTAATTTAAAAATGCCTCTCCAAAATACTCTCATAGGGTTCTAAAATAAAAAGACGTTTTCCTAAAATTTAAAAATATAGAAAGAAAACACTCATCTTTGTACTTTAGATTTTTATTCTTAGAACTTTAAAAAACGATGTTGAAAGCAATTTTAGTAAAGAAAAGGGTGCGAGGGTCCACTAGCCTCAACATAGGGTTGAGGTATCCATTGAGGAGCACAAAGTGTTTCATCGAGGATGTGAAGCACAGAGTCTACTAATGATAAATTTAATGAAACTAAACATTAAAAATTAAAGATGAATTTCAGTTTATTTTGATAATTGATTTTGTTATTATATGATTTTTATTTAAATGTTTAATATAATATGTATGATATTTCAATAATATTTTTTTAAGTGTAACTTTCAATTGATGTCTAGAGTTATACTTTGTGGTTTTTTGTTTGTTTTACTTAAATAAATAAATAGTATTTTTTTGTTTTAATTTATCACTTTTCTTAAGACAATTTTGTCTTAATGAAAAAAAGTCACTTTCTCCTTTTGCTTTTGAATCTTTCACTTTGTTATAATATTCACATTTAATTTCTCAGTCAAACTAAAGCCAAATTCAGTTTAAAAAAATTTGGATGACCCCTATTTTAAAAACTAGTTAAATTACTTTAATTTTGAACAATTTGAATAAAAATTAATTTGATAAAAAATAGTAAATTTATCAATAATTTAATCCAAAAAAAAATCTACAAAATTTCAAATCCACAACTAAAATTTTACCACATATTTTTTGCCTTCTAATTCATTCATAATGAAATTAAATTCTATAAATTATTGTGGATTTTTTGTTCATAAAATAAAGATAAACAACACTAAAATTCATTTAATTTACATTATAAATAAATTTACTGCAAATTCTCAAAATTCAACTTCTTATGTGCAATAAAACTACAATAATTCAACAACCATCAATTTCCAATAAAAAAATTAATTAAAATTTCAAAACTTAATTCATATTCATCTAAATATTCAGGACATTAACATTTTTAAATAATTTTGAAAAATAAAAAGTTAGGACTTAATACTTCTTTAAGTTAAAAAATCAAATTTAATAAATTAATCTCAATAATGAAACAAGTATTTTAATTGCAACTCCATAAATCCAAAAATACACTACATAAAATAAGTTTTAACTTACAAAAATTACTAACATTTTCTGGACAATCAACCATAATTCAATCCTAATTATTATTCTAATTTCTAATCTCCAATTAATCACATCATTAATCATTATGAAATTTTTGTATGGTAAAAAAAATTTATATTTAAAAATATGCTTAATCTTTTTAATTATTAATTTTTAAATTAAAATTATATATATATATATATATATATATATATATATATATATATATATATATATAGAATAATTAATTTTATGGATAACTTTATCAAAAATTGTTTTTTAAAGACAAAATCCAACCTGTCATATATTTTGGGTTGAAATGATAGTTTAATGGCATTGCCCACAGGCCACAGGTACCACTTTCCCCTATCCCTCTCCTCGACTCACGCGAAATATTATAGAAGCCACCTCCCAACTATTCAAACGACAACATATTTGAATACGATATGAGAATTAAAAACACAAAAGATAAAAATAATAAATAATAATAAAGTGGACTATTTTGGGCATTCACAATGAGATATTTTGTGAAAAGTTGATTGTTGGTGAAGACTTAAGAGAGGTGGAATATAATATTTTAACATATTTTATAATAATATTTTTTTAGTCTTTTCTGATATTTCAAAATTTTAAAATAAAAAGATATTACGTCCTCATATCTAACATTCAAAAAAAAATTGATTTTTAATTTTTGTACCAATTATTATATCGGATGAATCATGTTCAACTAAGTTAATCTCAGATATGCTTACATCGAATATCTTATAAAAAAAAAAAATTATGATTTTTAGCTATAAATATGCATGATAAATTTTAGATTGAAAATAGATTTTCAAGAATTATTTTTAAAACCATGATGAATTTTGAAATTAAAATTTGAGATGTTTTTTAAGCGTTTTCAAATAATATTTTGATGAATAATTATTAATACAATGAATAGATAAAAAATAAAATTGACTTTGGAAACAAAAATTTGTTTCAAAATCCACCATATTAAACAAAATAATTTTATTTGGAAAATAGGTCTTGGTTCGTTTACATTGGAAAATTGTTTCAAAAAAGAATATTTTGGTAAAAAAACCGGACACCATATTGGGTATTTGGGTTGGGAATTGGGAGAGAGGCTTGGGAAGGGGGCAGGTGTGATAATGTGAGTTAGGAGACTCTCCTTTTCAATAACATCCGTGACCTAAGCACCCAGCATCAGCAGTGAACAACGCTCCAACTCCCTTCGTGTCGGCCGAATCTCCACATCAATGCCTTTCTCAAACGGCACCATCAATTAATCAAGCCACGTTAAATAAATTCACGTTCTTGGCGGTGGATGGAAACTTCTGCAATGTGCACCTGTCTACCATGATTTCAATTTTCAATTTTCAACTGGAAGGTCATTTGGGTCCCCTGAATGGCTTTTTCAACCATATGATTTATTGCCTAGGCCAAGGGGAAGTAATTTGAGTCAAATGATTGATTGGCCTTTTCAACCGTTCCATGAACTCAATTGGTATGAACTATGAAGACGACAAAAACAGGTTAAGATAGGCGAAACAGTTGGCTTGAGCAATATTAGAAAAGCCATAATAACGTGGCCCAAGGCTCAAGTAGACAGGAGTGGGATAGCATTAATTTTGGGTACATATCGGATTAGCTTAAAGCCTCAATCAAAGTGGACCACCTAATGGAAGGATCAATCAGCTAGACAACGGACACTTAACCACCCATCAATGGGGTTGGTTGTAGTTGGCTTCATTAATGTCACCAAGGCCAAAGGTCTAACTTGTAGTAGGGCAAAGATCAGCCCGACTTCTCCAGGTCTTAAAGCAAATCATTTTATTTTTTTTTTCACTTTTAGGACACAAGTAAGAAAACCCTTTAATATCAACTATATTTATGAAGCTAAAGGTATAACTTTCCTCGAATGGCATTACAACATAGGGGTAAGAGTAATGTATCCCAACAGCAGCATCAGCAACAACAATATTGGAAGCATATACGTGGAGTACTTAATTTTGCCACATACAGCTCTAAACTATATACATTATCGTCCACGTTAATTTCAACTTTAGCAAATGGGAATCAAATATTATTCTTATTCCTGCATAATTTACCACATTCAGCTTCAAACTATTCGCAGAATCTACGTCAAGTTTCTTCTATCTCAGAAAGGAATCACAGATTATTCTTATTTGACATTATTTTCGTGAATGTAAATTCAATTAATTCCATCTTCACTTTTTATTCACTAAATCTTATGATTTAAGATCAAAATTTTCCTTAGTCCCTCCAATTGCAAAGTAAACATCTAAGCTAATCACTTCTAATGATTTTCAATGTATCAGTCAGGGGGAGAGCGGGAAGACATGCTAGGCATGATGGAACCACCATATAATTACAATTCAATATAATAAATTGAGATGAGCAAGCAGCTTTACTTTTTCCTTGTAACAAAACACATCACAAATATCCATTCTCCCACTGAGAAACCAAAGTATCCCTCAAAATATTTCCTATTTGGGTTAAAAATCCTTCTTTCGTGTCAAGAAATCCACCCACTACTTATGCCATGAACCAAACACATCAATCCATTAGTGAATATAATGATCAATTTTATACATAAAATGTGCCTTGATTGATAGGCTCCCAAGTAAAATTAACTTCATATACACACTGAGTTGATATCAGATCAAAGCTCACACAACCAAGAAATTTACCAAATATCAAAATATCAACCAGTAGAAAATAATGAAAAATTTTAACAGAGACATGAGGGTGCCTTCAATGATAATTTGAAATTGTTTGCCATCAATGAGCACTCACAAGGAAAGGATGCTGGCAAACCCCACACTCAATGGTCTCAGATCCTGAGCTGGGAACTTGGACCTGCAATAATCAGCATTACAGCCACCACATTTATAACATTTGATGTAATAAATGTTATATTACATTTAACATTTAAGAATTTCAAACCTAAAATTCTAAAAAGCTAAAAGAATTTCAAACCTGCAAATGGACAGTGCAAATGGGACAGGCAACTTCTTTCATCCGCTTCCCAGATCCATCAGACTTGGAGCCTGCAAGAGTAAAATCATAGCTCATAACATGAGGACTGGAAACACTTCTCAAGCTATTTCATTGCAAGGTGTTTGATACTCTAAAAGTGGAGCTAACATGATATCTTGACTTGTCAATCACCCAACAACAGGAAGACATTAAACAAGATTGAATCACACAAAAGCCAATTTTTGTGAACTACACAAGCCTAATCAAATACAGTGTGGACAACGTACATGACATGATGGATGAGTGGACTCAAAGTTGAAAGTTCTAATCATGTTTAAGCAGTAGATCAAATACAGAATCTGATGTCACACCAATTCCACCCTTTCCCTTCTTGTCAGGAAAGGGTTTCAGAAGGGGCCTGTGATAATGGTTGTGGCCCAGGTGTGGAGCTTTTGAAAGTGGAAGCAAACCTTTGTCCCCTAAGTGTGGTTTTGGCTGACGGTAGCTCTGCAGCGATCTCTTCTGGGAAGGAAAGGGCTCTGGTAGTGGTAGAGGAAGAGGGTCAAGAGGAAAGGGACAGTGAGATGGGGAGGCTAGGGTTTGAGGCAGAATCTGTTGAGGCTTGGAACTCAAGTTGCCTCGCTCAGTTCAGTAATTTTCTGAGCATTCCGACTAAGGGCTAAGAGGAGAAGATCTTAGCTTTGCTTAAAAAATTGAAAATGAGAAAAGATCAAAAGGCCCAGTTGTCCGGTCCTAGAAAGAGTAAGATTGGATCCTCAAGGTTTGAAAGGGAGCTTAGAAGGTTGGAATGTTCAATTAACTTTAGAGGTTCAGGCAGTGGAAGAGTTCTCTCTAGAGAGAATTGGGGTTTGGATTCTGTTGGTAAATGAGACTAAGAGGATGTTTGCTTTTATAACTTTTTGCTGAAAGCAAATTGCTTTCAAACTTTAGGTTATTTATTTTTCTACTTTTTCACGACCTATTATAAATTTTTTACTGAATAGAAAAAACTAAAATATTTGGCTTTTCTTAATAGAAAAAGTAACATGTTGGTTTTTCTTTACCTTTTAATACTTAATAGAAATAAAATATTACAAAAACAAACAAATTAATACTTAACACTATTAAACACTTTAGTTTTAAATTCTATTTAGAATTGAAGAAAAAACCAAACCACCTAAGAATTCTTTCATGGAATGTGAGAGGATCAAATCAATGATTACGGCTCAGAGAGCTGATTTGGTCTTGTCTTCAGGAAACTAAGTTTTAAAGTCTATTGTGTAGCTTGGTTCATTCATTAGGAGTGGGCAGGTTCTTGGAGTGGGGTGCTCTCAATTCTCAGGTTATGGTAGGGGGAGTGTTAGTCTTTTGGGATAACAGGTTGTTAAAGCTGACTGGTATGGAAATTAGGGATTTTTCGATTTCCAATCGATTTAAAAATATTGAGAATGGATTCTGTTGGGTTTTTATGGGGTGGCATGGCCACTACTATTGGGAGGTTCATAGAAGCTTTCTGGGAGGAGTTGGGGACTATCGGGGGTTTGTGTCAGGATCCTTGGTGCTTAGGAGGAGATTTTAATGTAATCAGATTCATGAGAGAACAAAAATGAGCTTCTAGGTTGTCTTCAACAATGAGAAGATTTTTAGAAGTCATCGAGGACTTGGAACTGCAGGATCTCCCTTTGCAGGGGGGTTCTTTCATGTGGAAGGGAAGATTGAACAATCAATTTCAATCAAGATTAGAAAAATTCTTAGTCTCTGAGGATTGGGAGTGCTATTTCGGTGGGGTTCTTTAGTGTCTTCTCTGCAGACCTGTTTTTGACCACGGCCCAATTTTTGTTACATGGTGGAGGCATAAAAGGAAAGGTCCATCCCCGTTCAAATTCAAGAATATGTGGTTGAAGGAGAATGGTTTTAAGGATTTGCTAAGAATTTGGTGGAGGCGTCTCCATTTCAGAGGGTCCTTCAATTTCATTCTATCTGAAAAACTGAAAGTGCTTGAGGCTATTTTAAAGATTTGGAACAAAGATGTGTTTGGAAATACTACTACTAGAAAAGAGGCAACCTTGAACCAGGTGCTATTTTGGGATCTATAGAAGGGAATAGGGCTTTGTCTGTAGAAAACAGAATCTCAGGAAGCAAGCTATGGAGAAGTATAATAAGTGGGTGTTGATGGAAGAAACCTCTTAGAGGCAAAAATCTAGGGAGTTATGGTTGAGGGAGGGAGATAGAAATACTGGTTTTTTTCCACAAAATGGCCTCAGCTCATAAGAGAGGAAACTCAATGGTGAAGAGCAGGATCAATGGGACTTGGGTAGCAGAGGAGAGAGAGATCAAAGAAGGGGTGGTTCACTTCTTCCACTCTCTTTTGTCTGAATCAAAGGAGTGGAGACCCAACTGCAGTGAGCTGTCGGTTGGGGTCTTAGGAGGTGAGGATGCAGCGATAGAGGTCCTTTTTTCCGAGGAAGAGGTATTTGGTGCTCTCTCAAATCTTAGTGGGGATAAAGCTCCCATACCCAATGGCTTCTCCATGGCAATTCATTTAGGATTTTTTGAAGTAAGAAGTTATGGGGTTTTTTAAGGATTTTCATGAACGTGGTAGGTTTGCGAAGAGCATTAAGGCCTCTTTTCTAGTGTTAATTCCTAAGAGAGGGGGAGTGAAGATCTCAGAGATTTTAAGCCTATAAGCTTGGTGGATAGCCTTTACAAGTTGTTAGCTAAAGTGTTAACTAACGGGCTTAAGAAGATAGTGGGAAAGGTTGTATCCAAGTCCCAAAATGCTTTTATGGAGGGTAGGCGAATCCTTGATGTCTCTTTGATTGCTAATGAGGCTATTGATTCAATGCAGAAAGGCGATGGTGGTGGTATTCTATGCAAGTTTGATATTAAGAAGGCGTACGATGTAAATTGGAATTTCATATTTTGGTTGCTAGAAAAAATGGGCTTTGGAGCTAAGTGGATCAGTTGGATCCACTAGTGTATTTCTATTGTGAGCTTCTTTGTCCTTATCAACAGAAATCTCTCTGGTTTCTTCCAAAGCTCTTGGGGCTTAAGGCAGGGGGATCCTCTATCCCCTTACTTTTTTGTGATTGTCATGGGGGCCGTCAGTTGTTTGTTGAATAGAGCTAAGGGAGGAGTCTTGTCAGGGTGACAGTTTAATGGTAGAGGAGTGGGAGTGGAAATCTCTCAATTGTTGTTTGCATATGACACTTTAGTATTCTGTGAGCCTCCTCTGAATCAATTGACTTCTTTGAGTTGGCTACTTATATGGTTTGAGGTCATGTCAGGGTTGAGAGTATACTTGGAAAAAAGTGAGCTCATTCCGATGGGGGGGCTAGAGAATGTAGGAGAGTTGGCTCATGAGTTTGGTTGCAAGTTGAGCACGCTCCCATCTTCTTACTTGGGTCTTCTCTTTGGTACTCGTTTCAAGGATGTGGAAATTTGGGATGGTGTGGAGGAAAGGCTTTGGAAAAGACCATATATTTCCAAAGGAGGTAGGCTTACCTTGTTTCAAAGTACTCTTTCCAATATGCCAATTTATTGTCTTTGCTTTGTATTCTAAGGAAAGTCAAATTGAGGTTAAAGCAAATCCAACAAGATTTTCTTTGGGGAGGTTGGGCCCTTGAGAGAAAGCCTCATTTAGTTAGTCTATTGTCTACTCAAATAAATGCAAGGGTGGTTTAGGAGTGAGGAATTTAGTGTTGATTAATAAGGCCTTCCAATGCAAGTGGAGTTTGCGTTTGGCACTGGATAGGGAGGCCTTTTGGAGGCAAGTTATTTGTAGGAAGTATGGGGAAGAAAAGGATGGGTGGTGTTCTTGTGAAGTGAGAAAGATTTGGGGTAGATTTGTTGAAAGCCATCAGGAGAGAATGGGATATGGTAGGCGGCAATATGGTTTTTTCTATGGGGAATGAGAGGAAAGTTAGATTTTGGTAGGACAAGTGGTGTGGAGACAATCCTCTGTGCACCTCTTTTCCCTCCTTATTTGCTATTTTGTTGGCTAAAGAGGCTTGGGTGGAAGATGTTTGGAACCATTCTAGAGAGGGAGTTTAGGATCCTCGTTTCTCTAGACAACTCAATGACTAGGAGGTGATTGATGTAGAGTTTTTTTTTCCAATATTGCAAGGGAGGAGGGTGTGTAGTGACGTGGAAGATCAAGTGGTATGGACAAAGTCAAAGGAAGATAAATTTATTGTCAAATATCTCTATAAGGCTTTGAACCAAAAAGACAAGGGGATGTTCCTGCAAAGTGTAATTTTTTAAGGCGCTCTTAGGCGTCCTTTGTAAACTACCTATGTACTTTGGGCACTTTTCTAAAGTGCCTTGTTTTAATATATTGCTATTTATCCATCAAAAAAACTTGAACCTGCCATATTGGTTGGACTAATAACTAGAATTCTTACCTAAAATATGAACCATTCTTTTTTTCTTTAGTCTTTATTTATTATTATTTGTTTTCTTTTTTTGACAAGGACCGTTTTATTTTTCATTCATTGAAACCTAGAACATCCTCTCATCCCCACCTAGAACATCCTCTCATCCCCACCCTATCCTTTTTACCACTTGAGCCAGGCCACCTATCCTAGGCTTTAAGGGCATTAAAATTGAACATTCACAAGGACAAGCAATAATTATCAGCATTAACTGAGATATAGTGATGAGAATGAATCTCCAATATATATATCAAGAAAGGGAATTAGAATTAGAATTAGTTACAATTAAAGTAGCATTAGTATTACTTGGAATTAAATTAGGAATAATATTTGTTGGAATCTAATTAGGATTAGCTAGTTAAGTTATAATAAAATTAGAATTTAAATCATGCTAGATTATTAGAGACCTAATAGACTTTGGATGTTATAATTAGAATTAGAATCATAATAAGTTATTAGAATCCTAGTTGACTTTGGATTTCTTGGAGAAACTTATAAATAGGCTAATCAACCTAAATCAAAGGGATAATTGAGATTAATAATATTATGTTTTCTTTCATTACAAGGTTTCAACCCTCAATGGTGAGAATCCATTGATTTTCTTCTAGGTGAGACTCCTAGAAGGCCTTAGTGAAACTTTAAGGTTTTCGATCTTTTCTTCGTTGTTTTTTTCTTTTTCTCTATTTCTTATCTTATATTTTTCTCTACCATAAAATTTATTCCTTATTCCTCTTCCTACACCCTAAAAATAAAACCCTAACCCACCTACCCTTAAGTGTAGGCAACAATCTTAGGGTTGTCCTACATCAATTTTGGTATCAAAGCAAAAATTCTTGGCATGAAGGCATAGGTAATTGAGGAGTGGAGCAACATATGCAAACATGGTTGACGGCTACAACCTTTTTATGCTGTCATTGGTGAACATACCAAGGCTAAATGAAGAGGAGGATTGGCGACGTACTAGCATCTACTCGTGTTTCTTTGCCAAGGGAGACTATGTACTTTGATTATTGATGGAGGTAGTTGTTCCAATCTAGCTTCAGAGGAGCTTATTGAGAAACTTAATATAAAGACAGAAGATCATCCAAATCCATATCAAAGAGCATGGGTAAATGACACATCTATTTTGGTGAGTTCTCGTTGTCTAGTGACGTTTAATTTCAGTAATAATTTTGAGTTATCAGCATGGTGTGATGTTTTGCCGATGAAAGCCGCCCATATTATGCTTGGAAGACCATGACTTTTTGATGAAAGGGTCCAACATGATGGATATGAGAACACTTAACACACTTGTGTGCAATGGGCATAAGAAGATCCTTCGTCCAATGAAGGAAATACCACCACATAAGCAACCAAAGGAAAAATTAGCAGCCTTAAAAATAGAAGAGCTATCAAATACTCTTACAAAAAAGCAAGTCAAAGTTACTAAAAAGGAGGAAGAAATCATCAATGATGAATCTAGAAAGCAAGAGGTGATGAAACTAATCCTAGATCAACCAGTAGAAGAACTCAAGGAACTTGTAGAAGCTTCAAAAGAATCGATTCTTGATTTCCCCTAGGCCAAACATGATCATGAGTAGTGGCAAGCATGAAGAATCTGCTAAAATTTCTTTTGAACATAGGGAATTCAAAAATCTTATTCTTCCACAAGACAATTCACAAGAAGAGTGTGGGAAACAACTTTCCACAAGCTTGTTGAAGACACATAATTATTTCCAGAATTATCAATTTGTTGTACAACATCAAAAAGTTTTTCAAAGTCTAGTATTTATTTTGTGTGAAATTGAACAAGTTCAAGAGATCTTGAGATCCTATCTTACCATGGGAAAGAGACGACAAAGAAAGAAAGGGTGGAAGGCATAGCTTGGAATTTCAATTCATCGTGGAAAATCACTAAAACTCGAGGTCAAGTTTTTTTTCAAGTCGGGGGGAATTGATGAGGATGAATCTCCAAGATATATATATCAAGAAAGGGAATTAGTATTAGTTACAATTAAAGTAGGATTAATATTACTTAGAATTAAATTAGGATAAATATTTGTTGGAGTCTAATTAGGATTAACTAGTTAAGTTATAATATAACTTGAATTTCAATCATGATAGGTTATTAGAGTCATAGTAGACTTTGGATGTTATAATTAGAATTAGAATCATAATAGGTTATTAGAGTCTTAATAGACTTGGATTTCTTAGAGAAACCTATAAATAGGATAATAAATGTAAATCAAAGGGATGATTGATATTAATAATATTATGTTTTCTTTCATTGCAAGGTTGCAACCCTCAATGGTGAGACTCCATTGATTTTCTTCTAGGTGACTCCTAGAAGGCCTTAGTGAGACTCTAAGGTTTTCGATCTTTTCTTCGTTGTTTTTTTCTTTTTCTCTATTTCTTATCTTATATTTTTCTCTACCATAAAATTTATTCCTTATTCCTCTTCTTACACCTAAAAATAAAACCCTAACCCACCTACCCTTGAGTGTAGGCAACCATCCTAGGGTTGTCCTACATCATAGACTTTAATTATGAAGATTGCCAACTAAAGAACCCCTATTGAGTGAGCTTGCAGATATCTACTAGTTTCATTTCATAGGTCCTGTAGTGCACATACATATACAAAATGTGGAACAGGATAACAGATAGGACTACAGGCTAAAGCATATACAACTGCCACCTCTGATATAAAACAAATATTCCAGCACGGAAGATTACCTGATGATGTCTTGCGATTTCTCTCCATCTCCTCCTGTCACAAATCAACACCATCAGGACAAAAACAAAACCAAAAGTAGACATACAGGCATATAAAAGAATAGATGCTCCATGGTGGCAAAATCTAAATCTAGGATCCAATATTTTATTAACCAAAACTGCAAGAAGCATTTCCAAATTCAATGAAATGTTTAGCAAAGTCAAATTTATTCAGGTATCATAACAATAATCAGCAACTAGATCTAGTGTGTTGGAAACAGAGACCATGAGGAAAGAGTTAATGGGATTTTGAAAACAAGTGATTATTGCTGGGTGATGCCAGAGCCAGGAACAGTTAAGTGGAGCAAATTGTAACAAGGTAGCCATAATGGAAGATATAGCCAGATCACATCCTTTTCAGGGAGATCTAATGCTTATTAGGTATTTATATGTTAATGAAAATTTAAAATTTTTTCCAGAAGGGGAAAAAAAAGAAGAGGAAATTACAACAAGATTAATGGATTCAAAATTGGCCAATCAGAGGGTAATAAGAAACAGCTGCAGGTGGGTACATCCAAGGAAGAGAAATAGGAAGGGCAGAAGTGACTCATAGTTTAGTAGCAGCTTTCATAAATACTGGATTCACCCTCAAAATAAGAAATCTGAACATCCTCACTAGAAAAGCTAAACATGTTTAACAATTTACAGAATGAAATAATTTATCAGCTCAGAGTAGGTAGAGCAAGATGTGATTTCATAAACAAATTTAGACTCATCAGCACAAAAATAATGGTCAGACTTGAGTATTGCCATATTAAGCAAAAAAGAAATTCCTCTATTTAAATTTAAATCTTAAGATTTGTACCATGCAGAAATGAAACTGAGGCATAAAACACCATAGGTTTAAATTGCAAATTATAAGTCACCTGAAGTTTCCGTGCAAGATCCTCATGACTTTGCAATGCAGGTTTGTTGGCTGCTTCCTTAGCATTACTCAACCTCTGTGTCACTTCAGCCTGCAATGGAACATGAAATCAATAGATCTGAAGATATCGGTTTTATTTATAAGATATACATGTCTATGCAAAGTGAACCAAATGCTGCCTAAAAGGCCATCCTTAGAATGCTAATAGTTGACATTTGTGTCTCAATAGTTCTACCAGTTTCGTGTCTATTCAGTTTCCTGTCCCTTCAGAAACTACGAGGATATTTTGTTTGGATGTTTACGGGGGTTTATGGTCCTGTTTTGGCTGTGAGAGAACACTTTTGGAATGAGTTGAGTAATATTAGAGGCCTCTAGAACAACTTTGGTGTGTGGGAGGGGACTTCAAATGTAGTGAGATTCCTGGAGGAAAGGAGGAACTGTCAAAGATTCTCAGTTTCCATGAGGCACTTTTCAAAGGTTATCAAGGAGATGTGTCTTACAGATCTCCCTCTGTCTGGTGGATTGTTTACTTGGTGTGGCAGATTAAATAGCTGGATCATTTTCTTGTGTTCGATGATTGGGAGAATCAGTTCAGTGGTCTGTTCCAAAGCACCCTTCCAAATCCAGCCTTAGATCATGCACCAATCCTGCTTGATGGTAGAGGGATAAGGAAAGGAAAGACACCATTCAAATTTGAAAATATGTGGTTAAAGGTGGAAGGCTTCAAAGATCTTATCAGGAACTAGTGGGAGGGGTACAGTGTTCAGGGTTCCTTTAGTCACATTCCAGCGGTTAAGCTTAAAGCTTTGAAATAGGACCCTGGAATAAGGAGGTTTTCGATAATTTTTCCACAAAAAAACTCAAGGTCTTTGGCTTAATTAGGGTTGTGGGATGCAAAGGAAAGGGTAAGGGCCCTCACAGTGGAGGAATATGAGGTTAGAAGGGGGTGGTGAATGAGTTTACAAAATGGGCAAAGATGAAGGAGATCTCTTAGAGACAAAAATCAAGAGAGTTGTGACTAAAATAAGGGGACAAAAAGACTAGGGACTTGTTTGGCAACTATTTTTTAAAATAGTTTTTTGTTTTCCAGAACAAAAAAACTAAAAAACACGTTTGGTAACCAAAAACTGTTTTTTGTTTTTTGTTCTCTGAAAACAGAAAATAGGGTGTTTTCAGATAATATCTTTTAATTGTTTTCAGTTATTTTTACTTGTTTTTTGAGAGTTGTTTTAAATTATAATTATATAAACATTTATAATGATAAAAAAATAAAACCCTAGACATAAAAATTATTTTTTAAAAATATTAAAAACATATTACAAACATTTCAGGCTATCAAACAAACTTTTACTCTACCAAACATCATAAAACAGTTACCAAACAAGACCTGGATTTATCCTCAAAATGATCAATATTCGAAGGAGGCAATTTTTGGTCAAGTTAAGGGTAAATGGTGAATTGCTAGTCGGGGAAGACAACATTAAAGAAGGGGTGGCAAATTCTTTTCAAAGGGTTCTTACTAAGGCGGGGGAGTGGAGGTCGAGTATAGATGAGCTGATTTTTTATTCCTTGTTGTTTGCAAATTTAGAAGCCTTAGAGATCCCCTTCTCTAAAGAGGTCCTTACAACTTTATCTAGCTTGGGTGGTGATAAGGCCCTTGGTCCGAATGGCTTTTCCTTGGCTTTTTGGCAATGTTGTTAGGATTTTGTGAAATGTGAGGTTATGGAGTTTTTCGGAGAATTCTATAACTTGGGGTACTTTGAGAGGAGTTCAAATGTAATGTTTTTAGTATTGGTGCCTAAGAAAGGGGAGGCAAATAATCCAAAGGACTTTAGACCTATTAGCTTGGTAGGAAGTTTATACAAACTCCTAGCTAAGGTTCTAGCAAACAAACTTAAAAAGGTGGTCGATACCTTAGTCTCAAATTTTCAGAATGCCTTTGTGATATGGAGACAAATTTTAGATGTTTTGATAACAAATGATGCCATTGATTCTAGATTTAAAGACAATTTGAGAGAAATGCTATGCAAGTTTGACATTGAAAAGGTTTATGGCCATATGAATTGGACTTTGTCCTTGTAGTTTTGGAAAATAAAATTTTTGATAGGCTTGCAGTTCTAGAAAAAATGGTATTTGACTCCAAGTAGATAGGATGGATTAGATGGCGTATCCCCACAACACATTTTTCTGTCTCAGTAAATGGTTCCCCTTCAGGCTTTTTCCAAAGATGTAGGGATTTGAGACAAGGAGACCCTATGTCTCCTCATTTGTTCATCTTGGCAATGAAGACTCTCTCCAACTTACTCTTTAGGGAAAGGGAAGGTGGTTTTATTCATGGATTCATAGTCAAAGGAAGGCACAATGTGGGAGTAGAGGTTTCCCATTTGGTTTTTTGCAAATGATATCTTCATCCTTTGAGATGCTAGTAAGGAAAATCTAAAGCACTTGAGTTGGTTCTTCATGTGGTTTGAGGCATGTTTATGGCTCAAGATTAATCTGGAGAAAAGTGAGTTGATTCTAGTTGGGGATGTCCCAAATATGGAGGAGCTTGTTGAGGTTCTAAGCTGCAAGGTGGGTGCAGTCCCAACCACCTACTTAGGTCTCCCTTTGGTTGCTCCTTACAAGTCTTCTAGCGTTTGGGAAGGGATGGAGGAGTGATTCCAAAAAAGGCTTGCTTTGTGGAAGAGCCAATATCCCTCAAAAGGTGAAGACAGACATTAAGATCACCTTATCTAGCTTACCAATTTGATTAAGAGGCAGTAACTCTTGAACTCCTATAAGAGCTAGCCTTTTTTACTTGGAAAGCAACTTAGACCAAGATTTTAACTCAAGATCAGCTCAAAAAGAGGGGTTGGAAGATGCCTCATAGATACTATATGTGCAAAGCAGAAGAAAAAATAGGTGATCATTTTCTCCTTCATTGTTTGAAATTTTGTGGCAATTGATTTTAGCTCTACTTTATGTATAGTGGGTGATGCATGCTTCAGTGAGAGGGTTGCTCTTGAGTTGGGGAGGCCGTTGTGTTGGCAAAAAAAAAAGGAAAAAGACTTCAAAAGTTGTTCCTTTATACCTTTTTTGGTCCATTTAGAGGGAGAGAAATAAGAGAGTCTTCGAGAATTGTGAAAGTTTGGACTAAACAATTAAAAGTTCTTTTTTGTATCTTTTTTGGAATTGGGTTTGTACATAGAGAATAGATCTATGTCGATGTTAGATTTTGTGGACAAGTTAGGCTTTTTGTAGGGTGTGGTTACTAGTTTGTTTGTATTAGTGCCTTCTTACTTTTTGGTTGCTTGGTATACATCGTGTATACTTTTTAAAATTTTAATACAATCTGCATTCACCTATAAAAAAAAAAAGTCTATGCAAGTGTGTGTACCAAACATGAATAGGATGATAACTAGTTGTGTGTCCTTTTCTAAAAGGTTTAACATGACTAAATGTCCCTAATCAACCAAGCAACATACAAACCCCTAAATCTTTCTCAAGCTTGCAAAATCATAATAACTCATCAATAAACCTAATGTTCGTTTTATTTATAAGATATACATGTTTATGCAAGTGTGTTCACCAGACATGAGTAGAAGGATGACTAGATGCAAGTCCTCTTCTGCAAGGTTGAACAACTAAATATCCTTAATTAACCTAGCAACATTCAAACCCCTAAATCTTTCTCGAGCTTACAAAATCATGATAGGTCATTAATCAACCTAACAATGCTCAAACCCCTGCATTTTTCAAAAGCTTGAAAAACCAATGAGAGGTGATGTCTCATTGCTGAACCAACTTCATCGATGGTCCATTTAATCATCCCAGTTTTTTTGTTTCTAAACACACGACCAAACAACTGATTTTCTGTCTTGTTTTTAGTCTTTGAAAATAGTAACATGTTTGGTAATCCCAGTAGTTGCATAACTAAAAACATTAGGCTGGTGGCAGTGCTTCAACCTTCAACAACATATGGCCTTGGGTAAGGGTGGAAAAGGATGGAGAAGTTCAGTCTCCTTGCAAACAAACAAGAAAAGGGTTACTGTTTAGGTACGATAGATGGATGTAGCCCAATGACTTATCCTCTGCCAGCTGCTTGTAGCAGAGTTTGACATATCAGCCAAGACTGATACAACTCAGCTGAGTCGTATCCGCCTCGGCCAAGCCTGCCACAAAACAGATATCCAAGTTTGACTCGGATATGGCGTGGATCAATTCAAAAGGAGAAGCAGCTTGGAACTTGAGCCTTGAGGAAAATCAATCGCAGATGGTTTTATTCTCATTCACCCAGTTGCAGAGAAAGAAAGAAAAAATGGGTTTGATAGAGAAGAAGAGTGCAGGGAGGATGAAGAAATGGGTCTTGGATAATGGGGTAATGGGTTTACCCGATGGGTGTTTGAGTATTTATAAAATCGGTAATGAACATAGCAGTATTTATACAATGGGCAATGAATATAATGAGATAAATAGAAATATAAATATAATTGATAAGAATTTAATTTAATTACATTTTAAATAAAACAAGGCCATCAGAACAGTATTTTCTCCTCCTCTATTTGATTTTCTTAAAAAATCAACAGCAGAAAAAATGAAGCAGCAACATTCCAGAACAACCTGTGCATTTTTAAAGAACAAAATGAAACCAAACTGATCCAACAGTGAATCAATTTATTGGACATACCAAATGAGGAGTTTTGTCTACTACTTTATTTCATTTTATGCAGCAAGTTCTGGCTCTCACACCTAGTTTTAGAAGACGTGCTTAATGCTTGTCTAGGCCCAAGGTGCAACCACTCCCTAGTTACAGCACCTCACTTATCAAGGCATCCACCTTGTGGGAGAGGTGTGTCTAGTCTACTTACTTTTCCTTTTTACATATTTTCATTCTTGAGATTTCTAACTGAATATTGAAATTTATGGAATTTCATTATTATTATTTTTATGCTTCTTTTAAATGTTTAGAAAATTAAATATTTCCTTGATTAAATTAGATTTTATATCATATTCATATACTATAAAATTGATATGCATCTTAGGTCACATTTCACTTCACTCAAAAGCACACCTAGTGTTGTGCCCAAGCTGTAGGAGACTTTTGTGCTTTAGGTGCACCTTGTGCATTTTAAAACTATGATCTCACCTAAAATGCTCTCAACATCAAAAGATACACTCACATTGCCACATTGCCTTTTTAGTGGAGCTATCTGGTTGCCCAAGTGCAAATTAAAATGTACTTCATTACAATTCTATTTCTTGTGCATTAAACTGTCCAATATTAATGGATATAGGGCAATCATCCAATATTACACTAGAAATTACGTAGAAAGGGATACAAAGAAAAATGATAAAAAGGGATTATAAGTGCATACCATGCATCGATCACAAACTCGAACTGGCTGAGCGCTCTCATCAGCTGTTAAAGCTATTCTACCATGAGTACACTTGTCACAGAAAATATCTCCGCAATTCCGGCAGTGATGCTGTAAATAAAGAGAGACAATACAAGGTTTACCAAAAATTTGAAATATCCATAAGAACATGAATTTTATTTAACACTTAACCCACAGGTAAAGGCATACCCTACGCACAAAAGCCCCAAAATCTGTCCCACAGGCTGTACACTTGGTAACTGCTTCATCAGGGACCTGAGAAATTAATTAAAAGAAAGGGCGGGGGAAAATGAGAAATTAAATTTTTAGAGGATTAATAGTGCACAATAATTATACCCTACTCAAACATGATCAGTCAATTCACAAGTTGGGAAAGAACCCATTCTTTTTCAGTAAACTCTCCCAAACCAGTACATGAAAGAAAATTATTTAATTATCACCTATTTCACAATTGGAAGTGAGCAAGGAGAGCATTGTGATTGCTTCCTATAAAGCTTGCTCAGCATTCACATAATCTTTCTAAGAAAGGGAACTGTTTATGTTTTAAACTTGCATCCACATAGTTTAGAAAACACTACTGTAAGAAATACTTAAAATAAATTAAATAAACAGCTTCTGAAAATTTACCAGCGCCAAGTTTGAGCCATATATTGGGTAAGCTATATCTAAAACAAGCTGAGACCCAAGAAAGGAGCTT